>NC_092513.1:4027500-4327500 GCF_047511675.1 Marmota flaviventris | reverse complement strand
TGAGTAACCTGCTGTGAAAAATCAACACGCTTGGAATTATGATCAACATATCACCTTTCTTATTAAGTACGCTATGACCCCACCCGCTCCACCTATTTCCAATAAGCCCTAGTGGTAAAATTTTGCTTTAATCTGAAAAACACTGAATGTGGGAGGAACCCTTCAAGGGAGATGCCAAGGTTATCAGGGTAGCTCCAAACATACACGTCCCTCAAGGACTGTAAGAATCCTTCATAACCCAGTTCTAGGAACCTCAATGAGAAGACACATGGCCTGACTGAACTACAGAGCTCAAAAGAGCCCAATTTTTCATACACAGAAGGAAAAAATAGTATCAGAATAAAATAGCTGAAAGTGCTCCGTAAGAGCTCAACTGTACAAATACATTAGGTGCCAGCTACAGAATAAGAATAATTGCATAGAATAAGTACAATTATAAAGACATGATCTTGGGTTACTTATGTATGTCAAGAGGCCAAAAAATGATATAATAGCAAATGAAAGTGATGCCTCAAATCCTTTTTAGAATGAGGTCAAAGAGAAATGTTAATTAAAAGAATGTGCCTTATATGATATGTCAAGAGCTTTGTAATGTTTTGAACAACTAATAATAATTAAAAATAAAATAAAATAAATTTGCAAGTGTAAAAGGAAAAAAAAGAATGTGCCTTGTTAAAGATTTCACAGTATCCAGGATTTTTAAAACTGCAGGAAAATTCTATTTCATAATTAATAGCAGGCACTAAAAGTATATCTATAAAAACTGAAAAGACATAAAATAAATTTAGATGCTACTCCTGATACAAATGATTTCAATAAATCACAAATTGTTAATATGAAGGCAATAATCTCAAGGAGAAAGATGTTGTTAGTATAGTCAGACACCCCAGATTCAAGTATGCAGCCTACAATCACCATTTATTTACTCAGAAACTGCAAACAGTTTCTAGGCCCATTCTTCACTTGTTTGTTTTTCCCATCATTTGAAATTTCCTTAGACTCTCTATAAATAAAATGATTATATTTTTGTAATTATCCTTGCATATATGTTCCCCTTTATCACAAATAACTTAAGAAGACTGTCTCTGACTTGATTTAGAATAGTCTTTTTATTTAATGGTTGTCCTTAACCCCTAGAATTCCTATACTTAAGTAGCTTTGTGAAAACGCCAAGGTGAGATGGTGTTTATGCAACAGGAAAGCCTTGAACTCTTGTAGATGAAATCAAGTGGGCTTCTCATACAATGCACTCCTTCAGTCACCGGCTGCTGTCCCTCTCTCCTGTCCTTACCCACTAGTAGCCCTCTTACACATCATGGCTGGAATAGTCATCCTAGAAGTATTTTGAATTTTTTTGTACCCTACCCCAAAATAATGAATTTCTGCAGCCAAGGCAAATGCCTCTTGAATTTCTCATTTAAGTGATGACTTTTCTAAATGGCACAGGTGTCTTCAACAGAATAACCAAATCCAGTTGGGCAAGCCTGCTCGTTGTTGCTCCAACGTGTTTCTCCCTTCCTCCACAATACTTTAAACTTTTAGTTGAGAACAGCCAGTCAGGAGAAATACTAAGTATTTCCCAGCCTCCCCTGCAGCTGGGTATCCATGTGATTACGTTCTGGGTAATGGAGGCAAGTAGAAGTCTGTGGGACCTTCACAGACCTCCCATTTCTTGCTGCTCCCCATCTGCCCTCTTCTTCGTCCTGCTGCCTGGGATGGGGATGCTGCCCTTAACATCAGAATGAGGGGCTTGCCCCAGGCTGGTGGGGAAGGGGGTGAGACCTGCGGACCCACAACCTGACGGACCCAGCTATCACACAGCCTTGGCGAGCAGCTGGCTTCTTGATGACAATGCATTAACTCCACCCTTGCTTAGGCACAGTTATTTGGGGTTCCTCTGAATTATACTACACCAACTGTTTACCGAAGTACACTGATTGTGGGAGGAACAAAAGACTCAAAATGTGAAAACCCAATTCAGAGCAACTGTCTTGACACAGATCAAACCATCCTAACTGTTAAGGGAACATCTGGATTAGTGACTCAACAGCTTAGAAGTCTAAAAATGAAGGAAGTTTTGAAAAATGATCCAGGCCCCTTGGGACAGCTGGAGTTCGGATAGAGGGAGCAGACGAGGCGAACAGCCACGGAGGAGCCGGAGCTTGAGCGACAGCCGGCAACGCGCCTGGAGTCACGGTAGAGGTTAGAAGAAAAGCAGCTACACAAGGCCGGCACCGTGTGGGGCACGAGCAGAGCCGCACGGACCCGACCTGGAGCGGGCCTAGGGCGCCCGCACGCCTACAGGAGGACGACACAGTCGGCCAGGGCCGCACGACACCTGGCGCGGCACTCAGCCGTACAGCACCCCGCGCCAGGGCGGCACAGCCCTTGCGGCACGGCAGTGTCGTGGAGCATGGCACCATGGCGGCACGACACTGTCGCACACCACAGGTCTATCCCTGGCTCTGGCCCTAACAGTGAATCCCTCCTAACTTCCTGAATAATCTGACCTCACTGCAGCTATAAACCGAGGTCTAGAGCCAAAATCTAAGTGAAGGTTAAAAGCCCCCAAAGTTTACAAGGGCCTCAGAGACCAACATCCTAAATGTACAGATAGGGAAAATGGGACCCGGAGAAGTGGTGCCCACGGTTAATTCAGGCGGGAGGCAGTTATCTCTTATAAAGTTCCTCAATAAATATGCTATGGGAACTTCGGAAGGAAATCTCTCTTACTTTCTCTAAAACTCAAAAAATTCTTAACTTGCTCTATGTTCCTGAAATTTATCTAGAAAGAACGATTCAAAAGATGCTTCTAAATTAGGGCTACAATTGGCTACAGGGTGCCCCTGTAAGAATGCCAGAAGTCACAGACACTTATTATACAGTACTGCAATGTGCATCAAGTCGTGTCCTGTCCTCTGAGGGTTTGCTTAAACAAGCAAAGACTGAACAACACACGTGCACCAACAAAGGAACAAATAAAACCTTTGCCACTTAAATGTAATCCTCTGTGAACCCAAAGTCCAGCAGTTCTGGAGTTTTACCTGGGATCTTTCTTTCCAAACACTTAATACTGCCAAAAGAGGTGAAGCAAAAAGATCGTCCAAAAACAATGACTAGGCAAAAAAATAATAATAATAATAATTAAAGAGATATCTGCACTACTTAAAGCAAAAAATACAAGAGTTTGGAGGACAAACAGTTCATACAAGATTTAAAATGAAATAAGATAGCCTATTCAGTTTTTTTTTTTTTAATCATTTCTGGATTCCATTTTCCTAAGACAGCAAAGGATTATGGCCTCAAAACTGAGTTGAATTTCATGAGACTGCCACCTGCTCAACCTGTAGAGGAGTTACCACCTGAACATGGCATGGATTCACTTTCTCACTGAAGGCTAACAGCATTGCCTGAATTACTTCTTCCCATTCATTTTGAAGATCCAGGATGAAACTTTTTGCATGAGGCTCATCTATGGACTCAACCAGCTGGCTCATGAGGCCCACACACTGAGACTGCTACAAGATGGTAAAATCACAGCCCCACCCTCAAGGAATGAGACGAATAAGGGAACTGACAAATAATAGCTAAACATAGTGAGTACTAGGTACAGAAGCCATAGCACAAAAGACGCAGCAGAGAAAGGACCAGTAGGAGTTTGGCAGGTGAAAAAGGAAACATATCACAAAGGCCCGGAGGCAGAATATAATGGCCTTGTTGTGGAGGAACCACAAGCAGGTTATCTCTTATAAAGTTCCTCATAAGTTATCTTAAACGTTATCTCTTATAATTTATCTTATACATAAGTAACAGTAGAAGACACATGGGTGACTTTATGTGAGGCAGGTAAGGACTCCGGTCTCCAGTGGAAATTAATCTGAGACAATGAACAGGAAGGGAGCTCCCTAGAGTTTTGCTTGGGATTTTTGCATTTCACAGCCCAAAATAAGTCATCCAAAGTCTCCCATTCTGTTATCTTCTAGTTTCCAACCTGGTGGGGAGTGGGGTGGTGGGGGGGGAGGATTAGTCCTGGGAAGTAATGAAAAGTAACAGTTGATAACACTTAGCAAAGGCAGACTCTGCATCAGAAAATGTCCTGAGCATGTATGTCGCCCTTTGAGCACAATAAGCATGAAGCTGGGTGTTTTACAGAGGCAGAAGCTGAAGCACAAGGTGACAGAGCTGGTCAAGGACAATCTGGAATTGAGTCAGTGTGACCCCAATAAATCTCCACACCACTGTGTTTGCTGAGAGGACCATACTTCTCTGAAATCTGCCAGCACAAACTGAAACACAGTTAGATCTTTGTCCCTCCCCCCAGGAAGTCTATCTGGCAGCCACACACCCTCCCCCTCCAGCCTCTCCAGAGGTTTTCTGGGCATCTCTTTCCTGTTTGGGGTTGCCCTTGACATCTTAACCAGATCCTACAAGTATAAAAATGTGTTGATAGTTTATTCACTAATGTTTGGCTTTCAGGGGAGTAGAACGTACTTGGAAGGAAAATCAAGCATACATCACCCAATACCTTGCACATAACTCTTTGCTATATAAATTATCAAAATGTTAAACAAACCCTTCTAAACTATAGAGAAAACTAAATGATATAATTAACAGAATGTAGAATATCTGGCATATAATATTGATTTGGTTTCTTTCTTCCCTGCCAACACTTTGTATTGCCACTAGGAATTGTGTATACTATCTGGCACATCCTGGCTCCTATGAGTTGTTGAAGGACAAGTCTAGCACCAAACCCCAGTGGACCCCCTTCTTACCAACTCACTTCAACATTAAGAGATTTCTATGAATTTAATCAGCTAACCTGATTCTACTAAGCCATACAACAAAGTCACAAGATATCTTAAGAATAATGAATCTTTCTACTTGAGATTATTCTTCAGGGTCATTTAGGGTGAGGACAGAGAGAGAATGCAGATGCTAGCTTGTGAGTTGGCAGTTATCCCAACGATAATTGATAATTTTTTCCTTGACAAGGGGAAGCAAAACTCTTAGTTGGTTTTAGAATTGAAATAGTACATGTTTGGCCTAAAATGTATCATGAGTCAAAGATAACTTTGTGTTTGTTCAGTATACCCTGACCAATAATTTTTTAAATTCCACATTGTAAACTTGGTTTTTTTTAGGTAAGATAAAGCAAATGAGCTCATTGGAGATGTAATTACAGCTCTGCTTCCTGAAGCCCCCAGTTTTGACGGGACGACTTTGGCGTGCAGGGAAGGACTGAGGCCAGGCCAGCTTCTGAGGGACATGAGCAGGGGAGCACCATGCATCAAGAGCCGGCAGGCTGGTGACAGGCACAATGTGCCTCTTGATCTGTGGCTCTACCTTACTAAGAATAAACAAAGCCAGTAAAACCAGGTCCCAGAAACCAATGATAATGACTTGGAGGGGACTGTTACTCTGTCTAGGATCCATCTTGAGAGAGAGTGGCCAGATGATGAGATGACAGAACCAGCTACACTAGGTCAAAGGTGGAAGGAGAGGAGGGTCAAAGAGGCACATGTCTACCTTTTCTTGATTTTCCCTCCATACTAAATAATTAGACCTTTTTCCTTTTATGTCCAGTATTAAGAATATAAATTGAAACTGGCAGTGGGGCAAGACAGAATAGAAAACAAGCTGCCAGGAATCAGTCTGGCCCAACAGCCATTTTGCATCAGATTTCTAGCACTTCATACTCAAACTATTTATACAATCAATCAGTACTTACTGAATCTTTTCTATGTGGAGCATCATTCCAGGAAATTGTATATATCAATGAATAAAACAAAAATTCCAGCATTCATGGGGCATACAAATGTATGGAGACAGATGAGCAAAATCCTACTAAGTGAATTCCACAGTATGTTACAAGGTGATATGTGCTGTGGAAAGAAAATAGAGGGCTGGGGGTGTAGCTCATTGGTATGCTGCTCACCTAGTATTGGTTCAATTCCAGCACTGGGAAAAAACAAACAAAAAACTACAGGGTAACGAGGCTGAGGAGTACAGGGGCTAGGGAGACTTCCAGCTTTAAATGAGGTGGTCAGGAAATACCTAATGGAGGAGATAGTTAGTTAATTCTCAAAGGAGAAAAAGCAGGTTATTTGCAGGGCACAACTCTCCAGGGCAAGGGACTTAAAATGGATGGTATTTCCATTATCATGTCTAAGAACTCTTTAATCCTTAATCCTAGTCTTATCAAAAAGTTTAACCTTTTTTATTTAGATCTCAGATCCATTTTGAGATGATTTTTACATGAGGTATGGACCTGTTAATACAGGAAAAAAAGCAGAAAGTGGCTGAAGAAATGTCTCAGTGTGGGATCAGAACCCAATGCACACACGAGGCTTTGTGAGGAAGAGACAGAAATGTGTTCGCTCTGAACTCTCTTCTTTTTTACCTCACAGGAGCCTTGCGAATGTCAATCCTGTATTCCTTGCTCTGTGATTATGTCACAATCCAGACTTTCCTATTAAAGTCCCATTAGTGCTAAGTGCTACATCAATCCTTGGTACAGAACTTCAGACAGTAACTGTAGGACGAGATCACATAATAACACTAGCACATGCCATCTGTGTGAGAAAAAGGAAGCACAATGTAGCAGTACAGAATGGGTTGGCCTCTCCTCTTCTCCCACTTAAGGATGAATGGCACCTGCCACGTGCGGGGGCACCCAGCAGCGAATAGGACAGCCAAGAAGCCATAGATCTGGCACAGAAAGACAAGCACATCAACCAGGAAAGCATCAGATACTGACTGCGGTGGTTGCCAGCAGAGACAGACGACAAATGCAGGGCAGAAAATTCTTCATGGGAAGGAGCTGCCACCTGAAGGGGGCAGGGACCAAGGGGCAAGCAGAGAGGAAACTAGAATAAGGTTTCAAGGTGGAAACAAGCTCTGCTGGTTTAAGAAACAAAGAAAAGAGGATAATATTACTAGCTGAGGGGGAGAGGCAGACAGAGTCCAATCACCCAGTGCTGCCTAAACCAGGGCACAGATATGGGATTTGATTCTAAATGTAACAGGAAGTCATTGAAATGAATTAAGCAGAGAAATGACAGTGCTTCACAGATGGAGTTTCTTTGTTTTCCTTCTAGACTACATTCCTTTTTTTTAATATTTATTTTTTAGTTTTAGGTGGACACAATATCTTTATTTTATTTTTATGTGGTGCCAAGGATAGAACCCAGTGCCCCGTGCATGCCGGGCGAGCGCGTTACCGCTTAAGCCACATCCCCAGCCCCTGGACTACATTCTTTATTGGAATTATAGCATCTGCTACACAAGCTGAAAGCTCATGAGGTCATCACCAACTTGAGGAAACCAATGAAATAACTGAGGGCTTCCTCCAAGGATCCCGTGAGAAGAGCAAGAAATACAGGCAGGACACATCAGGCCATCCACTGCAGGCTAGAGAACGCTGTCCTGAACCGTGGTGTGGTGAACATGAAATGAGGGTGCTGCAGGAGGCAGGCAGGACACAGCTGGGCCCAGTGAGGGGGTCACCAGATCTCCACAGGAACCAGCCCTCCCAGGGTCTTTCCTAAAACAACTTATGACCTCCCACACATGCCTGACGTCCCTGTGAACAATCTCCTTCCTATCAAAACCATTTAGAGGCACAGGGGTCCAGGACTCTGTCGACAATCCCCTGTGTGAAGCTGGGATGGCTGCTTCCTTCATCTTCTGGAAGGCAACACAGCAGAAGAGAGCACATGGAAGAAGGGCCCATCTGACCCCCGCTTTTCCCCCATGGGTTTTGTTTCTGTTCCATTTTACATCACCACTGGCCTTTGCTCTCTGGTTCCCAACAGGGTGCTCCCAAACAGGGGCCAAAAACCTCAGAGCAAAGAGAAGTAACTCGGTGCCAGTGGACAGTCTCTCTCTTTAGAGCCGTGCTGGTTGTCTACAGATCTCAGGTCTCAGGGGTGCCGGCAGCAGTGAAGAGCCGGGGCTGTGCTCCCTCCTTACTGTGATTTGAACAAGTTACAAACTTCCCTTGGCCATGTTTTCTCACCTTTAAAAAGGATAAGACCACTACAGTGACCTGGGAGAATTGTTTTGAAGATTAAAAGGACAACTGCAAAAACAGTTTTATACATAAACACTCAGGGTACAGCAAATGTCCACTATTGCTTTCATAACTAGCTCACTGGATGGAGATCTTTATGGGGGGAGGGAGGGATTATTGAATGGCATTACTTAACACTTCCTAAGGAAGACAGAGGGGGGAAAGCAGGGGATAAATTTTGTGTTGTGGCCAATGGTGGACATAAATAGTTCTGCCAATAACAAATGGGTGAGAAGAAGTAAGTTGTAAACTGATCCTGTCCCCCAGCCCTCAGTCCTCTACCTACACAGGGACTAGAGCTGTTCTGTTTCAAATAGGCTGTATCCCCAGCCAGCCAGGAGGCACCCTTGACTGAACCTGGAAGGTGTAAGGTCACCGTCCCTCTTCCTCTCAAGTCTCCACCCCACCCCTAATATACACCCAACTTCTGACCCTCCCCAGCATTAGTGCTGGCTGGAATGCCATTATCTTGTCATGGGCCCAACTAGAGACAAAATTCTACGGATAGCAGAAAGTAGCCTCTACCATCACCCGCAGAGGTCAGCTCTCTGACACCTCTGAAGCCATTTGACAATAGGCTGCCCAGGCCGGATTCTATGTGGCCAGCAAAAACTTGAGTTTGCCCCACCCAATCTTTAACTCATTCTCTTGGTTCTCATGTTAGAATTGAGCAAAAGGCACAAGAGGCCAGTTAATAAATACACTTAAGTGTATACTCCCAAGGAAACTAAGTATAAAAGTAATAGAAAAAGTACAACAGACTTGATTAAGAAAGAGGGCATGGCTTTGAGCCACCGCTAATGAGACTCCCGTTTGGTTTTCCATCCCCTCAGGCCACTTTTCTGATTTGGCTTTGGCCCTTAGACTGGGAAATGGACTGGTGCTGGTAATGATGGCCAATTTTTTCATAGGATGGGGCAAGGTATTTTGTGCTGTTGCTGCACTTTTAAGATAATTTTTATGCTAAAGATGTTAAAAATTTTTTCCACATATTTCCCCCAAAATATTCAAGTAATTTAGGAGAAAAGGTGGCTGAATCACAATCAAGTTTCTCAGTTACTAGGAGAACTAAGACCCAGGGAAACACACCTGCTGGCGAGTCACAGCCTAGGGAGCCTTGGTCATATGCACCCAGAAACCCCACCCAAGATTCGCCATAAGGAGGCAATCACAGGTGGGAAACTACATGGCAAAATTCACATGAGAGGAGTGGTCACCTGAGTATGACCACCTACATAATGAGGAGGCAGCCAGGAAGGATATGATTACTGAGGTGGAATGGCATCAACACAGCCTTCAGATTCCAGATCGGTATGGAGAATATCTGTGTCTATGTTAAACATTCCATGAGCAAGCATGTGTGCACAGAACTGTCTGGAAAGAGCTCACCAAACTGTTCAAGGCAGCTGCTTCTGGGAAGTGGAATTCTGAGCAGCTTTGATTTTCTTCTCTGTACTTTTCCACATCATCCAGTTGCTTACAAGGAGCATGTATTCCTTTTTCCAAAAGCATAAAGTTGTACATTTAAAAGCTCCAGAAAAGGGATGATTTCCCATTATGCATAGCACATATTTTGGGGAAATCATGTTTCAGGTGGTATCTGTATTTTGAATTATTTCTTTTACTGGTGAACACTATAATTCCTGAGAAGTGCTAGTGATCAATCCTAGGCTTTCCTGCATGATAGCTCTCTGACACCTCTGAAGCCATATGACAATAGGCTGCACAGGCAGGATTCTATGTAGCCAGCAAAAACTGAGTTTGCCCCACCCAATCTTTAACTCATTCTCTTGGTTCCCATGTTAGAATTGAGGTAAGTGCTCTACTCGAGCTACAGATACAGCTTTAAAACTTTAAAGTTCTGTTTAAACAAAATAGAGTCATTTGAATGCCTCTCTTTACATACTTTTTCAAGTATTTTCACACATACCACTTCTCCCAGTGTTCCCAGACTTGAGGTAGGCATGGGTGACAGAATAGTCCCTGCTCCATGTTCACATTCCCAAGGAAAGTAATTTGGGGAACTACCTACCTTGCTCAAGTTCTCTTCGAGAACCCTGAGATCAGGGCAGTTTTCCTAACCCCAGTTCAATACTTCTCATGAACACTGAGTGCCACCACGGTCGCTCAGACCCCACTTAACTAAAAAGGCACTTAGCAGTTGTCTTCCATGGTTTGGAGGGACTTGCAGGATAATAGATACCCACAGAAAGTAGAAAGTAGGGTATTCCCTGATTTATCCAAACTGGCTAAAATAACCTGTTTACACTTCCTTATTTACAATTTTCATTCACTTTAAAGATAACCAAAAAGCAAACGTTACCAGTCTCAAGTGGTTTTTGTTGTTGTTGTTTTGTTTGTTTTTTCCTGTTTCAAAACAAAGTAGCAAAGTAGCCTCTTGGAACCTCTCCTCAAATGTAGCAATGGTTCACAAAAAGTTTTTAAAATAAAATAAAACACAGATAACATAGAACAGACTCACAGGTTCACATTCTCAAGGTGGCCATTGAGATGTGATTTTGTCACCTGTTTACCCAATATGTCTAAGCCATTGTTACCAACAATCCCTGAATATTTACCTCCTGTGGACTTCATATTGAGCCAAACTACGTATCTTAAATAATAATTAATAATATTCCATTTTATACTCAAAGGCACATGTAGCAATGGCAGCTTTTATAACATGAGAATCAGAATCCTATCAAACTTCTTTGTAAAAAGCAAAACATTTAGTATTTTAGCCCTAAATATGATAGCCCTATCAAGGGAAGATATGTGTCCTTGTGATTTTCAGAATTAGATATGAATCTTAAATATCACATTCTTGTCCTGGATCTCAGGGACACTCAGAACCCTTGGTCTATGCAAGATAGACAGAGACCTTCCACAGAAAATAACAAAATGTGAAGTTCCTACAATAAAACCTGTTGAAAACTCTAAACTCAGACAGGAGTCAACAGCTTTTGCCATCAAAAGAACTTTCAAGTCAGCTACAAGACTCAGAATCCCAGGATTGCTACACAATGTTCCATAGAAACAAGTTTCCATTTTTAAAATAAAGGGAGGGGAGAAAACTTGCTTTATAAACATTTTCAGGGAGGTATTTCCTTCACAAGTTAAATACCCCTTTACTTGAAAACCAGTACCTAGTATAACTGTTATTACATGAAGCTTTCTTTTCTCCCTTCCACAGCTCTTAGAAAACTGAATAAATGCTGCTGCCCCAATTACAGAAGAGGATATACAAACCTTTTTTTTTTTTTTCCCCTCGTGGCTCTAATATTTAAGTTTTCATTTCATGAAACTGTTCCTCAAAATTCTAGAATCATTAACCTAGCTAATAATATAATCAGATAAGCCAAGACTTGATCTTGTAAATATAAACTAGATGTCAGGGCTGAAAAAAAAAAAAATCTTTTAGTTCAAAATAGGTAGGCAATAAGGCTCCTAATCTGGTCAGCAGGTATCAGACAGTAACCAAACACTATTTAAACTGCCATAACCAATCAGCTCACCCTCCCTCTTAGCTTTCTGTCCCTCCCCCTAAACAACAGAACAGCTTTATTCCAGGACAGAGTTCACATTGCCCAATGATTAAACATCAACATGTGTTCCTGGCCAGAGGGATAATTTTTATAATATTCTCCTGTTTCCACATCATCTGCCAGATTTACACTGTTACCTACAAGATGTATGTTAAACACGAAGCCATATATGATGCTGCAGAAATAAAATCATGGCCCAACATTAACCCCTACTGAGGCAGGAGTAATAAATGAATACAAGCACCTGCCAATGAGGAATGTGTTTACTAAGCATGGTTTTGTTTAATTCTCATCATAACCACATGGAGTAGGCATGCAATCATCTCTTAATTTCACAAATGAGGAATCTGAGGCACAGAGAAGGTAAGCAGCAGGAGACTTCTGACATTACACCCCAAATTTTCTCAACAGGATGTGGGACATGAATTTAACCCTGACAGAAATGGAAACGGCCAGGAGAAAGCTTGTTCATAGGGACAGGTGAATTAAGAGTATATGAGGGCTGGGGCTGTGGCTCAGTGGTAGAGCACTTGCCTAGCAAGTCTGAGGCACTGGGTTTGATTCTCAGCACAATAAATAAATAAATAAATAAATAAATAAATAAAACGAAGTTCCATCAGCAGTTTAAAAAAAAAGTATATGAGACAAATGACATGCCTGAGCGTTTGTTTCCGAGGTAGGAAGTCCCTGCCAATCATATCAGATAAATTAGGGAAGACAGATTATTCTTTAGTTAACAGGCTTCATGAAATTTCTGGAGCTTAAGTGTGGAAAAATCGGAAAAGGTCAGGGAAAAGGGGAAGAAAGCCAGACATTATGGGCTCTTTCCTCTGTTTTCAAGTTAGGTCTGAGATTAAACAGCTAAAAATAATGGAAATTGGAGGAGGGGTCTAGGGAGAAGGGAACTCTCCAGCAGAGTGAAAAAGAAGACGCATGTCTGCGTTTAAGACATGATCAGGTGCAGGAAGCAAACCTGGAGAAGCCTCGAGGCCCGGTATTCCCAGAGAGAAGCCTGGAGGCCATGGCCATGCTGATGGGTAGAAAGCCGGTAAAAGGACACTGCATGAAGTAAGAAAGTGTCACAGAAAGGAAAAACAAAAACAGGAAATGGTAAAGCATCCACAACAGGCAGAATCAGGAGGTCAACAGATCCTGATCCAAGATCAAAAGATCCTGTTTGAGGAAAGGTATAAGGTAAGTTAGAATGGTTTCAAGAGAGTCAAAACACTCGCTGTATCTTAAAATCCCAGAATTCCACATCCCATGAAAGAAATGAAGAACAGAGATGCACGTGGAGACTGAGTCACATGACCTGATGTCCTCAGGCAGGACTGTTAGTTCAGAAACTGTAAGGGCAAACACACTCTGTAGCTCCTCAGAGGGGAGGACAGACGCGCAGATTGGATTCCACACTCTAAACCACTTCTAACTAAATCAGAACACTATTTTATCTTCAAATACTCTACCAAATAACAATTGAAGAATGAAATAACTTACCAAGAAATATCAACTTCAACCGTTCTTAAAAGAAGACTTTTTGTTGTTTTAAATTTTTTAAATATTATCTGCAAAACAAAAGTCCCTTGGTGCAAATTGTAATCCAGCTAAAATCAGCCCCCCACACCAAAAAAGAAAAAAAAACAAAACCTGAATAATCCCTATCTCTAAACATTCTCATTTATTGTGTTGGGAGGGGATGGGGAAGTGTTCTGATTCAACCTGCCATCCAGAGACAAAAACAGAGGTAGTAAAGACAATTACCAGAAACGCCCCTTAGATTGCACAGTAAAAACTATACTATAACGCAGTGAATCCAATCAAAGAGATGTCTTCCTTTAAGTTAAGCAAAGTGACTTTACAATTCCCCACGTTGCTCAAGGATCAAGTCCCCCTGGCAGACTTTACAACTCTGCCTATCTCCTTGGTATTCGCTCAAACCAAACGCCAGAGTCCACCTCTCGCTTCAGGAGTCACACCTTGAACCTCACTGACAAGTAAGAACTTGGGGTGAGGTGAACCATACTAAGGCCCTCCCAGGTGAAGACGGTGGGTGTAGAGGTGGAGAGTAAAGTGGAACTGCGGGTGTAGGAGAGAAGAAGGACAGACCGCACCCCTGCCTCTGACCCCAGGGCCCCTTCTGATGATCCCACAGCTCTCCGGGTAGGTGGTCTCCAACCGGCTGGTACCTGAAGCTCACTCCGGGAATAACACTGGTTGGTGGACCTTTCCTAGATGGGGATCATTCTATTAAAAACACTTGAAATTAAAAAGGGATCTTTAAAAATTCTTGCGTAGCTGCGCCCTCTCCTAGGAAGTAGGGGTCCAGGCCACTACGCAGGGTCTCCGGAGCCAGTCCCCGCCCAACAAGTGCTCCAGCCCACACGGCGGGCTGCTGAAAAGGCTCGCGTGGCTGCTCCTCGGGGTTCTCCCAGGTGCGCGCACAGATGTGCAAACAGGGACGCAGGTGTGCTGCCGCGGGAATCGTTCCCAGGTGTGCACTCACTCGGGGCGCAAACCCAGCGGAGTACACTCAGGCGCAGGTACAATTGTGCAATCACGGGGAGCGCTCCCAGGTGCGCACACACACAAGCGCACTCGGGGTGCAGACGCGGACAGCGCTTCCAGGTGTGCGCACCGAACGTGCGCACTCAGAGGCAGACGGGGAGTCCACTCGGGAGAGCAGACGCAAGTGTGCAATGAGGGTGGGGAGCGCTCCCCGCGTTCACACTCGGGGGCAGACTGGGCCGCGTCGCTGCGAATAACAGGTCACGCCAGGGAACCCCAAACCCCGGACTCGGTCCCCGTGCCCGGACGGGGTTCGCGCCTTCCCAACTGACCTCTTCCAGAAATTTAGTCAAGTCGTACACCTTGTGGTGCAGGATCACCCAGGTGCTTTTGCTGTTGTTGTGCTGCTGGATCTCTTCCAGGGTGTAGTACTTCACAGCCTTGTCCGACTGCTCGGCCATCTCGCACGAGTCGAGCCTCCAGGCCCTGCTCACACAGCCGTCCCGGGTGGAACACACACAGCGTCTCAGGCAGCTCCGCTAGGGACATTCCCAGAGCTCCCGGGCCGGGTGCCCCAGACGGGGCGGAGGCGCAGCGGAGGAGGCGGGCGGTGCACGGCCTCCGAGGACTGGCCGGCTTGCTTGTCACTCAAGAGGCCTCGCCCTCTGCCGACGCCCTCCACCACCCCGAGCGTGCGCCCGCCCGTCGCGCGAGTGTTGATTGGCTACGGGAGGCGCCTTTCGCAATCACCCGCTGCTGGAGCGCGCGAGGAGGGCGGGGCTTCGCTGAATCTGCGCAGAGGCAGCCGGAAGGGCTCCTGGGCGCGTCGAGCTCCGCGCGGTGGGGCCGGGAGGGCCAGGCGCAGCGTTCCCAGCCCCGAGAGGAGAGAGAAGGTAGTGTTGGGCCGCGCAGACTGCACCGAGTCAGCCCTGGGGCCTCCCGTTTGTTGGTACCCAAAATAGCAGTGCTTCTGTCCACAAAGTGGACGTCGTGGGGAAACTTGTTAACAAGCACAGATGTGAAGGGGAGCTTTGGACGTCTTCAAAGAAAAAAGAAGTTGCACAGCTTCCCTCAATTATGTGTTTTCCCAAATAAACTTCACCATAGTTTTACTTCCCTAACCTCCACGGGGAAGTGGGCCGGGTTGGAGGATGAGGTTTGGGTTACCTCATTCTCACAGGATAGCAATTCAGGGGGGGGAAAGTTTCTCTGCTGTTCATCAGTGGCTTGGCAAGGACTTGAATTAGTCTCTTAACTGTCTTATCTCAACTGTGCTGTCTAGATAAGACCTAAATGATGAACAGCACTTCCAACAGAGTCTATAATATTTCCCCAGCTTGGCCCTCCACTGCCACTCTTGATGGAAGGTAAAATATCACACATGAAGGACTACAAATGTTTGCGAGAGAAAAAAACAAAAATAGAAAATTCCAGGATATTAAAGTCTTCTGGTAGTTTAGACCTTTTCAGCAATAGCAGTTGTTATGTCCACAGTCCAGTTGTGCCAGGGTAGTGGGGTAGCCTGTGAAAAGGCCAAAGACAATGCCCGAAGACAGTATGGGAGACAGACAGACAAAGCTTAGGAGAGATTAGTGACTGCTTCAAGAAGAGTGCTGTAGCTACAGGATGAACAGGTAGCATCTTCATCCCTCAGGGCACTTTCCTAGGTAGTGCCTTTTTCCCAAACATAACCACAGATTGTTCAGCAAGACAATCCTTTCTGCAGTTTCCTCAGTCTGGCATCAGTTCCCACTTTGAGAGGAGTTTTATATGTTAGTCTGCAGAAGCAGTGACAACAATATTAGCTTGTTTGAATGAACTACATTCCAAGGAGCACCTATCCTGGTGTACTTGCAAGAAAGTAGCATTCCTACAGGTGACTTTGCCTTGTTCCCAGTGTGCATAAGAGAAAGCTTAGAGTCCTGCAAGATAGGATTGCTCTCATTGTTCCTTTAACTTGACTAGGCTTTTGAGAACAGAAAGGGGGTGTGCAAAGACATGGTGTTTTACTGTTCCCTTTTCTCTAGAGATGCAAAAGAGAGCAACACAAGAGGTTGCACATGTGGGCCATCCTCCCAGGGTCTCAGAGGTCGCTGCACATATTAGGTGCTTGGTGATTATTAGTTTTCCCCCTAACATACCTGTCCATAGGAATATGTGCCCACTGAAAAGAAAACAGTGCTCAAAGCATTTCAAAATATTTACGTTTTTTTCCCCAAAAGCCAATATTTCCAAGTGTAACATTCTGTTGTTCAGGAAATATTTCTAAGTACTATACGTGGCTAAAAGAAAGTAAATTATTCGTACTACCACACTAATCAGTTGTCGTTCATATATTTGAATGTTTTACTTCACATTAACCAACAAAAACTATGTAAGAATAATTTCCAAGGAAGTTCTGTACTTTTTTTAACCTTTGATTTTTAACACAACTTTAGGTTTACAGGAAGTTGCAAATATAGCAGAGAGGTCCTGTGTCCCTTCTCCCAGTTTCCCCACAATGATGGCATGTTGATGCAACTATAGTTCAACATCAAAGTCAGAAAATTGACACTGGTACAGTGTACATGCATTGTTCCACCCAGCTTTAGGATTTATGTAGGCGTGTATCACTACCACAATCAAGCTACAGAACTGTCCCATCACCACCAGGCTCCCGTTAGTGCTATCCCCTATAGTCACAATCACTTCCTTTATAGGTTTCATGTGACCTTTTTATTTCTCAAGGATCAATGGGATATGTGTGTGGCAAAATGGTCCCCTTGGACGTCCACAAGGTCGCCCACTCTCTTCATGTCTTGAACTCCAACATCACGTCTCCGAGGCCTTCCTGACCACTTTACTAAATACACACAGTGGCCTCTAACAGCACTTCAGGCTTGTCTCCCAGGCACCCTTACCATCTTCCATACTAAGACTTCCTTCATTTATCCTCCTTATTGTTCCTCCAAACCCCGGTCTTCCTAAATTTCTGCCCGCGTATTGCACGGCAAGGGAATGGGTGACAGAGGGGTGGGCTGGTGAGAGCTGGGGAGGGGGGCTGCTGGGAGCACAAGGCCTGACAGGAAAGCTGGTCAGCTGGGAGCTGGGGGGAGTCAGCAGAGAGCGATGCCTGCTGGGAGTGCAGGGCCTGCTGGGAGCTGTGGGCGGGTGGGGGAATCTGCTGAGAGCCAGGGGCTTGCTGGGAGCACAAGGCCTGCTAGGAGCGCAAGGGCCACTGGGAGCTGTAGGGGTTGCTGGGAATCTGGTGAGAGCGCAGGGCCTGGGGGGGAAAGCAGGGCCTGCTGGGAGCACAAGGCCTGATAGGAAAGCAGGTCAGCTGGGAGCAGTGCCTGCTGGGAGTGCAGGGCCTTCTGGGAGCCTGAGACAGGGGAGGAATCGGGGCCTGGCGGGAAAGCAGGGCCTGCTGGGAGAACACACCTGATAGGAGCACAGGACCTGCTGGGATCTGGAGAGGAGGGGGGAACCTGGTGAGAGCCTGCTGGGAGAACACACCTGACAGGAGCACAGGGGCCTGCTGGGAGAACACACCTGACAGGAGCGGTCCCTGAGGGTGACCAGTAGGGTGCTGAGGAGGAAGGCACTAAGGTGTGCTGTCCTGTTTCCAGGGAGGCAGGGCAGGGCGAGGCAGCTCCTGGGCCCTGCTGCATGGGGCCTGGGCTGGTTGGCCCTCAGGGACAGCCCACCAGCTTCACTGCCCTGCAGCAGGGGGACAGGACAGGCTCCCTCCCTAAGCCCGGGTGCAGGGGGCTTTCCTTGGAATTGCAGGGTCCCTTAAAACGAATCAGGCTGGAAGAAGCTCTTGGGGCCTCCCCAGTTCCCCTGCCTCAGGGGAGCTGGAGTCCCCAGGACCACCTAGGGGACTTATCTGACGGGACAAAGCAGCCACACTTTGGTTTCTGGGCCAGTGCCTTTACTGTCCTTAAACAGGGACAGTCCTGTGATGCTAAGTGGGAAGTGCTGGGGTCCAAGCTGCCTTCTGCAACCTGGGAAAGTCGGGGTGGACAGCACTCACACTCCCTTTCTCCACACTCTGCCTGCACTGCCAAGGTGTGAATTAGGACAGCGGCCCCAACAGAGATTTCAGACCTTTCCTTTCATCACAAAGTGAAGAATAATATATTCCTCAGACTCCTCAGCCTCGAATTGCTTTACAGAGATAAAGGATTTTGTTTCCTGAAAACCAAACAAATTTGAAATGAAAGTTAAGATTAGCCTGGACTTGTAGAAGGAATTTATTAAATAATATGGTAGAAGCATTGCAAGAACCTAAATAAGCTGGTGTTTTGTAGTATTTCTACTTAAGTTACTGAGTTTGTGGTACGAAACTAACAGGTTTAAAAAACTCTGGGTTAGCTTGAGATGTGATGAAAATGTTCAAAATGTATTGCATTGGTAGTTGGACAACTCTGAAGATAGTAAACAAAAAGGAATTGGGGCACTTTATTTTTTTTTTAATTTTTATTTATTTATTTATTTTTTAAAAATTTTTTTATTTTTTGAATTGGGGCACTTTAAGTAGGTGAATTTATGTTATGGAAATTATATCTTAAAATGTAGCAAAAAATTTTAGAAAAATCACTAGAAAACCTTAAAAGTAAAATGTTGGTAATATATAACTGATTAAGTTTGCTAATTTTGTTATCTTTTTCTAACATGACATCAGCTACATGATGAGTTGGTATTGAAACCCTGTTGGTGAAGTAAATATAGCTTACTATCTTTTTATTACTGTTTTCTTTAAGGGTCTGATTGCTGAGACACATAGTCAACAAGAAGATATGAATGAATCTAGGCAGCAGTCACTGTTTTTCATGACACTTCCAGATTTGCACAAACTCTGTGCTGTCCAGATAATATTGAGTAACAGGATGGCAGATACTGAGATTAGGAGTACACAAATGAAGATGTGCAGGTAAAAAATACATCATCTAGGTCAAATGGTGGTTCCATTCCCAGCTTTCCAAGGAATCTCCATACTGTTTTCCATATTGGCTGCACCAATTTGCAGTTCCACCAGCATTGTATGAGTGTACCATTTCCCCCACATCCTTGCAAACACTTATTGTTGTTTGGGCTCTTAATAGCTGCCATTCTAACTAGAGTGAGATGAAATCTTAGAGTAGTTTTGATTTGCATTTCTCTAACTGCTAGAGATGTTGAACATTTTTTCATGTATCTATTGATTGTGTATCAATATCTGAGAGGTGTCTGTTCAGTTCCTTGACCCATTTATTGATTGAGCTATTTGTTTTTTGGGTGTTTAGTTTTTTGAGTTCTTTATATACCTTAGAGTCCGTGCTCTGTCTGATGTGTGAGGGGTAAAAATTTGCTCCCAAGATGTAGGCTCTCTTTTTACCTCACTGATTGTTTCTTTTGCTGAGAAGAAGCTTTTTAGTTTGAATTCATCCCATTTATTGATTTTTCATTTTAATTCTTGTGCTATAGGAGTCTTATCAAGGAAGTTGGGGCCTACTTTTTCTTCTAATAGGCACAGTGTCTCTGGTTTAATTCCTAGGTCTTTGATCCATTTTGAGTTGAGTTTTGTGCATGGCAAGAGAGAGAGGGGTTTAATTTCATTTTGTTGCATATGGATTTCCAGTCCTAGCACCATTTGTTAAAGAGGCTGACTTTTCTCCAGTGTTATGTTTTTGGCACCTTTTGCCAAATGTTTTCTCCGATATAAGGAGGCTGATTCATAGTGGGATTGGGAGGGGGATCATGGGAGGATTAGACAAACTCTAGATAGGGCAAAGGGGTGGGAGGGAAAAAGAGGGGCCATGGGGGTAAAAATGATGGTGGAATGAGATAGATATCATTACCCTAAGAACATGTATGAAGACACGAACTGTATGAATATACTTTATATGGAACTAGAGATATGAAAAATTGTACTCTATATGTGTAATATGAATTATAATGCATTCATATATATATATATAACAAATTAGAATAAAAAATTTGAAAATACATCATCTAAATAAGTTTTTAAAACTTTTTAATCACATAGGAGTCATTGTAGAAGTTTCGTCCTTTAAAGCAAAATATTCATTTAATCTGTATATATAATTTTAAAATAAAGGAATTCATTTTGACAGGGTATGTGGGATTACATTTAAGGAGGGATTCAAAATACTTAAGATGTAATGTACTGTTGAGTTTTTATATTTGTGACCTCTTATGTGCTTTTTTTTAAAATTTAAAATCTGTACACACATTCTTGAATTAAATTATATTCCTCAAAAGTTAGAGATACTAGTACATATTAATATTCATCCTTTTATAGTTACATGTTTAAATACTTTTTGCAAATCATATGATATATATAATGTATAAGTATTATACATAGTAAACATTTATAGTAGTCTTTACAGGGCACTTAAAGGTACTATAAACAGAACAAGAATAATTTCTTAATTTTCAAGTCAATAAAAGATACTGAAGAGTATTTCTTCAAGAGTTTTCTTGAATATTTGACCCAGGATAGTCTTTGAAAACAGCTTAGTTGAAGCCTAAAGTATGATCCATAGTAATTGAGAACCCATCTTGTATTAATTCCTTAAATGATTTGAGGTACTTAAAGGATTCATAGAATATATGAGAAGATTTTATCTTTAAATGAATTCCCTTTAAACAAATTTTCTTTATATGCAGATTTCCAGGGGCAAGAAGTGAGGTATTCCTCCATTTTCCTCTCATTTACAAGACTTTGCTTCCCATTATGTTTTCCCACCGAAGTTCATCAAGGAGCCTATAACCTTCTACTTATGTGTAATTTTATGATACTATTGAGGACTTAATTGTGACCCCTTTGGGAAACATTCCCCTGACTAAATGCCAGGTGTTATTTTGACTTGTTTACAGACTCTAACAAGGTGGAAAAGTGAGATTTTATGCTGTTTGCCCTTGAATTGCAGACAGCAATGCCCATAGATTGGGGCTGTCTTAACTTGCCCACCCACTAATGTCAACCTGGAACAGCAAGCAGAGACCTGGCTATGTTAGATAATGGCAGGCCTTGTACCCGTTTCATGTGGGTTCCAACAAATATGAAGCCAACAGAAATAGGTTGGCCCATTTTGTATTTTGCGATAATCCCATACACATACTCATGGTTATCTAAATTAGTATTTTTGTAATGATTAGTAATGTTGAAATTTTCAAATTTCCATCTATATTCCTTTTCCTGTTTTCTTTTTTTGGCCATTGAAACAGGATTACTGATAATAATTTGAATTATGACGATTTTTGTTGTAAGGCCAGTTTTTTTTCCCTGTTGAAAACTAAACTGAATCCACTATCTACTTCTTTCCAGCTTGGGAAGAATTTCACTTTTGAAGGAAAAGAATATTGTTAATAGTTGTAATTTGGAAGTAATCGCTAACTTCACTGATAGGTGAATCCTTAAAGCCTTTTATTAATGAATTTAGTGCCCTGTACTCACCATTGCTTCCGGCCATCCTCAGCCCCCCAAAAAAGAAAAGTAGAAGAAACAGGAGTTAAAAGAGAGATTCTTCACAGTGTTTAGACATTTTCAAGTCGACATGGGACAAAAATGGAATTTTGAAAAAGGAAATTAGATTCACAAATGAAAGAGATTGGGAAATTCGGATTTAGGGAAAACGTCTCAGATTAATGTCAGCATATAAAACTTCATAATTCTCTAATTCACATATTGGCTGAGTCCCTACAGTGTTTAAGGGTTCAAGATATTACTTGTGGGGAGTGATACAGAAATCCATAATACCTTCCTTTCCTAGAAGAAATAAAATATTAACTAAGTAGATTTCCTAAATATTCCAATAAAGTAAAAGTAGTAAGAAAGCCTACTTTGTAAACTGTGATCAAATTCACTGTGAAATTAATACATTTCTTATCCACAGGCAGTTGCTGTTTTTGCATGAAGATATTCTTACATCACCTGTGCCTGGGATACTAAACCAAAT
The DNA here is from genome assembly GCF_047511675.1 of Marmota flaviventris. NCBI lineage: Eukaryota > Metazoa > Chordata > Mammalia > Rodentia > Sciuridae > Marmota > Marmota flaviventris. The sequence goes on along the minus strand of NC_092513.1, from coordinate 4,305,430 downwards.
TTGGGCGGTGATGGCGGTTGGTATTACTAATTAGTGGGAGTAAAATTGACAATTACTTAAGTGTCATAGCTGAATTTGAAGATTAAGCACTCTATGTTGTACTTTGCTCATACCAACAACAGACTAACTTTGGTATACCTGATGTTTAAAGTCCATTTTTGTGATTCTAACTTACTATTTAGTTTTCTCTGTCATAAATGCTAAAATAAAGACTATTAACAAATAAAACAAATGCATAGTACAAATTTTAAGATAGTACAGGCTTAATACCTTTCATCATATTTTACTAGTTATGCCCAATATAAAGGAAGAAGTCTTCATTTCAATAAATCAACTATATATAAAGAACTCAGATCAATATTGCTTTCAATTTAGAAATTAAATATTTTGTATCAGTTCATTTTTTTATTGGAGCATTATAGGTATACATAATATTGGGATTAATTTTGACATATTTATACATGTATATAACATAATTTGATCAATTTCATTCCCCAATACCACCCTTTCTTCCCTCCTCCCTGCCTCTGTACCTGTTCCTCTTCTTTACTGGTATCCCGTCTATTTTCATGAGATTCTTTCCCTATTTTTTTTTTCACTTTTGATCTCTGCCTTTCATGTATGAGAGAAAACATGACCATGACTTTCTGAGTCCCATTTATTTTGCTTAATGATGGTTTCAGGTTCCATCTATTTTTCAATCAATAAATGGGCCAAGGAACTGAACAGACACCTCTCAGATATTGATACACAATCAATAGATACATGAAAAAATGTTCAACATCTCTAGCAGTTAGAGAAATGCAAATAAAAACTACTCTAAGATTTCATCTCACTCTAGTCAGAATGGCAGCTATTAAGAGCCCAAACAACAATAAGTGTTTGCAAGGATGTGGGGGAAAAGGCACACTCATACAATGCTGGTGGAACTGCAAATTGGTGCAGCCAATATGGAAAACAGTATGGAGATTCCTTGGAAAGCTGGGAATGGAACCACCATTTGACCTAGATGATGTATTTTTTACCTGCACATCTTCATTTGTGTACTCCTAATCTCAGTATCTGCCATCCTGTTACTCAATATTATCTGGACAGCACAGAGTTTGTGCAAATCTGGAAGTGTCATGAAAAGACCCAAGTCAAAATTAGAGAAGAAAAAGGAGATACAAAGACATTTCTAAAATTCAGAGGATTGTTACAGAATATTTTGAAAACTTATTTTTGTAATAAGTTGGATATAGAAAACCTAAACACACCAGCAACAAGGAATAAGAAGATTAAAACAACAATAAAAAGCCTTTCAGAAGATTAAAACAACAATAAAAGATACTTGGGAATCAAGTTAATGAAAGAGGTGAAAGATCAATACAATGAAAACTACAGAACCCTAAAGAAAGAAATCAAAGAAAACCTTAGAAGATGGAAAGATTACCTTGCTCTTGGATAGGCAGAACTAATATTATCCAAATGACAATACTACCAAAAAGAAAAGTTGAATTCTACCAGACCTTTAAAGAAGAAATACGTTGAATAGAAATGGTGAAAGAGGGCATCCATGTCTTATTCCAGTTTTTAGAGAGAATGCCTTTAATTTTTCTCCATTTAGAATGATGTTCACCTGAGGCTTAGCATAGATAGCCTTTACACTGTTGATATATGTTCCTGTTATCCCTAGTTTTTCTAGTGTTTTGAACATGATGTTTTTTGTCAAATGCTTTTTCTGCATCTATTGAGATGATCATATGATTCTTATCTTTGAATCTATTGATGTGAAGAATTGCATTTATTGATTTCCGTTTGTTGAACCAACCTTGCATCCCTGGGATGAATCCCATTTGATCATGGTGCACAATCTTTTTGATATGTTTTTGTATTCGATTTGCCAGAATTTTGAGAATTTTTGCATCCATGTTTGTTAAACATATTGGTCTAAAGTTTTCTTTCTTTGATGTGTCTTTGCCTGATTTTGGGATCAGGGTGAAATTGGCCTCATAGAATGAGTTTGGAAGTGCTGCCTCTTTTTCTATTTCCTGAAATAAATTGTAGAGTATTGGTATTAATTCTTCTTTAAAGGTCTTGTAGAACTCGGCTGTGTATCCATCTGGTCCTGGGCTTTTCTTGGTTGGTAAGGAAAGAGGTGAAAGATCAATACAATGAAAACTACAGAACCCTAAAGAAAGAAATCAAAGAAAACCTTAGAAGATGGAAAGATTACCTTGCTCTTGGATAGGCAGAACTAATATTATCCAAATGACCATACTACCAAAAGCATTATACAGATTTAAAGCAATTCTGATCAATCAAAATAGCCTCAAAAACAAACAAAAACAAAAACATGGGAATAAATCTAATCAAAGAGGTAAAGATCTCTCCGATGAAAACTATAAAAAACTGAAAAAAGACAAGAGTATGGAAAGATCTTCCGTGTTCTCAGATAGGCACAATTAATATTGTTAAAATGGCCATATTAACAAAACCAGTATACAGATTCAGTGTAATCCCTAACAAAATACCAACATCCTTCTTCAAAGAACTAGGGGAAAAAAAGTTCTATAATTCATTGGGAAGAATAAAGGACCCCGAATAGTCAAAACAATTCTAAGACAAAAAAAAAATACTTGATTTCAAATTACACTACAGAGTTATAGTTACTACAGAAACTACATGGTACTTGTATAAAAACAAACAACATAGACCAATGCTTCAGAATAGAAGATGCAAAACCAAACCCACCTAAATAAAGTGGGTTACCTTGACAAAGATGCCAAAAACATACATTGGAGAAAAGATATCCCTTTTAACAAATGGTGCTGGCAAAACTGATTACCATGTGAGATTTCTGTAATATGTTTACCATATATAGAAGAATGAGACTTTTCTATCTCCCTGCACAAAGGGCAACTTGAAATGGACCAGAGACCTAGGAATTAGACCAGAAAATATGCAATTCCTAGAAGGAAATGTGGGGTCAATACTCCAGCCTGTAGGTCCAGGCAATGACTATCTCAATAGGAATCCCATAGCTCAGAAAATAATGCCAAAAATTAATAAATGGAATGAAGTCAAATTAAAAAGCTTTTGTACAGCAAAGGAAACAATTAAGAATGTGAAGAGAGAACCTACAGAGTGGGAGAAAATTTTTGCTAGCTACTGTTTCGATGGAGTATTAATATGAAGAATATATAAAGAACTCAAGAAACTTAGCACCAAACAAACAACCCAATCAATAAATGGGTAAATGAACTTCACAGACACTTCTCAAAAGAAGAAATACAAATGGTCAAAAAAATATTAAAAATGTTAAACATCTTTAGTAATTAAGGAAAAACATATCAAAACTACACTGAGATTTTATCTCCAGTTAGAATGGCAGTTATTAAGAATACAAAAAATAATATATGCTGGGAGAATGTGAGAAAAAAAAGAACACTTCTAAACTGTTGGTGGAATTGTAAATTAGTATAACCACTATGAAAATTGGTATGGAGTTTCCTCAAATGACTTAGCTATACCACTCCTTAGTATTAATCCTAAGGAATTAAGTCATTAAACTATAGCACTACATGCACACCCATATTTATAGCAGCATAATTCACAGCAGTGAAACTATTAAATCAACCTAGGTGTTCATCAATGGATCAATGGATGAAGAAAATGCGGTATATATACATAATGGAGTTTTATTTAGCCATAAGGAAAAATGAGATTATGTAATTTGCAGGAAAAGGCTTGGAACTTGAGAACATTATGTTAAATGAAATAAGCCAAAATCAGAAAGTCAAGGATCATATGTTTTTTTTTTTTTCTCATATGTGATAGTTAAAGAATAAAAAGGAAAAGAAAATGATTGGGAGGAATCTCATGAAAATCAAAGGGATGTCAGTAGAGTATAGGAAAGGTACCAGGGAGATGGAGGAGGAGAGGGAAAGGGAAAATACTGGGGAATAATATTGGCCAAATTATATTGTCATGTTGTGTGCATGTATGAATATCCCACAACAAATTACAACTATAATGCACCAATAAAATATATGGAAAGAGGAAGGAAGGAAGGACAGACCTAGACCTAGGTCTTTTTCTCTCCCTTAAGAACACAGGATATTATCATCTTTAAATATTTGCTAATCTGTTAGGTTAAAAAAAATATTTTCCTTTAAATTGTATTTCTTTCATTAGTAAATTACATCAATTAAGTCTTTTGAAATTGAATTTCCATTTATGTACATTTTCCATATTTGTGTCTAAGAATCTATTACACATTAAGGAAAGAGTCATCTATGAAATGTATTGGTCTTTCCCTTTCTGTGGCTTCTGGGGTCATGTCAACTACCAAAGAGACTTTCCTTACTTTGAGAATGTGCCCACAAATTCTAAATCAATGAGATAATGATTATCATTTCAAGGTATAGAAACTACTAGAATGCTAGCATGACTCCAGGCTCTCTGTTATGTTATGCTTAAAATCTTTAGGTATTTATTACATTATCTAATTATATATCACTTATGTCCTTTTTAATAATGTGGGTTTTTGTTACAGATACCATTTTTTAAAGCTGGGAAACTTAATGCCTATATTGAAAAATATGGAGCTAAGGTAAGTTGTTTTTTTAAAGAATAATAATTCCAGATGTTTTTATATTGATTATAGTGTATTCAGCTTCTTTTGCTAGCAAAAAATATTGAAGTATATTTCTCATAAGCTATTGGTATGCGTGTGAAAGAACCCTACAATTTTTTCCAAACAATTTTTATGCATACTTGGTACAGAAAGAGAAGACAAGTCTTATTTTGTGTTGTTATTGAATACTTACCATAGGCATTTTATGTGGCATAATCTCATTTAGCATAGACATCTTTAAATAAATGAACTTCCCCATTTTTTCAGATGAAGAAAATGAAATCCAGACAGGTGGAATTATTATCCACAGTTATATAGCTAGTTGTGGAAGAACAAAACATAGGTTGTATTCTATATGGTGATGAAATTCTGAATCTTAGCAATGAGGAAAAACAAATTTTTGCAGTTGATCACATCTATATATTTGTAAACCAAGTCATGGAGTGTTGGCTAATGCTCACTTTATGCCTCTGCAAGTACCTCTGTAGCACTGTATCATTGATGATTCTCAACACTGCTGTTCTTTGTCTCAAGATCTTCTGGGGTTCAGAACAGTGAAATTTCTGGTCAGCTCCAAGGTGAGATGCTTCCTTTCGGTTCCAAGAGGATGGTGGTTCAGAATACTTGGAGGTGCTTTGAAGTTCCCTGAGCAATCTTTAAATAACCTGAAAGTTTATTTCAACCATGAGTCTCAGTGTGTGGGAAAACAGTATTGCTCAGGACCAGTGTAGAAAGCTTACAGTTAAATCTTTTTGCTAAGATAAATCTTTGGTCACCAAAAGATTCTTGTCATCTTTGAAAAACTACTTATGAACTTTGAGAACCAAATTTATAATATATTGTTTACCTAGAATGAGGACCTATGTCTTTCAGCAATCCCTGAGAAATTTTCCCTTTATTGTGGAAAGTATTTCATGATTTAATGCAGACCTCTTTGCTGTCTTATTGGTTTGTTTTTGTAGTATTTAATTTTCTTATTAATATATTGATTTTAAAGGTCAAAATTATATTATTTTTGGATAAGGTCATGACAAATAACAAAAGGACTTGGTGCAATATGACTTTTAAGATGAACTCTAAATTTTAAAACAGTTTTTTTCTGAGCATAAAATAGGTAGCATTTCAGTATTGATTTAATAAAAGAATGCTTATACTAAACATTGTCATTTTATATTTACATTAAAATTATAAGAAAAATTAAAATTGAGAAAAAATGTCACATGTAGTCCTTACATGCCATTAAAAATGCATATACTATTATGTCTTTTCTTCTAGGCTTTTAAATCATACCTTGAATTTCATCAGTGTAAGCTGTCACATCCACAAAATATTTAAAATATTTTCATTAATAGTCTTATCTTTTTTCCATATATACTAGTTCTCATTCCTACTAAGTAAATTTGCTTTGCCCCTTTCAGACTTCCAAACTCTGAATTCCTTACTATTTATGAGTTTTTCCTCAGCCTCTCATTTCCATATCCTCACTGATTCTTCATGGTTATGTTCAATTTTCCTTTATGTACTTGATTTTGTATAACAGCCAACATGATCAGTAGATATTTATTGAACACCTATAATATGCTGAGAACTCTACTTATGTCATGTGACATTTTTCTCAATTTTAATTTTTCTTATAATTTTAATGTAAATATAAAAATGACAGTGTTTAGTATAAATATTCTTTTATAAATAAAACTATAGATCAGACAAAGTCCCTGCATTCAGGAATCTTTTTTTAATTGGTTCATTATAATTATACATAATGATTAGATACATTATGCCATATTTGTCCAGATACATAATTTGATCGATCTCCTACCGATTTATCTTCCCTTACTCTTTCCCACTGATCTCTTTCCTCTACCGATCTATCATCTATTATTATTATTATTATATTATTATTTTTTAAAATTAGAACATTATAATTATATGTAAAAGCAAGATTCTTTGTTGTAAATTCATGCATGAATGTAGCATAATTTGGTAGTTTGTGCTCCCTCATACTTTCTCTCTCTCAATCCCCTTCTTCCACTCTGTTTGTCTCCTTTCTATTTTTGTGATATCCCGTGGTATTCATTCTCTTCCTCTCCCCCATTCCCCACATGCCCCAGCTTTCACATATGGGAAAAAATTTTGACCCTTGACTCTATGAGTCTGGCTTATTTCATTTAGCATGATGTTCTCCAATTTCATCCATTCAACAGAAAATGATATAATAATTTTATTCTCCTTTATGGCTGAGTAAAACTCCATTGTGTATGTATACCATATTTTCTTTATCCATTTGTCTGATGACACCTAGCCTGGTTCCATAACTTGACTATTCTGAAATCCACTACTGTAAACATTGGTATGCATGTTTCACTTTAGTATACTTGTTTTAATTCTTTTGGATAAATACAAAGGAGTGGGATAAGAGGTCACATGATATTTCCATTCCTAGTCTTTGAGGAATCTCCATACTGCTTTCCAAAGTGGTTGTGCTAATTTGCAATTCCATCAGCAACATATAAGTTTATCTTTTTCCTCATATCCTTACAAGCAAACGTTGTTACTTTTATTCTTAATGATTACCATTCTAAGTGGGTTGAAATGAAATTTCAGTATAGTTTTGCTTTGCATTTTCCTGATTGTTAAGGATGTTGAACATTTTAAAAATATTTTTGTTGGCCATTTGTATTTCTTCTTTTGAGATATATAAACTCTAAATAGACCAATATCAAGCAATAAGATTCGATCGAGCAGAAGGGTGAGAGTGGAAGGGAGGGGGCAGGGGGTTAGAAATGTTGGTGGAATGTGATGAACATCATTATCCAAAGTATATATATAAAGACACAAATTGGTATGAATATACTTTGTATACAACCAGAGATATGAAAATTGTGCTTTATATGTTTAATATGAATTATTATGCATTCTGCTGTCATATATTAAAAAATGAATAAAAATATTTTTTAAAAAATGGTCTGGGGATGCAGCTCACTGGTTAAGCACCCCTTGGTTGAATCCCATGTACCAAATAAATAAATAAATATAAAAATAAACTTTAAAAAAAAGTGTTCCAACAAACAAAAGCCCAGGACAAGATAGAGTCTCAGTTTGAGTTATACCAAACCTGGAAAGATAAAATAATACCAGTTCTTCTCATATCATTCTATGAGATAGAAAATGGAGTAACATTCCCAAATTTATTCTATAAAGGCAGTCTTACCCTGATACCAAAACCAGATAAGGACAAATTTAGAAAAGAATAGACTAATATTCCTGATGAACATAGATGCAAAAATTGTTAATAAAATATTTGCAATCTGCATTCAGAAACATACTGAGAAGATTGTACACCAGGATCAAGTTGGTTTTATTTCAGTGCAAGATTGGTTCTATATATGCAAATCAATAAAAGTAATTCATTCCATAAATAGAATTAAGGGGGAAAAAATCTCATGATCCTCTTGTTAGATACAGAAAAAGGCATCAACAAAATCCAGTGCCCATTCATTTTTAAAACACTGAAGAAAATAGGGATAAAAGAAACTTACCTCAACCTTATAAAGTCTATACATATGACAAACCCAAAGCCAACATCATACTGAAGGGAGAAGAACTGAAAGCTCTTCCTTAAAACATCAGGAACAAGACAAGGATGTTCTTTCTCACCATTTCTACTCAATATAGTACTTGAAACTCTATCCAGAACAGTTAGGCAAAAGGAAATCAAAAGGATATAAACTTGAAAAGAAAAAATAATCTCTGTTTGCAGATGATTCTATACTTAGAAGAAACCTCCCCCGCAACACACACACATAAAAAACACTCCATCAGAAGACTTCTAGAGATGATAAACAAATTCAGCAAAGTAGCAGAATACAAGACCAACACACAAAAATCAATAGCTTTTCTATACATCAATAGCTTTCCTATACACTGCTGGGAAAGAAATGAGGAAAACAATTCCATTCACAATAGCCTCAAAAAATAAAATAAAATAAACTGTAACCAAAGCGGTAAAAGACCTCTACAATAAAATTATAAAATACTGAAGAAAATAAATTGAAGTTTTTAGAAAATGAAAAGATCTCCACATTCCTGGATAGACAGAATTAATATTGTTGAAATAGCCAGTTTACCAAAAATGATCTATAGATTCAATATGATCTCCATCAAAATATCAATGCCATTCTTCACAGAACTAGAAAAAACAGTGCTAAAATTCATATGGAAGAATAAAAGACCTAGAATATCTAAAGCAATTCTGAGCAATACAAACAAGGCTGGAGGCATCACAATACCTAACTGTGAGTTATACTACAGAGCTATAGTAATAAAAACAGCATGGTATTGGCATAAAAACAAACATGAATACCAGTGGAATAGAAGATACAAAGGCAAACCTACACAGATAAAGTCATATGATCCTTGATAAAGGTATCAAAAACATGTTGGGGAAAAGACAGCCATTTTTTGTCAAATGATGCTAGGAACACTGAAGAATCAAACTAGATCCCCCCCCCCCTCTCTCTCTCTCTCTCCACAAAAATTTAACTCAAAATGGATCAAAGACCTAGGAATTAAATCACAAACTCTCCAACAGGAAGGATAAAACATAGTGTCAGCACTCCAACATGTTGGCATAGCCATCAACTTCCTTAATAAGACACCTAAAGCTCAAGAAATAAATCCAAGAATGAGTAAGTAGGATGGCATCAAATTAAAAAGCTTCTGCACAGGAAAGGAAATGAGAGCATAAAGAGAAAGCCTACAGAATGGGAGAAGATCTTTGGCAGCTACTCTTTCTATAAGTGATTAATATTCAGGATATATAAGAACTCAAAAGCTTAACATCAGGAAAAATTAATTAACCCAGTCAATAAATGGGCAAATGATCTATCAGGGAAAAAACCCCACTCTATCTAAAGTTTTTGGAAGAGTTTATGTCCAGTTTTATTATTTCTTCCATAAAGGTGTGATAAAATTCACCAACAAAGTTATCTGTCCATTAACTTATGAGAAGGTTTTTAACTAAGATTTTGATTTTTTGAATAAGTAATAGGGCTACTCAAGTTATATACTTCCAGGAAATAGAAAAAGAACATTTCATCTAAGTTGTCAAATTTATTGCATAAAGTTGCTTATAATATTCTCTTTTCTATAGAATCTGAAGTGATGTCACTTCTCATTCTTATCATCTCCCCCACTTCCCTCCTCCCTCATTAGTCTAGTTAGAGATTTGGCAATCTTATTGCTTCTCAAGGAATAAACTTATGGGCTCATGGATTTTTTTACTCCGGTTTTACTGTATTATGTTTCAGTGATCTTCATCTTAGTCTTGGTTATTTCCTTCTGCTTTGGGATTAGTTTGCATTTTTATTTTGCTTTTCCCTCATTTCTCAAGGTGGAAGTTGAGATTATTGATTTGAAAGCAACCTTCTTTTTGTTACTGTTGTTGAAAATGTGCTTATTGCATATGTACACATTTATGATATAAGAAGTCCATAGGGTTAACTAACAGGTTTTCAAAGGGAAATTTTAACTAAAAATATTAGAATTCACTTCTCACACCCTTCTTTTTAAATTTAGAGACATGTTATGCTATTTCCTCCTACATGTATGTTTTGTTTTGATTTTCTTCAGTAAGAAATGCTTTCTAACTCCTGTCTGATAGCTTTTCTGATCTATGCATTGTTTAAAAGTATGTTTTATAGTTTCCAAATACTTGGGGATTTTGCAGGGATCTTTCTACTATTGATTTCTCATTTAATTGTTGTTAGAGAATATGTTTTATATAACTTGAATTTTAAAAAATTAGTTGAGGCTTATATATGCTGCAGAAGATGAATTATTTTAGTAAATATTTCTTGTCCCCTTGAGAAGAATGCATACTCTGATCTCATTGTGTGAACATTCTATAAATGTTAATCATGTCACATTGGTTGATGTTATGTATAATATGGGGAGAAAATCTCCTTGGCTCACTTTTATGCATGTCTTTCTCATATTTGCAAGGAAAGCCTTTTCTTCTGGACTATATTTTCAAGGATGTTTATATAGTGAACAGTATGGTTCTTGCCCACCTTTGTCACATTCATCTATACCCAGATGAATCCTCAAGAGGGATTTTCTGCTGATATTTAGAGTTTGCTCTCAGTGTAGCTCTCTCCTCTCCAGTATAACACCCTCAAAAGTAGAAAACTAGCTTCTTTAGCCCCCCTGGGCTCTTGGCTCTCTTTCCTCAATGCAGAGAGACTACCAACTTCTTCTTCATTTTCCCTCCCTAATTGCAGCCTGAAAACCCTCTCTAATCAATAAATTGAGGAAGCCACAGGCTTATCTTGGGTTTCCCTTCACTTGGAGATCACTCTTCTTTGTTACCTGATGTCCAGTATCTTATGACTCATTATTTTATATAACTTCCAGTTGTTTTGCAATATGGAGATTCAACACAGAACCTTAAACATGCCAGGCAAGCACTATATCACTAAACTACAATCCTTGCCCAACTTGCCTAGGTTTTTAGACATTTCAAGTACAAGGATAAATCTGGTTGGTCAGAAGTGAAAATCCTGATTTTAAAAATTATTTACAAATAGAGATAATTTGTTGGTTGCATATGTGCCCATCTAAGTAAGTGCTTAACCATTTCTAATTTTGAATTAGAGTGAATAATAATGAAAAAAATATCACAAAATCATTCTGCCTGGATTTTTCTGTATGGACCAGAAAGCAAAGTTGAAGGTTTTCAACAATAGGAGTTCTCAGGGTTTAGGTTTCCTGGGCCAGGGTAAACAAGAAAATTTGGCCATGTTGCCTAGCAGTACTGATGGTTTCAAAGTGAGTATCTTTTAATGTTTCTTTAACTTAGAACCATATAGCACAAGCTGTAGCAATGACCATAATTTTTCTCTAGAATAGCCCAGTTTGCTGAGTGGTGATCTCAGCATACAGACATTTGCAATGAATTTATAAGGAAATAGTAATTGCTCTCAATTTTCCCTTTGATATTTTTAGATGGAGGCTCCACAAAGAGTAATTCCTATAATTCTTCAAAACTGCCTTTTGTATTCATTCACGGCTAGACTTGCACCAGCCTGGAATAGAACTGGCCATCTCTTGGTGCAAGGTGATTATGTCTGTGAGTCATTGGGACTTTCTGACCTAGATTACTCCATTGTGTACAGCTGTTTTTAATTTAAGGTATCTTATTTTAAGGGATTAGTTCTTAGAATAGCTCCAACTAAACATTCTCAAGCAAGCCAACAACAAAAAAATGTCATCTCCTTCCTTTGGAATTATACAGAAGCCTGCTGATAGATCTTTAAAAATAATTTTATTATATAGTACTTGGTATTTAGGAATAAACAAGCTATGAAGAATTATAAAATGAACACAGGTTCTTGGTAACTTGCATTTTGTTGAAATCTGATGGTTTTCTAAATATTTTATAGCAGGAGATAAATATTTGAGAAAAAATTTGGGCATTTCTGTCCTTTCAATTGAAGAGATTTTTTTTTTCTAAGCTGTGATAAGATATTGCTTGATATAATTTTTTCTTAAAGTATTTTTTATACCTTGGTAATTTCATATCAAAAGTTATATTTATCAAGCATGATTATTTCTGAGTTATAATAATATGGTGTATTCTATGACTTTTTTAAGGAAGAGATTTTCTTTCTCAAATGGGAAAGCAAAATGCTGTTGGTAAGTAAATATGCATGTTAATAGATAAAACATTAATATAATTAGTAGTTGTTAAAACAATATTAAGGTCATTGGGTTATTATAATCTTGATGACCAAGTTATAACAGAATTTAATCAGATAGAATTATAATCAGAATTTTACTTGGGAAATCACTTCTATTTGAGGAAAATTCACTCATATTAATTGGAAACACACTATATTTTTATTTTCTTAAAGAAAATTATGACTGTGAAGGAATTCAATTCTGCATGTAATTATAGTTTCCAGTCAAGTCATCAAAACTTTTCATTAGTTCTGATGTAAGTCAAAGCTTTAGTTTAGTTTAGGTTAGTTTTGTTTGGTACCAGGATTTGAACTCAGGGGCACTCAACCGCTGAGCCACATCCCAAGCCCTATTTTGAATTTTATTTAGAGACAGGGTCTCACTGAGTTGCTTAGTACCTTGCCATTGCTGAGGCTCGCTTTGAACTCATAATCCTCCTGTCTCAGTCTCCTAAGGTGATTACAGGTGTGTGCCACGGCACCTGGCCAAAGCTTTAGTTTTATGAAAATATTCTTTTCTTCTTAAAAAAGATTGTCTAAAGGGACATAGATAATCTGAAATAAATGGTTTACTATAAGATCCAACCAAGTTTTTTTCAATTGATTTGCATTGTTGTATTGCAGGTGGACAGTAGTCCTGAAGTAGCAGATGGGTGGGAATCCTCAGCAAACAGTAGAAGTTAATTATCAGTCCTGGTAGCCTTTTCCACCATTTGGGAATAACCTTAAAACCCTGCACATAATCTACAACTATTGGAGTTGAGGAAACTGTCCAGCTGAGAACCGTTTGCCCTCTGGCACTAGTTTTATTTTTCAGTAGTGAAGTGGTAGTTGCTGTACTCTAGGTCTGGAGGAATGGGTTCATTACTTTAGTTTCATCCCCAAACACTAGCATGAGACTATAGTTAGAGATTAAAGATAACAGTGTAGAAGAGCAAAATTTCTTACTCTTGTGTAGAACATATTTTTTTTTACTTTTATTGAAATATACCAAGACATAACTTAGAAATTGTAGGTATATACTCATTGAATTTTTGCAAACTAAACATATTCTCATAAGCAGTTCTCAGATCAAGAAACATTGCCAATACTCCTTACTCCCCTAATTCTTCTTCAGATAATATTCCTTCCCAAGGTTACCACTATCCTGACTTGTCAAAAGTAATTTTATTTATGAAAAAGTAAGGAAGAGGCCTCAGAGCTCTAGGAGATCTGGAATATTTCTGCCAGTATATTTCAGGAAATTTGATAGTAAAAGACCATTCAAGTCAGAGGCCTAGAAAGAAGACAGTCTGCACTCTTAGTTTGTAAGACTTGAGGTTCGTTAAGGTATTTGTAGGCTTTCATCTTAACTGGAGAGTGCCTTGTTTTTCTTGTTGTAATCCTCTCTCTCTCTCTCTCTCTCTGTCACACACACACACACACACACACACCCATATTTTTTCATACCTTTGTCTTCTTTTAGATATCTGTAGACTATCAAATATCATATGGTAATTATTTGAATTTTACTATGTAAAAATCTGTTATTAACTTAGTTTCTAACTTGAATAAGTTAAAGTGATTTTTGTTACTAAAATAGTTTAATGGGATGTAATAATAATTCCAAGCAGTTCATAGTTAATTGTATTTTTCAGTATTGGACATCAATGTAACAGAAACTCAAGTTTGTCTAAGTATAGAAGTTTTCACCATCAGACTGCCACCACCTGAGGTATCACATGTTTTGTTTCTATAATTTATATATTCCTATATAATTAATATATTTGTTAATATTACCAACATGCTATTAGATTTTAATTTTTAATATGAAGTATGATGGGAGGGTTTTTGTTATCACAGAAGCAAAAAAATCCATACTATTAAGTGCTTGATATATTTATGTTGTCCTAAATATTCTTTCTCAAAGAAAATATAATTTCAGTGTATTTAACACAGGTTCTATCATATTATCCCTTGTTAAGAAATATTTTTAGATGGCATCCAAAACTCCATAACCTTATCCTGTCTCAAGATCCATTTCATACCTCTCTTTTATACCTCAAAATAATAAAAGCACAATTTTAGCTCATACTAAATGTAATATTCACCCCTTACCCTTGGCATTCTGGTAGCGTTATTTTGTTGTGCATCTATGTTTTATAACACTCTCTGTCGTCTTTGTGGATATATCTTCTATTTTGCTAATTTCCATAGCACCTAGTATAGAGTACTATACATTAGTAGTCTCTTAAGAAGTTTTATTTTCTTTCCTTTACACCAGTTATTCCCAACAGAAGAGGACTTAGGAGAAAATGAATGATTTTGCTTCCCATGAAATATTTGGCATCTGTCTGGAAACAGTTTTGGTTATCACAATGTGTGGGGGAGGTGATATTGCTACTGGCATCTAGTGGATAAGAAGCCAGAGATGCTGCTGAATATCCTACTGAGCACAGGACAACCACAACCACCCTGATACTACCTAACAAAGAATTATCCAGCCCGAAATGTCAATAGTGCTGAGGTTAAGAAATCCCAGGCCTAAGAGAGATGACTCTTCCTTTGCTTAGGATGTCCCTTCTAACTGGCCATATAGGTGCTCATCCTTTAAGGGCCCCTCAAGTGCTATTCCCTCATTCATTTTTTTCTCTTTAATTTTTGATATCCTGTTATGGTGAGACAATGGATAGGTCAGAGATGAATAGAATCTACTTTTCTGCGTTCACGAATTATGTAAGTTAGTAGGGAAGCTGACTTGTATATAAACTGAAATGTGTGATATTCCATGCTTATCTTGGACTGATGAGAAACTTTTCCAAGGCTTCAGACCCTATCTGATCTCATTTAAACCCTCCTATCTGCTGTGCTATACTCATATACTATTTACATTTTAAGAATTATATTATTTTTTGTAGTTTTGAGTTCCTTTATAAGCATCATGAGTATTAATACTGTATTTTCACATTTAAATTTTCTTCAGCTGATACTTTATACCTATGTTTGAAACTAGATTGACAAAGAGGAAGAAGACATTTTGAGATTAGAACACCTGTACAAATTATCATTCCAAAATGGGACATTTCTGTGAGTGGAAAGGGTTAACCTGATAAAATATTGGCCTAATTTACATGAACTGGTCATACCATTTATTATTGGGAAGACAAATCAGCTATTAGAAAAAGTAGACTATCTGAACCCTAGAATTAGGCATATTTACCCACCCACTTATGGCATAGTGGAAAAACCACAGTCTTTTCTGGGGAGATCAGGCCCTGTACTGTATATGACAAAGAGAACAGAGGACATCAATCTTTGCCAGCAGGCCAGCTCCCAAGAAAAAGAAGGAGGGGGGCTGGGATTGTAGCTCAGTGGTAGAGCACTTGCCTAATATGTGTGAGGCCCTGGGTTCAATCCCCAACACCACATAAAATAAATAAACAAGATAAAGCATTGTGTCCATCTACAACTAAAACATATATATATATATATATATATATATATATATATATATATATATATATAATATATATATATATATATATATATATATTTATATATATATATATATATATATATATATATATATATATATATAAAACAGGCTTCTTTAAAAAAAAAGAAAGAAAAAGAAAAAGAGGGAGGAGTTCAGCCAAGCATACCTGCTTATTTATCCCAATTTTACCAACCACCTACTCTACCTTAGAGAATAATAGGTGGTAGAGCAGAGTGATACCAGGAATGTGTGTTAGCAGAGCTTTCTAGACATGGAAGGAAAACTGGAAATGGGACAGACGCGTTGCTCTCCTCTTGTCAATACTATATACTGTGTTAGTTAGCTTTTCATTGCTGTTACCAGAATTCCTGACGAGAACAACTTAGAGGAGAAAAGATTTATTTTGGCTCATAGTTTCATAGGTCTCAGTCCATGGTCAGCTGACTCCATTGCTCTGGGCCTGCCATGAGGCAGAACACAAGGCAGGAGACTGTGGTAGAGAAAGACTGCCCAACTCAAGGCAGCCAGGAAGCTGAGAGAGAAAGACATCAAAAGTCCAAGGATACTGGACCGGGATTGTGGCTCAGTGGTAGAGCGTTCCCCTAGTACAGGCGGGACCCAGGTTTGATTCTCAGCACCACATAAAAATAAAGGCATTCTGTTGTTTTTATCTCCAGGGGGAAAAAAATCATTCATATTCTCTCTCTCTCTCTCTCTAAAAAAAAAAAAAGTCCAAAGATAGAGATAAGGACACACCCCAATGACCTACCCCAATGACCTACTTTTTCTGACTAGGTTCCACTCCCAGTAGAATATTCAGATATCAATGGGTTAACTCATCAACTGGATTAACTGATGAGGTCTGACCCTCATGATCCAATCATTGCCTAAAAGCCCTACCTCTGAACCTTGCTGCACTGAGGACCATGATTTCAGCACATGAGTTTTAGGGGAATATTCCAGATCCAAGCCATAACACATTCAATATATGC
This sequence comes from Marmota flaviventris, assembly GCF_047511675.1. Lineage (NCBI taxonomy): Eukaryota > Metazoa > Chordata > Mammalia > Rodentia > Sciuridae > Marmota > Marmota flaviventris. Next base: position 4,288,606 of record NC_092513.1, on the reverse strand, counting down.
CTATCAAATTAAATGAATCCCCTAAATAATGATTGATGATCAGTTTTTCTGAATTTCATCTTTATTTACCTGTTTTATAATGGCATTTTCAGCATCGAGTTGCTATAAAAATTAGTTTCATACATGTTCATGTTCCTACTAAATTGTAATCTTTTGTAGAGTTTAGTGTCTGCCTTATTCATCTGTGTCCTCCATAACTAAAGGATAATTGAATTTAATTTTTTTCTTATCAAAGTCTAATATTGGTTATTAGACCAAGTGAAGGAAATATGAGTGAAGAGGGAAGGAGGAGAATGCTTTTTGTCTCTCTTCCCTCCAGTTCATCTTCTGTGCTTTAATTTTCCTTTTTAAAATCTACTGTAACCTCCACTGTGTGGAGATGAAAGATGTAAGATGAAAACTCAATTGTTTAGTGTGACATACAAGGTCCTCAGTGAATTGATCCAAACTACTTTATATGTAGCTTCATCTACCATCCCTCCTTTCCTATAGACAAGTTGTGAATTTTTTTCTCATCTTTTCATGTCTTTGCTCATACTGTGCTATAAGCCCTCACTGCCCTTTCTCCAGCTCATTTTTGGAGACTTAACTGGATTATTACTCATTGTGAAAACTTTCCAGCTCGCAAGGCTTCTCTCTCTTTGTTATTGTTTTCTATGAAAATGTCTTATTAAACTGAAAAGTCTTAGAGGAGAGGGTCTGTGTCTTACTAACTGTTCCATCAAAGGAGTTCTGTTCTATTGGACAGCTGCCTATTGGATGTCATAATGTATATGTGCAAGATGCTGGTGAGAGATATCTTTTCCTTCCAAAAGTTTTATCTATATATAAATTTACCAGAAGATGAGAACATTTACTGAATACTGGTTAATATTACACCATAGGTTAGAATCATATTGAAATTCCCAGTTCTTAACTTAATAGTAAGAACACTTTGAGCATGTTATTTATCTCTCTGAATCTCACTTTTTCTAGAACATTGTGGATGATATCTACCTCATGGGTTAAATTATATTAAGTGCTTCACACAGCATGTAGCCTATAATACAAGTTAAAAAGTGATAGCTTTTAATATTATAAGTAAATAGATTGAGACAGAGGTTAGATAATTGCTCTAGACCTTAAGTGTAGTAAGTAAGCAATTCAAGGTTTAGTTTGTACTATTTTTTAGTTGTAATATTTTTTAGTTGTTAAACTATACTATGCTTCCTTCATTTAGATTTAGGTTCCTTGGCTTAAAGATTATTATTATTTTTTTTGGTACTAAGGATTGAACCCAGGCCTCATGCATGCAAGGAAAATACTAACTGAGCTATATCCCAGCCCTCCTTGGTTTAAATTTGTATGCTTCATAGAGCCTTACAGAAGTGGGTACTATATATATAATCTACTTATTTACACATTTGTTCTTAAGCTATAGACAGCCATTTATTGGTGATCATAATGTATATGACACATATATTACATATATATGGTATCTAGTTATATTACACACATATGTGTGTGTGTGTGTGTGTGTGTATATATATATATATATATATATATATATATATATATATATATATGACAGTTATGTAACAATGTTTGGCAATGTAGTATCAAGTTTTATAGAAAATATATTATTAAATTTAGGGATTCAGATAAAAAGAAGATGTCTGAGAGAGTTCATCCTTGAAACCTTTGGAACTAATACATACTATTTTCTACCATTTTGTTCTTAAAAAATCTCCTTTCTCCTTTTTCCAGAATTTTATATCATTTATTTGTGGTTTTTCTTTTACTTACCACTTCAATGTTGCTATTTCCTAGGGTTCCATTATCAGCCCTCCCTTCTTTCCTGTAGCAGGTTCATCCATTCCCATGGCTTCAACCTATACACCTCTACCTCCCAAATAATCTAATGTATTTCTCTGTTCTCTCATAGACATTTTCACATAAATATACCAATGGTACTCAGACTCAATTATGATGTCTAAAACTGAATGTATTTTTGTCACCTCCCCCAACCCAGATCTATTCCTTCTTTATATTTATTCTTTGACAACTGCCAACAAAAGTCAGTAAGTACCTTTTAAGAGACTTCAGAATCAACTTTCGCTCATCCTCTTCCTCACTTCTTCTATTTGTCTTTTAAGCCTACCTTGGTCTCTGTAATTGGCTCCTCTCTCTCAATTTCCATTACTGTTTTATACCAGTCTTTCCCCCTTCTATTTTATTCTCTACTTCTCATAATGCCACAGAGTTCTCCTTTTAAATCAAAGGTCCCCAACTAACTATCTCTAGTATTTCAATGTTGCCTAGAAAATTAAGTTCACATTCTTTAAATTGACATTCTAAGGGAAAAAATATTTACTGAGTACCTGTTTATAAGTATGGTTTTAATAACATAAGGATACTTCATAAATATTTGTTTTGTAAATAGATATCATGGGTTAGCATTCTCTTGGGTAGTTTGCTAGTCTTTAGAATAATCTTTGTTGAGAAAGACCAGTGTGGACAAGTGCTGGTATCATGGAGATCCCAGCAATAATTGGCTTGAGTCTTTGAGCAGTGTTGAAAATTCCCACTTGAATATAAACTCAAGCTGTATAAATAGATATGCATGAGAACTCATAGACTGAATATTTGAACCCAAGAGCTACCTTTTTCCCGCATTTTTAAAAAATATTTTTTAGTTGTCAATGGACCTTTATTTTATTTATTTATATGCAGTGCTGAGAATAAAACCCAGTGCCTCACACATGTTAATCAAGCACTCTGCCACTGAGCCAAAGCCACAGCCCCCTGATAGCTACATTTTTAAATTCCATTTTAGGTTGTGTTTTCCCTCAGTCTAGTCATCCACCAGTCTAACATTCATGGCCACCCTGTCTGCAACCATCTTTTTATCATATGGCTTAAGCAACTGATCTCATAAGCAGAAGATTAGGATATTATCTATCTTTATGTATGTTCTGAATGACTTTGTTCTTATCTTATTTTTTTCTTTTTTTTTTTTTTTTTTTTTTTTGTGTGTGTGTGTGGTGCTGGGTATGATACCCAGAGTCTCACATATATTAGGTAAGTGCTCTACCACTGAGCTATGAGCTATTCTTACTTTCCTCTTCTTGCATTTATGTTTTTCTTCTCTGCTCCTTCATTCCCATTAGTCTTAAGGAATACTGTAGAAATTCTGAAGATAGCCACTGGACGTAGAGGAGATGGGCCTAGATTCAGGCCTGCAATGGTTGGAGTCAGATAAATCAGAGTTTGGGCAATGTTTCAAGTATATTGTTAAGATGCTATTGACTTGACCAGATAATAAAAGTTGGCCAATTTAGCTGGAATTCCTTGAAAAGCAATAGACACTAAAGTTAGAACATTGTTTCCCAAATGATGTTATGGATATTAAAATGGGTGAGGAACAGTGAATCATTCTCCCTAATCTTAATATAGTGTCATTTCACCCATTAATATTTCTTTTTTTTTAACCTTACCTGAGGCCTCTAAATCTGACTAACTATAGGAAAATATTTCACAGGAGCTTTCTTCCAGGGTGAGAGAACTGTAAGTGGATACACATAAGCTGATGAAATACCATACTGTATTGTTAGGGAACTGAAGAAATAGGATAAAGCATTCCAGGAGTCAGAAAAGGGATATAAAAGAAAAATGGAGCATTGCTTCTGTCTTCTGTCCTCCAAAAGACCAAATAGAGGTCTAACCACCTATCCTGCACTTAAAAAAATGTTTAAAAACTGATTAAGCAGCTGTGCTTACAAAATGTAAATAGCTTCCTTTAGAAGGAATTCAACTCCCTGTAAATTAACATAATGAAAAATCCTAAAAATGAGTTGAAAAAATTACAAAATAGGAGTTTGGGTTGGAAGGATAAAAGGGAAAGTGTGAAATACTTGATACACTGTACTGAGAAGAAACAGGGTGCTGTGACACATGGATTGCATATTGTAAAGCGGCTATGCATGATTCAGTGAAGCTTAAATCTTTAAAACTACTGGATAAACTACCTGTGCATATAGAGATTGTATTTTTAATATTTTTTTGCCAAATACTTTGAGGACTTATGCATTAACATCTTATTTCAATTAAAAGCTAAAGGAATTTGATATTTCTCAAAGTATTATGGAGAATTTTCATTCTAACAAGAATGCTGTTATTGAGAGACATTCCATTTTGAACAACTGGTGCTACGTTTTACCAAGGTGAGATTTTAATTTGTAATGTTGAAGGTGGGTTCAGAATATAGTAATTTCCTCAACATTGATATGTGTAAAAGTATAGATAATTTTGATGAATTTTAAAAACTGAATTGTAACTTTAAAACAGTACTGGAATAATATTGTCATACTTACAGAAGTCAAAATTTTCTTTATTAAATTACCAAAATAATTTTATTATGTATTTACATTTTTATTAGATTTAGTTTTAAAAATCAGTACAGTTTCTACATTTCTCATTATAAGATGACAATCTCATAATACTATATCAAAATTTTATAAATTTGTATCTAAGAATGATTCATTATAATTTTATATGAACTAAGTTTTAAGTGTGTATTATCTTCAGAAAAAATGATTACTTATCAATGTAAACGTATAAGATGAAATTTTAACCTGCTCAGGAAAATGAATTAGTAGCATAATTTAAATGTTGAAGCAGGGAAGAGGTAGATAGGGAAAAAATGTAACTGTCATTTATTAAACTCTTAGCAGACTTTTCCCTAAAGTCTAGCAATTACCAGTCATAATTTTATGTGGCGATATTTTACTAATGATCATTTTGTATTTATAATTGGCACATTGTTTGCAGCAATTCAACTTAGTTTTGCTAACAATTTTAGTTGTTAAGATTTAATACAAATAAAGGCTATAAATGAAAAATCTGCAGCTAATGTCAATCTCAGGGCACAGCTAATGTCATTCTCATTGATGAAAACTTGAAAACTTTTCCTCTAAGATCAGGAACAATACAAAGATGTTCACTCTCATCACTTATATTCAAAATAGTACTGGAAGTCCTAACTAATGCAATTAGGAGAGAAAAAGAAATAAAAGACATCCAAATTAGAAAGGAAGTAGTTAAATTGTCTCATTTGCCAATAATTTAGTGTGATATATAGAAAGCTCTAAAGACTCCACCAAAAAGCTTAGAACTAGTGAATGAATTTAGTGGAATTGGAGAATACAAAATTAACATACAAAACTGTACACTAACAATGAAATGTCTGAAAAATAAATCAAGAAAACAGTCCCATACATAATAGTGCATGCTATTTCGCATGCACGATAGAGAGAAGAAAATAAAAGCAAATTACTTCAGGAATAAATTGAACCAAAGAGGTGAAAGACCTATACATTGAAAACTATAAAATACTGATGTAAGAAATGAAGAAGATAAAAATAATTGGAGAGATAACTCATGCATGGATTTTTTAAAAAACAGTATTTTACAATGTCCATACTATCCAATCTACAGATTCAATGCAATTCCTATTAAAATATCAATGACATTCTTCAAAGAAATGGAAAAATAAAAATCTTAAAACTCCTATAGAACCACCAAAGACCCCAAATAGCCAAAGAGACCTTAAATAAAAAGAACAAACCTGGAGGTATTACATCCCTGATTTCAAGCTATACTGTAAAACTATAACTAAAATAGTCTGGTACTGGCATAAAAACAGGCCAACAGAATAGAGGGATCAGAAATAAATTCACATTTTTATGATCAATTGATTTTTAACAAAGGTGCCATGAATGTATGATAGGGAAAGGAGTATTTTCCATAAATGGTGTTGGGGAAACTATACATCCACATGGAAAATAATAAAATTAGAATGCTATTTCATACCCTATAAAAAATCAACTCAAGAAGGATTTTGTAAAACTACTAGAAGAAAACATACTGGAAAAGTCTGGGGATTGATTTCTTGGATCTAAACAAAAGTTCAGGCAACAAAAGTAAGAATGGACAAATTAAAGAACTTCTGCACAGCAAAGAAGCAGTCAATAGAGTGAAGAGATAACCTATGAAATGGCAGAAAATGTTTTCAAACCATGCAATTATAGGGGATTTGTCTTAGTCCATTTTGTGCTGCTGTAACAGAATAACTAAAACTGGTTAATTTATAAATAATACAAATATTTCTCACAGGGCTGGAGGCTGGGAAGTCCACAAAGTGCCAGCATAGTCAGTGTTGGTGAGGAGTTTCTTTTTTTTAATTTATTTTTTTATTATTTCTTACATACATCACAATAGAGGAGTGCATTGCATTCATAATTTTTTTGCATTGCAATTCTTAATACATCTGTTGCATCATTTCCATGGTGGAAAGGCCACAGGCAAGAGAGAGATATGCCATAAAGTAGCGCCAAACTTGTTCTTTTATACTAAATCTACTCCTGAGATAATGGCCTGTAATACACTCATGAGAGCAGGCCTCTGGCCTAATCACCTCTCAGGGTTCACACCTCTTAAAATGTTACAATGGCAATTAAATTTCAACATGAGTTTAGGAGGGGACAATCATCCAAACCATATCAGGATTAATAACAGACAAACGACTTGATTAGACATTTCTCAAAAGAAGACCTACAAATGGCCAATACATATATTTTTAAAAATGTTCCACATTAAGGAAATGCAAATTGAAACCCAATGTGATATCACCTCACACTGATTAGAATGGCTGTTATTGAAAAGACAAAAGGTAAGTATTGAAAAGGAAGTGGAGAAAAGGGAAACCTGGCTTATTGTTGGTAGAAATGTGAATTAGTATAACTGTTATGAAAAACAAAGTGCAGGTTCCTCAAAAAGTTAAAGATGGAATTACCATATGATCCAGCAATCATACTACTGAGTATATTTCCAAAGGATCTACAAAGGAAATGAAATAAGTATGTCAAATAGATACTGCATTCCCACATTCATTGTAGCATTATTCACAGTAGCCAAGATGGATACAACCTAAGTATGCCTCAGTAGTGGACTGGATAAAGAAAAGGTGGTGAATATATACAATGGAATACAATTTAGCCTTAACAAACAAGGAAATCCTATTATTTGTGACAACTTGGATGAGCCTAGAGGACTTTATATTAAATGAAATAAGCCAGACAGAAAAACAAATTCTGGGTGACCTCATACATGGAATTTGCGATTTTAAACCCATGAAGCAGAGAATGGAATGGTAGTTGCCAAGGAGTAAGGTGGGGGTGAAGAGGTAGATTAGGGAGATGATAGTCAAAGGGTACAGAATTTCATTAGGAGGAATAAGTTTGGAGAGATCTTTTGTACAATATGGTGACTATAGTTAATGATATATTCTTAAAAATTACCATGAGAAGATTTTAAGTATTCTCAACACAAAGCATGTGTGTATGTGAGGCAAAGCTTATTATGTTAATTACCTTGATTTAGCCATTCCACAGTGTATACATCTTTCAAAACATCTTGTCATACATAATAAGTATATGTGATTTTTATTTGTCAATTAAGACAAAAGATTTAATACAATGTGTGTTTGAGAAAATGATTAGGGTTTTTGTTTGTTTGTTTTTTTAACTCAGAGGCACTCAAACACTGAACCACATCCCCAGACCTATTTTTTATTTTATTTTGAGACAGGGTCTCACTGAATTGCTTAGAGCCTTGCTTTTGCTGAGGCTGGCTTTGAACTTACGGTCCTCCTGTCTCAGCCTCCCAAACCACTGGGATTACAGGCATGCGCCACCATGCCCAGCTTAGTTTTTAAATTTATATGTGGTTAGTGAAATAGTTGCTAAATCTTTGAACACTTTCTAAATTGCAAGTTAACTTATCAAGCTATATTTAGGCATTGGCTCATATATTTTACCAACTCTTATTTTCACAGTATGAAAATGGGACAAATAATAAATATTCTTCATGTCACACCCCCTGACTGTCCATTTCACTCATTTGAAGATTTCCAAATGCACTGGGATGACCTGGTAGGAGCAGAAATATATGTTATATTAGAGTTATCTTTTTTTGTTTCTTGTAATTTAACCAAAGTTTGGCTTTCTCCAAGATGATTTAAATTTTGTGCTTAATTTATAGTATGGCTATAAACTTTCAGAAGATTGTGGAGATGTTAAAATATATTGCAACATCTACTTCAAAATGGTTGGAGAAAGAACCTTCACGTATCCTTTAGGCACCACTTGTATCAGACGTTGTCTGCCCACCTTTTATCTAGTCTTATTCCCACTACCAGTTTGTCATTAGCTAAGTGAAACTACTTTTCCCTCTACTTCCCTGCAAGAGTGGCTTTTGTTTTGCTTAGAATTTCTCCCTATTTACTTGAGGATGAGCTTATTAATAAGGCTAATTTTTTCATTAAATATTATTTCAACAATTTAGATAAAAAAGAAAACAGAGTAGACAGACAAAATATTTTCATATTTGTTTCCTAGTTAAAAAAAAAAAAAAGGGTGTAAGTCTCCTTAGCCAAGAGCTCCCTCCAGTGGTATGTTGGACATTATTGGAAGGGTTGAATTAAAGAAATTAACGAAGATTTTTCTTTCTGGAAGGTTAATTTTACAGGCAGTTTAGAGGATATGACTTGCATTTAATGCATCAAATTAACTTAAGAAAATAGTTAACAGTATTTTTTAAAAATTCAGTCATAAAAAGAGCACAAGTGCTCAGGTAGAACTCTAAAATCTTAAAAAGCACTGAGTTCACCCTTCCTGTCTCTTACTCTTTATATTCTGGCCAACTGGAATTTAGAAATGGAATAGCCATCACCTGCTCTCTCTATTTTACATTTCCTAACCCTCTGCTGTAAAACTGAGGTTTACATATACCAGTTACACCCTTTCACTCAATGTCAAGACATTATTCCAGGTCTTTAGAATATTTCTCATGAGAAAAAGTAACTTCTTCCCTCAGAGAACTGCTTTTAGGATTTGATTATAATCCATATGTGTTGGCTTTCTGAATATTTCATTGATTTTTGAGATATGAGATATTCATCATTATAATCTACAAGTGTTATGTTTTCCTTATAATTTTTTTTAATATCTTAGTTTGCCAGCTGTAAAATTAGGGAACAAGAGTTGCCTTGATTGTGAATGTTATATTAAAATATCATATACCCCCATAAAATATGCAACTATTATTAACAAAAAGTTAAATTTTTAAAAAATGGAAGGAATGAAGAAGGTCTCTGAGGAAGTGTGCTTTTGGGCTTTGAATAGTATGGGACAGGCAATATAAAACCTAGCTAGGATTTATTTATGTATCTTTTCAACATTGCTATTTAAATACTTTTTAAAATTCCATGACAATTGCTATCTCGTGTATACAAAACCCCTCACATTGTTCTTTAACATTGTTCAGATACCCTCTCTGTTGCATTAGAAGTCAGCCCATACAGTTCTTTCCAAGGGTAGATTTGGAAGGAGTATTGAAAAGTTTTCTTTCAGACTTAAAGTCTAAACTACCCCAGATATGTGGATTTCCCATAAAGATGACAAATAAACCTTGCTACTACACACATGAACTAACCAAACCTCATATACAGGTAAGAGATGTTTTAATCTTAACTTAAAGTTCAAATCATATAATGCACCATCTTACTTGGATCTCTTGCTTTCTTTGATGACCCAGTCCCTGTGTAGGGACTTTTTCTCCTAGTTCAGTGTTTCATTAATACTATATGCTATCATCAATGTATTTAGCCATTTATTCTTGCCATTTGTCACTGGTGTATTTAACATGGTATTATAGTTGTTTACTGAAATATTTCACCTACATTGAGGATATAAATGAGTTGGGTTGCTAGAGATTAAAGAGGGCACTAAAGAGTATTTTTTGGAGACCGTGCTGTTGGTACAAACTCAGTTCAGTAGAAGGCGGGGTGCCTGCTGCTAACCAGGATAAACCACTGGAGGTCTTCTCTGGAAGCTGCAGGAGGAAAGCAGTACTGGCTCCTATCTGACTTCACTGAGAAACCACTATGTCTGCTGGTGGATAAGTGAAAGAAGGGCCATTCGGGGTTTATCCTATACCCTAGAGTTTGTTAGAACAAAGGGGTAAAAAACTTAACTTGAAATCAGATTTAGAGTTTTAAGTTTTACTAATCTAGAAAACTTTGGGGGAATGAGGACTGCTTCTTCTGGGTTTGTCCTCACTGTATTTTTAAAATCAAATTTTATGGTGACATAGCATACATATAGAAAATACATATATGTACAGTTTATTTTTTCCTCTGTTCTTTTTATTTTTAATTTATTTTTATTTGTTCTACTTAATTGTATATGACAGCAGAATGCATTTCAATTCATCAAACACAAATGGAGCTCAACCTTTCAATTCTCTGGTTGGACACAGTATAGAGACACACCATTCGTGCAATCATACATGTACCCAGGGTAATGATGTCCATCTAGTTCTAACATCTTCCCTACCCCTTTACTCCTCCCCTCTTTCCCTTTGCCTAGTCCAAAGCTCCTCCATTCTTCCCATGTCCCTCCCTTCATCATAGAACAGCATCCACCCATCATAGATCAGTATCCACTAATCAGAGAAAACATTCGGCCTTTAGTTTTTGTGATCGACTTATATCGATTAGCATACTATTCTCTAACTCCATCCATTTACCTGCAAATGCCATAATTTTATTTTCTTTTAATGCAATATTCCATTGTATATACCAGTTTCTTTATCCATTCATCTATTGAAGAGCATCTAGGTTGGTTTCACGGTTTAGCTATTGTGAATTCAGCTGCAATAAACATTGGTATAGCTATGTCACTATAGTATGCTGATTTTAAGTCCTTTGGGTATAAACCAAGGAATGGGATAGTTGGGTCAAATGGTGGTTCCATTCCAAGTTTTCTGAGTAATCTCCATACTGCTTTCCAAAGTGGTTGCACCAATTTGCAGTCCCACCAGCAATGTATGAGTGTAGCTTTTTCCCCACATCCTCTCCAACACTTATTATTGCTTGTATTCTTGATAACTGCCATTCTAACTGGGGTGAAATGAAATCTTAGAATAGTTTTGATTTGTATTTCTCTAATTACTACAGATGTTGGACACTTTTTCATATATTTGTTGATTGCTTGCTTGTATATCTTATTCTAAGAGTGTCTATGCAGTTCCTTAGCCCATTTATTGATTGGCTTGTTTGTTTTCTTTGGTATTACATCTTTTGAGTTCTTTATGTATTCTGGAGATTAGTGCTGTATCTGATGTATGTAAGGTAAAAATTTGCTCCCATACTGTAAGCTGTCTATTCACCTCACTGATTGTTTCTTTTGCTGAGAAGAAGCTTTTTAGTTTGAATGTATCCCATTTATTGATTCTTGATTTTATTTCTTGTGTTTTTGGAGTCTTGTTAAGGAAGTCTAGGCCTAATCCAACGTGATGAAGATTTGGGCCTACTTTTTCTTCTATTAGGTGCAGGGTCTCTGGTCTAATTCCTAGGTCCTTGGTCCACTTTGAGTTGAGTTTTGTGCATGGTGAGAGATAGAGGTTAAATTTCATTTTGCTACATATGGATTTCCAGTTTTCCCAGCACCATTTGTTGAATAGGCTATCCTTTCTCCAATTGGCACTTTTGTCTAGTACAAACATTGGTCTACCAGTCTATTTTGATGCCAATACCATGCTGTTTTGGTTACTGTAGTTTAATATCTGGTATTGTGATGCCTCCTTCTTCACTTTTTTTGATATAGATTGCTTTGGCTATTCTGGGTCTCTTATTTTTCCAAATGAATTTCCTGATTGCTTTTTCTAGTTCTATGAAGAATGTCATTGGGATTTTAATAGGAATTGCATTAAATCTGTATAACAGTTTTAGTAGTAGGGCCATTTTGACAATATTAACTCTGCCTATCCAACAGCATGGGAGAGCTTTCCATCTTCTAAGGTATTCTTCAATTTCCTTCTTTAGTGTTCTGTAGTTTTCACTGTAGATGTATTTGACCTCGTTTGTTAGATTGATTCCCAAGTATTTTATATTTTTTGAGGCTATTTTAAATCAGGTAGTTTTCCTAATTTCTCTTTCAGTGGGTTCATCACTTACATATAGGAATGTATTTGATTTATGGGTATTGATTTTATATCCTGCTACTTTGCTGAATGAATCATGTCATCAGCAAATAGTGATGGTTTGAGTTCTTTTCTTATGCATATTCCTTTATTTTGTCTGTCTGATTGCTTTGGCTAGAGTTTCAAGGACTGTGTTGAATAGAAGTGGTGAAAGAGGGCATCCCTTTCTTGTTCCAGTTTTTGGAGACAATTCTTCCAATTATTATTATTTTTTCTGTTTAGAATGATGTTGGCCTTGGGCTTAGCATAGATAGCTTTTACAGTGTTGAGGTATGATCCTACTATTCCTGGTTTTTCTAGTGTTTTGAACATGAAGAGGTGCTGTATTTTATCAAATGCTTTTTCAGCATCTATTGAGATAATTGTGTGATTTTTGTCTTTAAAGACTATTGATGTGATGTATTACATTTATTGATTTCCATATGTTGAACCAACTTTGCATTCCTGGGATGAACCCCACTTGATCATGGTGCACTATCTTTTTAATATGTTTTTGTATGCAATTGGCCAGGATTTCATTGAGAATTTTTGCGTCTACATTCATCAGGAATATTGGTCTGAAGTTTTCTTTTCTTGATGGGTCTTTGTCTGGTTTTGGTATCAGCGTGCTGCTAGCCTCTTAGAAGAGTTTAGAAAGGTTTCCTCCTTTTCTACCTCAGGGAATAATTTGAGGAGTATTGATATTAGTTCCTCTTGGAAGGTCTTATAGAATTTGGCTTAGAATCCATCTGGTCCTGGGCTTTTCTTGGTAGGCTTTTGATGGTCTCTTCTATTTCCTTGCTTGAAATTGATCTGTTTAAATTGTGAATGTCCTCCTGATTCAGGTTGGGTAGATCATATATTTCTAGAAATTTGTCAGTGTTGTCAAAATTTTCTTTTTTGAGTATAACTTTTTCAAAATAATTTCTAATTATCTTCTATATTTAAAAAATGTCCATCATTATATTTCCTTTTTCATCACAAATTTTAGTAATTTGAATTTTCTCTCTCCTTCTCTTCATTAGTGTGGCTAAAGGTTTATCATTTTATTTATTTTTCAAAGAACCAACTTTCCATTTTGTCAATTTTTAATTGTTTCTTTTGTATCAATTTCATTGATTTCAGCTCTGATTTTAATTATTTCCTGTCTTCTACTACTTTTGATGTTGATTTGTTCTTCTTTTTCTAGGACATTGAGATATAATGTTAGGTCATTTATTTGTTGACTTTTTATTCTTTTGATGAATGAGTTCAATGCAATGAATTTTCCTCTTAGCACTGCCTTCATAGCATCCCAGAGATTTTGTTGTATTGGTGTTCTCATTTACCTCTAGAAATGTTTTTATCTCCTCCCTGATGTCTTCCGCTATCCATTGCTCATTCAATATCATATTATTTAGTCTACAGGTGTTGGAATATCTTCTATTTTTTATTTTATCATTGATTTCTAGTTTCATCCCATTATAATATGATAGAATACAGGGTAGTTTATCTCTATTTTTTTTTGTATTTGCTGAGAGTTGCTTTGTGGCATAATATATGGTTTATTTTAGAGAAGGATCCATATACTGCTGAGAAGAAGGTGTATTCATATATGTACAGTTTAATAAATAATTATCAAATGCCCATGTAAATAAATCCAGGCATAAAATATAATATTGTTAGGAGTTTGGGAACCTCTGCTTACACATTCCTAGTTATTACTCAACATACTGAAAGAAAGGTAACCACTATCCTGACTTCTTTGAAAATTATTTCTTGTTTTCTTTGTTTTTTTAAACTTAGTATGATCCTTAATTCTATATTTGAGTTTTGCCTCCTTTTGAACTTCATGCCAAGGAAATTGTAGAGATGTGTTCCATTGGGTCTGGCTCTTTTTGCTCAGCATTGTATTTGTGACATTCATCGATGTTCTTTCATTTAGCTGTAGTCAGTTCACTTTCATTTCTGTGTAGTTTTTATTGTATTTTATTATACCACAGTTTGTTTATCCAGAATACTATTGATGGACATTTGTATTGGTTCTGTTTGAGGGCTATCAGTAGTCATGCTGTAGTGAAAATTTCTGTGTGTCCCCTGGGTGTATGGACATGATTCTTCCAGCAGTGAAATCAGTATGCTTCCAACTTTAGTACCTATGCCAAACTATTTTCCAAAGTGGCTGTGCCAGTTTATACAAATCCCCTCCTGACTCAGTCAGCATAGGAGAGTTATATTGCCCCACATCCTTATCCACATGTGGTAGTAGTCTTTACTTTCAATCATTCTGGCAGATGTGTTTATTATCATATTTTTAATTTATATTTTCCTAATTATTAATGAGGTTGAATACCTTTTCATATGCATATTGACCATCATTTCTGAAGTGTCTTTCCACCATTTTTGTACTGTGTTGTATTTTTGTTTTTAATCCTTTTAGAGGTATTAACAGACAACAGGTATGAATTCTTTATCAGTTATGTGTTTCACATTTATCTCCTTCCATTCTATGACATGTTTCTCATTCTCTTAATGGTATATTTTAATTGACAGGAAGTCTTATTTATAGTCAAAATTATCCATTTTTTAATGATTGGTACTTTTTGTGTCTTTTTTTTTTTAAAAAAGTATCTGTACCCAAAGTGATGAATGTATTCTCTTATAATATCATCTAATAAAAGGGTTATTCTTTTCCATCCAAATTTAGATATACATTCCCATTGGAATTTATTTTTGTTGTATGGTGTGATGTGGGCAATAATATTTCTTTGTTAATATGGATATCTCTTTGCCCAAGCAATAGAATTGAAAAGACCATTCTTTCCCTGCTATTTTTCAGTGTACAATCTCTTTTGTAAGGTGTCTTATGTGTATGGGACTATTTCTGGGCTCACTCATCTTTCTCTGATTTGTTTATTTATCCTTGCACCAATACTATACTTTCAGAATTATAATTAATCTTAATCTTTGCATTTATTACAAATATTAGTGTAAGAACATTAAATTTTATAAATTTATTAAATCTAGTGAAGCATCTTGATTCATGCATTTTCATTCAAATTTAGTTAGTTTATCAAGTTTTACACACATACATACACACACACACACACACACACATACACACAGCCTGTTGGGATTTTGATTGGAGTTTATCGAGTCTTATAATATTTTATATTTCTCCTCATATTTAAATATATCTAATTACTCTCAATAATAGTTTATAATTTTTATAGGTAAATCTTGTACACCTTTATTAGATTGGGTCTTAAGTATATATTGTGAATGAACTTTTAAAATTTATTATCTTTTATTTTAAAATATTTTCATATTTACTATAATTTCTTTTTTGACCCATGAATTATTTAAAGGTCTATTTCTTAATTTCCTAACTTGTGAGAATTTTTTAGTTGTTTTTTTCTTTTTGGTTTCTATCTTATATTTGCTGAAGGGGTGTTCTGATCTCCCACTATGATTGTGATTTGTCTGTTTCTCCTACTTTTAGCTTCTGCTTTCTGTATTCTGAGACCACAATAGTAGATACATGTAAATTTAGAATTGTTTGTCTTCCTAGTGAGTTTTAACTTGTTTGCATTTTGTATGACTGGACTTACTTGTTGCCAAACAGTAATAAGAATTCTGGGCCTGCTGTATTTTACCCAGAAACACAGAAAGGGCTTTCCACTGAAGGCATTTGAAAGGAAAAACTAGTGTTGCCTTGTCTTCATATGCCACAAATCCTTCTTGAAAAAGCTTCTGTATTCCATTAAGATTTATGGAGATTTTCCTGAATGTAACTGTATTTTTCTGTATTGGTAGATAGCTAACAGATAAACTTGTTTGTTCTCATGGAAAAGAGCATCTGTCCATTATTACAGCATAAAATAGGAATACACTTATTGCTGGAACCACTGTGTATACTTAAAAAGGAACTACATTTGGATGCCCACCAGGAACAGAAGTGCTCTAGAGATCATTCACAGGACTACAGTTTCTCTTTCTGCATAGCTTGTCTGCTCAATGTGCCTTCTTGACTTACTTACCAAGGATCTCTGTTTAGTTTCCACTGCTATAGTGATTTGGGCTTTATTTATTTGCCCCAAATATCATACCTTGTGACATTTTTTCAGGTTTTATTTCCATGCCAATTATTTGAGTTTCCTTATACTCCTCTACTAAGATCCACCAGAGCTGGTATCTGAGACCATTCTCTTCCTAAGCCCAGTCACATCATCTGTCACTAGCCAGCTTATGAATTTGGTATCCCTGGGTCAGGGGCTATCCACCCCCTCTACAATTAGCTGGGGAAGATGGCACAAAAATATGGTAAACTAGACATCAGGGGCTATAAGCAAGGCTTCCTTAGAAGGACTATGACATCTGACATCTTTATGATACCAGTCTTAACATTTTTCCCAGACATAACCTATTTTATAGTTTAGTTGCTAGCCAAGATTACATTCAGAGAATTTGGAAGAAGATATATAATTACATCATGTGTTTTTATTTATTTATTAAATACAGTTCAAATCTGTTTTATAAATACTAAATCAGGACAATGTACTTGTGAAAATTGCTTCATAAATGTAAAATAATAACTGGAAAATTTGATCATACATTATACCTTTTGCTTATACATTTTCTTCTGAAAATGGAACCCTGATAATAAGTAAAGACTTATTGTAATGAGTCTACTCATTCCTTTCTTTCCTTTTATTTTTCTAGATTAAGTGCTTTTCTAGTCATTTCTGTGCTTTCTGTGTACCAGATACCTTTACATGTATCCTCTAATTTAATTATCAAAATTGGCCCTAGAGATAAAAAATTGTTTTCTTAATTTTGAAGAAGAAGGAACCAATGCTCAGGGAATCCAAGTATTTAACTGAAGCCACACAGTTTAACACACTGCAAAATTAGAATTGAAATCCAGGGGGCTGGGGATGTGGCTCAAGCAGTAATGCGCTGGGGCGCTGGGTTCGATCCTCAGCTCCATATAAAAATAAAATAAAGATGTTGTGTCCACCAAAAACTAAAAAATAAATATTAAAAAATTCTCTCTCTCTCTCTCTCTCTCTCTCTCTCTCTCTCTCTCTCTCTCTCTCTCTCTCTTAAAAAGCAAAAAAGAAAAGAAATCCAGATAGTCATTCTGAGTTTTGTAATTGGAAAAAGTTTAGATTTCCTGTTCAGAGCTCAGGTTCTAGAAGTTGTCTGGTTTTGAATCCCTTATTACTTGTATAATTTGGGGCAAGCTATTTGATCTCCCTGTGACTTAGTTTCCTGACTTGTAAAGTGGTATGAAGAGACAGTGGTGGTGAGACACCACTTGTCATGGATGAAACACTCTGGGAGCAACTCTGAAATGGAATCTAGTGTGTGTCATGTTTGTCAGGGATTGTCTTTCACAGGAGCAACACCTGTGAAAGATGGGAAGAAAGCAAGGTTGGGTAAGACAGATGTTGAAGCAAGGTAGGCACTAGACAGCCTTGGCCAATCCTCCCAGCCGTCTGAGGCTAGACTGGCCCATCAGAGTTCTGCATTGGCCAGAATTGCCAGGCCTTTGTAAACTGTCCTGAGTTTTTAAAACTCAGCTGATTTTTTAAAATGTTCTAATTAGCAGGAGTGCTTAGCCAAACTAGCTGTTTTAAATTATGGAAATTTCTAAAGATGCTTGAAAGAAACTGGTATAATGAACACTCACATGCCTGTCATCTAGCTTCCCTTGACATAATTTTAGGTAAGGGATAAACCAGAGTTATTTTGAGACAAATTTCAGATATGTTATTCTTTTACCTTAAAGACTGTGGTGTGCATTTCTACCTCATAAGAGCATTTTTATACCTACAAGAATTAACAACAGTTCCTTAATATCATCAAAAAACAGTTCATACTACAATTACTCATTTACCTCAAATATTCATTTTTCAATCAGAAAATATGTCTCTAAATATCTTTTCATCTATACCATTATCTATAACAGTTATTTGCTAGAAAATCAAAATTATTTACTTTGGAGAATATCCCCGCACTAAGCTGGTGCCATGCATATATATAGGTCTTAATAGATGAAGTACATTTGTTCACACATTTTGGTTATTTCTTAAGTTTCATTTAATCGTTACCTTAATACTAGGCCTCCATTAGATATCCATTAGTATCTAAATATAGGTTCAAGCTTTTGGGTTTTGTCTATAATTTTATATCAGTGTGTAATGTTATATACATTATATATAAATTCTAGAAATTAAAGGTCCACCAAAGTGCATTTTCCAGTGATACCTAGGAGAATAATTATAATGATATAATAAAGCTTATGCTTTTTGTTGGCTCGTGACTTCACAAAGCTTTGGTTTGTTTACCATTTACATATATTTAAGTTCTGTGAATTATTTATGATCTCATCTGCTGTTTACATAGTTTCTTTTTAGTCTTCTTATAAATTTTGAATATAAACCTAGAGATTCCCCCCTTTGGGCTATTTATATTATTTTAAAAATTGAAATTATGAGTAAATAATATATTGACACAGGCCAAGGGGCAAAACAAACTCCTGGAAACTATTTTCACTAGCAGTGAATATCTCAGGCAAGAAGAAAACAGAGTATGAATATAAACATATTTCAAAAACAAGACCCATATTCTGGAAAAGTTTTATGATAGAACATAAGTAATTTATTCTTACATGAATCTTTCTAGAGTGCATTTTTCTTTTGATATTTCAGGTTGTAGGTATGTAGTTTAAAAGTTACTACAGTTTATGAAACCCAGGGTCCAAGAAATGAATGTTTTTCACTTTTCTATAATAATTTCATCCTAGTTCTTGAACCCTTTTTTCATCAAATGGGAAAAAAAATTCAACCTGGACACTTCAGGTTAACTCAGCCACTTCAGATAAAGTCATCTCCTTGAAGTAGAATTTCAACCATATTTAAGAATCCTTCTCACTTGCTTAATTGGTGTGCATAAGATGAGGGCAGTGGTGCACGGGGAAATTCACTGGTAGGTTTGCCTAATAGGGTCTATAGCAAAAGCACATGCTTTAAGCTTCATCTGCTCTGGATATCTGCAGGGCTGGTGAGTGATCACCTGAGCTTCTGCTAACTATAACTGAAAGTCAAAGAAGACATTTGTAATTAAGCCTTTCATCAAAAATAGCAGAAGTGGGGCTTTACCTTACTTCCTCCTTCCAAATTTTGTATATGTGTACTGATTGGCTGGTCCTAAATCAAAACCCTGAATGCAAAGGAGAAAATGTCACTTTGAGATTTCCAGGCTCTTGCTCAGAAAAGAACACCATGAAGAAAGTTGAATGGAGGTGAATACCAGTATATCATTCCCACTGGGGATGGGGCAAGCCTTCACTTCTTGATCGATCTGATGGTGATGGTCTCTTCTCGTGGTATCTTGACAAAGATGGTATACAAGATTACTCAGACAATTTTTACCTTTATGTTGGCTTCCATAGACAGAGGACTTTAGAAGAACAGCTGTACCCCATTCTTTACTCTCTAGAGGTATTTGAATTGTGTCCCCCAAAGTGTATGTTAAAGTTCTATAGATTTTAAAATTTTAAACCACTACAATTTTTTGTAACTTTTTGTGCCTCATAGATAATTGGGTCCATCTCTTATTTTTCCTATTTACAGGTCTGATCTCCCCAAAGTCTCTCCTAGTTTCCGCTTAACCCCATTCAACAACTGAACTTCAGTAGGCAGGAGAAAATACAATTGTTCTGGTTTGAATGTTATTCCTAGAAGCTTTTTAAATTTTATTTTAAGCTGTGAGATATTTTTGATGTAGAAAGGTGAAAAATCACTGTGTTCAATGTTTCAGATTATTACTACATTTCACTCTTATAGACACTAAAATTTAATCGATATGTATTTTAAAAGATTATAAACACTTCCATCAATAGATGAATTGATAGATAAAATGTCATATGTGCATTCAATGGAATAGTCAACCATAAAAGAAAATGAAATTCTGATGTATATTACAACATGGATGAAACTTGAGAACATTATGCCAAGTGAAATAAGCCAGACACAAAGGGAGAAATACTGTATTATTTCATATAAAATATCTAGAATGGGCAAATTCATAGAGTTATCTAGACTAGGCAAATTGCTCACAGGAGCTGGGAGAAAGGGGAAACATTTTTGTTTGGGATAAAGAAAATGTTTTAGAAATCATAAGATAACATAAGTTCAATGTAAATTGTACTTTCAGCCAGTAAATTGTTCACTTAAAAATAGTTAAAATGGTTAATTTATTATAAAATTTTTGTTTTATTTATTGTTATGCTTTAAAAAGAAAACATGACTTTTAATTTTTCAAGCTAACCATAAATACTTGGCTCTCTTTGATGCATCTGACCAGTCAGTTTGACAAATACTTGCTGAAACACTGTGGTAGGCAACAAAAGTACAAACACAATTAAGACAAAGCCCTGCCCTGTAGCCAAAATCCCACTTATCTTAAAAGGTTTAGTGTAGACACAACATCTCCTCCATTGATTTAATTTTTTCAACAAGTACTTTTGAGTAAGTATAAAAGATATAAGAAAAAATAAGTCATGATTCTTACTCTCCAAGAATGTAGTATCTATTTAGGGAGGTGAAACATTCTCACTAAACCATAAGACCACTTCCCTGTACTAGTTTTTTTGTGACAGGTAATTGTTAACTAGCAGCAGATCCTTAGAGGGTTGAGAGAAAAACAGTCATTCTGTGGTAGATTGGCAGGTGGAGGACTTGGAGGAGGTGGGACTTTCAAGACAGGGAGAACCACAGCTGAGAACAGATTAGAGAAGAGGGAACATTCTTAGCAAGATGGATGCATGAACACTTCTGGAGGACAATGTAGCTCTCTGTGTGTGTAGTTTTCATAGCTATTTACATAGAATTTAGAATATGCCTTCATCATAAGACATTAATTTGAAAGGATGGATACAAACCGTAAGAAATGTACATACTATACCAGAAGGCCTATTTGCGTAGTGTTTTTCTTCACCTGTTCTACACATTATAGTATTACTTTATATTCTTTTTTTGATGATATTTATATTTTTATTTATTTTCAGTTAAGGACATTATTACTTTATTTTTTTTTCCAATTTCTATTCTTTCAGGAAAACAAAGTCAAGCCGCCCAATTTGACTACTAAAAAACTGTTCAGGGCTTCTCTGACTCAAGCCACTTCCTTAAAACCTTCCTGGGCTCCCAGTCTTCTACCATGTTCAGTAGCAACAGACCACAAGGTGGAGCTTTCCACAAGCCAGCCACAGTCTGGCATTTTCTCATCTCTGCATGGCCAGCCAGAGTCTGCTCAGGATAGAAAGCCATCCCTGTCTCACAAGGTTCCACAACTTTGTTTTAAAGAGTCAAAACTCAACAGAGGAGACAATCAAGTTCAGCAAACAAGCCTTAGCTCCCAAAATAACATCACCCCTAAATTTATACCAATTTTCAAAAATAAAATGTTACAGACAAACAAAAATATCTCAGCACTTGGCAAACTGAAAAGAAAACAGAATGTTTTTACAGAATCTAAATTGTTTTCACTTAAAACTAGTATAATCAAGGACGACAAACTAAATTTAGGTCCAACTATTAAAAAAACACCCAATGGTAACATTCAGATGCATGCTAGAAATTTAAATCAGAAGAGCTCCAGATCTCTGCAAGAAATAAATATTGAGTCCTATGAAAGTATGACAAAATATTCCTCTTCTCATGGAAAATCAACCGTGAGATCAAATGAAAGCAAACAGCTATCTAATAGTGAAGTATTTCAGATGTCAAATAATAATTTAGGTATGATAAAAAGCTCTGTTAATTTCCATGAAAGAGAAAATTTAACAAGTAAATGTATAACAGAAATTTTAGGGAAAAGCCACAAGTCTCTAAAACTGGAAAGACAGCCACACATTTTTGAATCAGACATAGAAACTAAAGATCCCCAACTACAGCAGCAATCAACAAATCAAACTAAAGAAGTCAATGTAAGTGATCATAGGTCGATAGTAAGCAGAACAGCCCGGTCTAAAAGAAAATTACATCTGGAGCCTTCAGACACTTCAAAGAAGCATCATTCCAGCACTGCTCATTGGGGGATCCAGTTCTTCTAGGGACCAGGTAAAAAATAAAATTTGGAAAAATTGTTTTAATCTGATGATATTCATGATGTACTAGACCTTTAAAAAGTAAGAATTTAAATGATTTGCCCAAGATCATCTAGAAACACAAGTATTAAGAAACAGAATTTCCACCCAAGACAAGTGTAAGTTTATACAGTTAATTTTTAATAAAGTGTACTTCTTCAGTCTGATATAGATACCTGATTTGGATAAACCAAAACCTAAGAAATCTCTCACCATTCCCCAAACTTAGAACATAGATGTAAAAGAAAAGAATATCTACCAGTAACTGAGATGATACCTTTTATTTGTTTTTCTTTATATTATTTGAATTGGGTTTGCTACTTTGGGGGCTCCCCAGTATTTTGATAAAAGGGAGCTATTCTTAAATTTCTTTTTAATATCAGCAAGGAAATAGGGAGAGGTAGGAATGGCATATCCCTTGAATAAGGTCTATGCACAGCCACTGTTTTGTATAATAAAGACTCCAGAGAGGGAATGACATGGAGACAGGCCCTGTGGGCTGCTTTTCACTCTTCTGGGGTCCCTGCAGACTAGGAAGTGAGGACAGCGGCAGCCTGCCGTAAGATGTAAGGTTATACACCTCCAGAATACCATCCTTCTAATTGGCACCTGAGATAACAGACCTCAAGGGAGACCAGAGGTTCATCACCAGGTCAGAATTCACTCTGAAAGGGATGTAGTATCAGCTAAATTTAAACTTGAGATCTTGAGATTTAATTGACAATGCTGAGTCCATGGCACTGAATTCATAAACTTGTGCATCTGGAAATTATATTTTATTCTGTGTTTCCATCTGTTCTTCTCTAAGAACAAATATGTTACTAAAATATCCACAAATACTTTTTTTACATAGAACTATTGGAATACTTTCAAATTCTTTAGGAATCAACTAGAAAACATTCTTTCCTCTTCCAAATGCTATTTCTTCCTATAACTAATAGAATTTTTATCCTAATTTGAATTAACTAAAAAAGGTATGTTATAATGTTGTATTTTATATTGTTTTAGACATTTTACATTTTAATACACCCAGTAGGTGGTTAAGGAAAAAAGTGTACCTTAAAACTTGTTATTTGTATTTCTTGAAATAATGTAATATATTCCAGATTTTATATTATTTTAGAAGTATAGCACCTTCTTACTTTGTTTACTTAAAATCTGACATAATTTTTAACATAAAGTCATTCCATCATCTATAAACAATAACATAATGAGGATGATTATAGAATATCATTATAGATAACAGTTTCTTCTAATTAAAAAATTAATATGTACTCCTGGGAAAAGTTTGATAAAACAGCACTATCAAGAAAAAGTTTTTAAAAAAAAACTGCCTACAATTTCTCTTTGCAGAGATGCTTGCAGAGATGACCATTCCAAATGCTGATGAATGCTCTTCTAGATGTGTCTCGTGGTCACTCCTGTGAGCATGAGTCAGGTTCCGTGTGCTGCTGTGTAACATCCTTATTCACTTGATAATTTTCTCTTTAATTTTATACAGATATTTGGAAAGTTTCTAATTATTTTTTATAGTAATTTGATAATAAAAAATATATTTTGCCTTTACTATTTTTATTATTGAAACTAATTTGAAGAATTATTTTTTATTATCAAAATTTTTAAATCACACAAAGTGCAGATAACAGTATGAAAAAGCACAGTCACCCAGATCCACCAATTATTAATGTTTTGCCACTGCTCAATCTGGTACTCATAGACACGCATTTTTTGTTGTAATATTTTAAAGCAAATTCAAGGTATCACATAAAATTTCACTGATGAACAAACACTTCAGGACCTATCTTGAATGTAAGGTATGGTGTATTTTTTAAAGAAAAAATCAGGATGTATGTATATATTACATTTTGAGGATGTCTACTGTGTCTCATTGGCTCACTAAATTTCACTTTTGTTTTTACATGTGAACTAACAGGAATCCCTGAGTACGTAAAGCCTATTTTACAGCAGAAGGAGAGCTTTTATTGGAGTGGAGATTTCTTTTTCCAGCAACATTTCTTGTCCCCTGCAGTGTGCCAGGCAGTGAGTTAAGCCTTGTGTCCATTGCTGAAACCAAGGAGACAGCTACTGCCTGAGCCCCAGGACTAATAGTCTCCAGCAAACTCTTCTGACTCCTCACCCAGGCCTCAGGCTACATATGTATTGAAGCAAATGTCCAGAATGACCTTCTGGTTCATATTATAAATAAATTATCTAACATTAGAAAAAAAAAGAGAAACACAAATAGAGCCTCTCACCTAATGAGTGTTATTCTGGCTTTCAAACATTTTGGACATTTATTTTATAAAACATGATCCAGTTGTTGCAATACATTTAAAAGAAACCAAAAGTCTTCATTGAGAATCCCACTGAAACAATCCTTCATCAAGAATTGGTAGAGAACCAAGTTGAAGGTGAACTTTGATTGTTTAAATGTGGTCTGTCCCCACCATTTCACTAAACCACTGCAGTTAAACAAAAATAGGCATAAACTCTCCTTTGAAATGTAAATAGAACTCTATCTCCTGAAACCTTTAAGCATTTTTGTTTTCCCAGAATTTTCTCTATTTCCCAAGTTGCCATTTTCACAGGCACATACACTTAGTTTAAAGCCTGTTTTGAGTGTTCCTTTCTCCTTCTGAAGCTAGTATTATAGATAAGTAAGACACTGTAGTAAAGAATGGGACATCATTTGTCAGTGAGGCTGTGATGACAGGATTTGTCTGTGAAAGTAATATTCACAAATATGTATATGTGGTCAGCACGGTCATCCACACATGTAATCATTGTGAAGCCAAACTTTCCACTGCTCTGGATTCCCAGTCGGCTTCCTGCAGTTGCCCTATCATTACTAAGCCTTAGGCAGTGAAGACTTAACATTGTAAACTAAACAGAAGAGCTAAAAGAAAGTCCACTGCTAAAGTGATGTGTAACATCTCCGAGTTCTTTATATAGAGAATCTTGGTTGCTCCTCCTTCACTTCATTAGTATGTAAAATTTAGAATTTACAATATAGTATTTCACTTTGATAAATGTAAACCTATGTGGCAAAACTTGCTGTGTTAATATCAGCTAATGTTCTTGTGTAAAGTAGGTTTATTTTTCTCTTATAATTTTATCCTAATGAAAGTTTGAAATATATATGTGTGTACTTATATGTATGTGATTTAATCTTGATTGGTAGATAGATTGTTGATATAACATTCCATGTTCAGAAAAAAAGTTTCTAGACCAAACTTTGTGCTCATATTTGCAACAATGAAGATTTTGGTACATTTCAAAGATTATAATTTCTGAAAGCCAAGATAATTCCAAATCTAATTAAGGAAAACTAAATTTTACTTGTTTAAGTTTTTGTTGATTTATACACAATGTGAAACTCTCCCCCTGAAAAATCATTATTCACATTCCAATTGTGCATTAGTTTTAGAATCATGATTTCTTTTTGCCTATATCCAGAAGTTTAAGAAATCAGCCATTATATTTAAAATACCCATGGAAATAGGCCAAAATTAATTTCAAGAATCATACTTAAAGGAGTACCAAATTCTTCTCATGTAATACATTTTCAGAGTATGTGCTGCTTTTACATTTGTATTTGTTTTTATTTATACTTTTATTACATGTTATAATTATACCATTTATTGTATTTGCTGCT
Organism: Marmota flaviventris; assembly: GCF_047511675.1. Taxonomy (NCBI): domain Eukaryota; kingdom Metazoa; phylum Chordata; class Mammalia; order Rodentia; family Sciuridae; genus Marmota; species Marmota flaviventris. The sequence goes on along the minus strand of NC_092513.1, from coordinate 4,262,756 downwards.
TGCCATAGCAAAAAGGTAAAAATCTGGAGTTTCTCAATGATTAGTTTTTACTTGACTAACCAATCAACCAGATTTTGCTTTTTTTTCAAATTGCATATGATCTGGTGTTATGCTGGAACTGACAAAGTATTGAATATTTATTAATACTTAAGAGTAGCCAGTTTATAAAGAAAGATTTAAGGTCCTTACGCATTGATATTTAAAATGTTCATGTCGTCATATCCTTTATAGTGTTTTATTTTAAATAAAAAAGAAGATATTTCAAATTACTGTATTTTTTCGTATGTCAGAGTGATTGTATATAGGACTGGAAAAGCTTAGACACATTACAAATTCCTTTCCTGCTGTGATTCCATTTCTTTGCATGCATTTGCTACTGGGCCTATGTAAACTACCTTAGTGCCTTAGCACTTGCTCAAACTGTTGTTCTCAAAAGTCCTTTGTGATTTCATTCAGTAGGTATTTAGTACTGTGTTTGTTGTGTGCCAAGCACTATTGTAGATACTTCGGGCATATAAAAGAACACCAAACCTAGTTCTAGCAGAGAGATAAGTGTAGTAAACATAACAAGTAAGTGAATTAAATAGCATATTAGAAAGTGGCAAGTACAATGGGGACAGGAAACATAGAGCAAGGTTCAGCAGATGGTCCTTGAGCAGAGACTTTCACAAGGTGATGCAGTTGGCCCCAAGGATAACTGAGGGATTGGCTCTACAGGCACCAGGAACAGATATGGTCAAGAATGTCAGAGAACCTGAGTGACCAGAGTAAAAGGAGCCAGAGAGGGATAAGATCTAACTGCATTGTACCTCACAGGCTGTGGTAAGGGCATTTTCATTGACTATCCGGGGATGGACCCAAAGCAGTGGCATGATCTGACATGTTGCACCAGTATCCTCTGGTTACCATGTCATAAAAAAAAAAAAAAAAGTAGCTGAGCTGGGGGCTACGGTGTGAGAGGAGAAACAAGAAGACCAGTTAAGAATCCAGGCAGAAGATGAAAATGGCTGGAAATACTGCCAGATGAGAACTGGCAGTTTTGATATATTCTGAAGGGTAGAGCCCACTGGCTTATGGATTTGAGGGAAAAGAGGTTTCTCAGATGAATCCAGCATTTTAGACTTGATCACTTGGAAGGATGGGGTATTAACAAATGAGATGAAAAGGAGGGGCAAGTTTTGGATTAGGAGGAGGGCTGGGAATTGACCGTTGGATTTCATATCTACGTAGGCCATTGATGACCCTGACGAGCACTCTGGAGTGATAGAGTGCAAGGTGAAAACCCAGCTGGAGTGGATTTAAGAGAGAAGGAAGGAAGAGGAATAGGAATTCATAAGCATAGACAGTTCTTTTGAGAGGAGTCATCAATTGACCTTCTTATTTCATTTTCTCTTCAAGTAATATTGTCTTTTGATATTATGCCATTCTTGAATGTTATTGTCCCATAGCTCTATAATCTTATATCCCTAGGTGCATGTTTTCAGTCTCCTTTGTTGATTTGCATCATTTCCCAAAGACATTGAAGGAGAATAGTAGTTATGCCAGACACATTTGGAGCCCAGGAAGAATGGGAACAGGGCATTCCGAATGGGAGAAGTAAAGTGAGCAAAGGCAGGAAGATGTACATGAGTTTAGGGAACTGATCCTGTTGTGTCTACATATGTCTCCTGTGGGATCACAGTGACTATGAATGAAGCTGTAAATTACATCCAGGCTGGGGCAGGTGTGTGTGTGTGTGTGTGTGTGTGTGTGTGTGTGTGTGTGTAACCCTCTGTAGGTTGCTCCATAAACTTGATCTAGGAGCAAATACTAAAAGATCAACTGCCGCAGTCTGGCTGGGCACAAATCACGAGCCACTGAAGCAGGAACAAACTTTATTTTTAAAACGCAGAAAAACACTTCACACAGCTCCGGGGAAATCCTCCCGAACGCGCCACGAGGCTTGTCCAGGAACCCCCAGCCGGAACTATATCTCCCGGAAATCCCTCCTCCTGCACTTCCCCAACCAATGGGAACTCTCGGGGAATCCCCGGAAATCCCCACGAGAACTCCAAAATAGTGCGAGAACTCAAAAGTTGCGGCAGAGGCGGACAGGCAGAGGCGCCTGTCAATCAATACTCAGCCGTGGCTCTCAGCAATCAACAATGCTGACAGACCTAGAAATGTCAGGCCCCAGAAACTAGACATATGTGGGGTATGCTAGAGAAGGGTTTATTCAAGTTTGAGCTGCTGCAAGGAGAAATACAGAAAACAGGGAAGTAGGAGAGAAAAGTGTCACAGGAAGACCATTGATTTATGTGTCGTTATCTGGCTTGTGGGTATTAGCAGTGATTCCGGGAAAGATGGCCAGCAGATGATTATTCTGAATGCCAGGACATGGTAAGAGTTTGGGGAGGTGTCCACATAAAAATGTTAGTTGGAGGAGTATGAGAGAGTATAGGAGCAAAGAGAACACAGGTAATGATTTTGAGGACACGATTCCAGCATTTGAAGAATGAGGATAGAGGAAAAAGGACAGAGAAGGGCAGTACGAACAGAGAGCAGAGGTCAAAGAAGCTGAGACATGGAGCTTAGGGAAGTCAGCCAAGACAAGTCCTGTAAGAAGTCTAGAGAAGGAGCCTGAGAGGAGACAAAGGGAATTTGTGTCTAAGAAGCTCCCTACAGCTGCCATAGTCAAACTCATGTCCTGAAGACAGGAGAAGACAGGCGAGCAGGAAGCAAGTGGTGGAGTCGGCCACGGGAATGTGTCTGTGACAGAATAACAGGAGACAGTTAGAAGGGAAGGCCAGATCAAAGCACAGACAAGCCAGGAAATTCAAAGGTACTGGGTGAGACTATGTCAAACAAACAAAATTTTTCAATTTGAACCTTTTCCTGTGATTTTTAAAATTTCTGGAACCTGCTACCATTCAGTTTTAACAGGAAAAACTCAAACTGTCAACCATCTTAGTTTATCAGCTTTTTTGATGATAACTGATATGAATTGATTTTAAATGCTTTATTTATCTTTTCTAGGCTTGTTTTCTACCAGTGAAATTTTTTTCTACTTTCCACAAGAAATAAAATGCTTTATGTTTTGTTGTATTCTACAAAGAGCATCCTGGCTACTACTGCATATTGATTATATTATGAAATTCCTGAATTTAAAACCATTCAAGGGTTTTGCTATTTGCATTCAGAGATGAAAGAATATATATGTGTGGGGTGTGTGTGTGTGTGTGTGTGTGTGTAGAATTCACATATTTTTTAAAATTTTGCTTCACTTGTTTCTTTCGAAAGCTTCAAAAGGAATTATTTCTAGTTGGCAGCGTGTATTTCCTGCATAGAAAATATAAATTTGCAGTCATACTTCAGGAGAAAACTGGCAAAATATATTTGTTTCTGTGTTTTATTATATTTCTATTTACTTCACCACTAAAATAATTTTGAAATAAAATCTTTAAATCTCTGAGAACAGGAGTTAAGTTACCTTAAAATAAACCCTGGGTCTGCACTTAAGGAACATTTGTCAGTATAACCGTTCAGCTAAAGTGAATAATGTCACAGAATTTCATAAAAAAATGTTTAAACTCTTATTATAATTTTGAGAATAAGAACATCATATAAATTTTCTTTTTCAAATCCATTCTTAGTTCTGCACCTTGCCAGTATTGTTATTACAAAACGAGTACAAGACTCTTAATAAGCAGAGGACACCTCAAGTCCTTCATTCCCTCTTCAGTTCTAAACTTGGTAACTTTTATTTTCATCTGAATCAGAATTTTAAAACTCTCCCTTTTGGAGCTAATGGCAGACTGGGTTTTTCAAACTAATCCTTTCACTGAAAACAATAGTGCTGGATCAATTTTTAAAAATATGTAAAATCATCAAAGCATCAAAATGATATTAAGAATTACCAGTCTATTTGTTGTTTGTATTCTTAATAGCTACCATTATAACTGAAGTGAGATGAAATCTTAGAGTACTTTTGATTTGCATTTCTCTAATTGTTAGAGATGTTGAATATTTTTTCATATATTTGTTGATTGATTGTATATAATCTTCTGAGAAGTGTCTGTTCAATTCCCAAAGGACTTTAAAAGAGCATACTACAGGGACACAGCCACATCAATGTTTATAGCAGCGCAGTTCACAATAGCTAAACTGTAGAACCAACCTAAATGCCCTTCAGTAGAGGAATGGATAAAGAAAATGTGGCATATATACCCAATGGAATATTACTTAGCAATAAGAGAGACTAAAATCATGGCATTTGCAGGTAAAGGGATGGAGTTGGAGAATATAATGCTTAGTGAAGTTAGCCAATCCCAAAATACCAAATGCTGAATGTTTTCTCTGATATAAGGAGGCTGATTCATAGTGGGGTTGGGGAGGGGGATCAACTCTAGACAGGGCAAAGGGTTGGGAGGGGAAGGCAGGAGGAATGGGGTAGAAAAGATGGTGGAATGAGATGGATATCATTACCCTGAGTACATGTATGAAGAACGAATGGTGTGAATATAATTTATATACAACCAGAGATATGAAAAACTGTGCTCTATATGTGTAATATGAATTATAATGCATTCTGCTGTCATATATAACAAATTAGAATAAAAAATTTAAAAATAAATAAATAAAAACATTACCAGTCTAAATCTTAGAGGAAATGAGAAACCACAAAAATAAGCAATAGTATTCAAAATTGCTTTTGCTCTTAAGAAATTTGATAACCCAGACACAAAACTGAGCTGAGGATTTGATGACAGAGGAGTGAGGGAAAGAATGAAGAAGAGAGACTGCCAAAGGTGGGTGTCTGACTGGAGCTGCCCACTGCCCCTGCAGCACACACCTATTGCTGGGACCTAAAAGGCGATGTCCTCAGCACCCAGAAGGGTAACAGGGGACTGTGGGCTACTGCTGAGGCAGTACGGGATAAACATTCCTAAGAAGCCCCCCACCCCCAAAAGTGGATTTCAGCCTAAATTTGCATCAAGTTATCCAATAAACTTCAAATCAAGAATTCTGTTTAAAAATATATCAGAAATGTCAAAAACTTCAGGGAGAAAAATAAAACATTAACAAGTGTCATTAAAACAGATCCAAGTAAATGGAGAGGTATATCTTGTTTACAGGTTAGTTGAGGAGCAGGTCACCTTCAACCTCAGGTTCTGTGCTGGCAGCCTGACACTGTCACCACAAAAAGGACACAACGGATCTTCTTGCCTTGGAGGCCCAGTAAGAGGGTGTCTGAAGCCAGCTTTGCAGTCACAGAGGAAAACCTTTCCTTTGGTTTTATGGCTGTTTCAGTTGAAGGTTTTGGCCTCTTATGACTCAGCTTAATTTTAAAAAGTTTATACATAAATGTAAAGAAGGAAACAAGAAAACACTCCAAACCATACCCCCCAGAAAGAATCCTTTACGTTTGCATTGGCCCTTACAGACCTTCATGTGTATATATATTTATTTTTACAAAACTGAGAACATTCTTGCTTTATACCTGATTTTTTTCAGTTACCACTGTTTTATATGGACCCTTAAACAGGCTTTAGGAGCTTTGTTGGTTGGTATCTGCTCTGGAAAGATTAGATGAACACCCCTAAGACAAGGAAAATGGCCATCTCTGTTAGGAGTCTGGATCTCGGGAGCCTCCCAGTAATTCCCAATAATGGCGAAGGGGAGCTAACCCTCCCCACAGGTCTCACACATTCTGCTACCCATGAATATGGCTTTCCTAGGCTTAGTTCCAGAATGTATTCACACCTGCTTGTTCAGTTTCCCAACCCTCTTCAGCTGGTCACATGACCTGCCAGATTCAAAGGGAAAGCAAGTTTCATTTCCCTCCATATCTCTGATTTAAATTCCCCTGGGCTGTGTCTAGAGTAGAAAAAACACGATTTTGAGCTTTGCAGATGGGAGTGTCCTCTCCTGTCAGCTGCGTTTGTTCTGGATAGAGAGTAACCCGAAGATGAAAACCACCTTCAGTACCACCAACCTACTACATCATGTAACAAGGCAGGAATTGTGAGAATTTACTGAGTCAGTTTTGAGTGTTCTGGAGATGGTCAGTAAGATTGGCGAGAACTGTGAATGTTTGTACCTCTGGATAAGTTCATGGTTCCTTGTCACCTTAATATGAGCTATCTTTGATAGAAGCTACAAAATTCAGTTGGAAACTGAATCACATTTTTATATTTAACAAATTTTACAATACCAGAAAAAAACAAAATCTGCTTATAAAACAAAATACAAAGCAGAAAACATTTGGATTCTATTTATTTATTAAAAGAAAATTAAATTAAATTGAACTTCTCAACTAAAAATGTCCACGTCAGAATTTAACTGTTAGCAGGTAGTTTGTGGCAAAGATGGCTAAATAATGAAGCAAATTTGAATATGTGTATACTAATAAGCTGCTTTTTTTCTGTTGAGACTATCATTCTTTGTCTTACCCAAGAGGCAATTACCAGAATTGGATGTCTGAAATATAACTTATGCAGGAATAGTTCTGTAAATACATTTAAATAAACTGTAAAGATATTTAATAAATATAGTATTTATACTAAAAAAAAATAAAAAATAAAAAATAAATTCCCCTGGGCTCAATCTTGTCTGTGCCTATTTTACTCATGTTCTGCTAAGTACATCCTAGGTCATATGGTAGACCCTTGCCGGGTCAGTGTGGCAGCATTTGCTATGATCTCCTGGGCTCCTCAACATGGCTCCTGCCTCATCTCTCCACTCATCAATTGAGAAACACAGCATTTTTCCATCTCCACTTCACTGCATAGCCTCTGGATCAGCTAAGCTCAAGGTGCTTTTCTGTTCTGTAGGTTTTTCTGTGCACAATTTTTCCACTGTGTTTTCTCTCTGTGTTATCCTTGCCCTCTGCAGTGAGCCTGGCCACCACTTCCACTGCCACAACCAGCTTGGCTCCAGTGTACTCTTTCTTGTTCTTGGTTCAATGCACCCAAACTTCTGAGTCTTTAAGAAACTCTGCCCAACACTGAATTTCAGTGAATTCCCTCTTTCACCCACCTCATTGAGAAGCAGTACTCTCACTGCTTTAACACAAAAAAACTAACAAAAAATAAATGTCATCTAAGTGAAATGTGCTACCTTGCTGGATTTTTAAAAATGAAATTTGTTGTTTAGACATAGTTTATATAGTTAGTAGGCACTGTTCTAGGTCCTGAATATTTTTGTTTATATTTTTATTATACAGAAAGATTTTAAAAATTTTTTCACCCCAATTTTTCATTTTACATTGATAATATTATGAGATTACTGTTTTCATTTATGAAATGAGAAAACTGATGTCAAGAGAATTTATAAAATTTGCTCGAAGTTGGGCAACCAACTATATGACAGTGTTAAGGTTGGAATTCAGGTTTTCAGGTTTCTAGCTCTTTACTTTAGACAGCTGTGGCTCCTGACCACCTAGAAGGACAATAGTCACAAAAAAGAAAGTTAGCTTCCGCTGAGCCAAGGCCAACAAGAATAATCTTTGATTGTGGGAACCACACCACAGTTCTGAAGATCCTCAGTCACCTGCAGGTCTTGCAACTTCCTCCTGCTCTTTTTCCTTCTCTAATAAGAATGAAAAAAAAAAGTGAGTTCTTGTAGTCCTGAGTTTAACTAACTTCTAGTGCTTCCCCTCTTAAGAAACGCAAGCTATAGACAGCCAACAAATGATCTATTTAAAGAAAGAAGACATAGGAGGAAAGTAGAAAGGAGGTCTGGTAAGTGTGCACCTCTTGGCTGAGCAAGGAGCCAGGGCCTCCTGTTCAAGAGCTGAGGTCCTCCCTCCTGCAGGGGAGGTATCATATTATTATTGTTAGTTCTGGTCTTCTATGGACAGCTAGCTGCTTTTCAGGGGAGAGCTATAGCATAATTACAGTGAAATGTGTTTTCTTTTTTGGAAGTATAGAAAATGGAACAAGAAATTGTCTTCTAGATACATTACCTATGCAGAAAATGGTTATCTATCTATAAGAAGATAGATAGTTATGCAAACTGATAGAAGGAAGGAAATCAGTTTGCATAACTATTGAGACTATGAAATGCTTTCTAAGATAAACTGCAATTTTTTAACTTCTGAATTCACTGAAATTTCTAGAAATAAGCAGAATTCTCAGAAAATATTGCCAAGCAGTACACTCACAGACAGCAGAGCTAGAGAGTAAGTCTTACAATGTGACCTGCTGTACCATGAAATTAAATGATCTAATCATATTAGGCCATTTAAGAAGTTTTAATAACTAATGACTAGTGAGCAGGGATCTCAGGTTGCAGTTGTCTTGTTTGACTTTTATTTTGTGGCCTTATTTTTTAAAAAATCATTTCATATATGTTCTGGAAAAAATATTAGTTTATGCTCTTTTTCCAGTTTAATTCAGTACTTACCCTCATAACAAGGATGATGAAAGACCTGAGGAAAAAAAAGAGGCAGGGTGGGGTATTCCATATTAGATATGAATCTCAAGCATTTCTCTGTATATCTTCTTCAAGATGAAAGAACAAGAGGCTATCAAAAAACTATTCCTTTACTGACTGAAAAAGGAAACATAATTTTACTATAAACTTGAACTAGAAAGAACTATTAAGAATCAGCCAGGGCCTAGCATATCTTATAAACTGTAAAGGAAGAGGAGAGAAATGCCCAGTTCCAAAAATTAGAGACCCAGGGAAGTAGGAGATAGTCACAAAAAGCTGAATTGTTTGGGAATGAACAGGGGTCAGAAGTCACAGTTATAGTCAATAGTACAGACGGGCAGGGGGGAAGAGAGGATATGAAGTCCCTGGATACCTTAGGGGCATCACTGGGGGCTCTGCAGATGGAACCCAAGGTCCTGTGTAGGTCAACCATCCCTTAGCGGTGCCACTCTTGAATCCGTGATCTCCGTGGCTGAGTTAAGCCTCTGGGCATTGGGATTAGTTTGTTACCAGCTACAGATAACTAATACTTCCATACAGGGCACACACAAGGTCATGAAGTAGGGGTTACAAGGGAAAGTGCTCAGCAAGCACCTCAGGACATCAATCTGAACACAGGAGGAAATATCTGTGTAGGTTAGATTGGGCAAATCATCCTGGGCTGCCTCTCCTTCTGCCTTTGTGTGAGAGAACAGTTCTGAAGAGGCACACCCAGGCCCAGGATGGCAGAATGGGGAGGCTGCCTCCTGCTGCTCCGCAGTGGAGAACCCAGAAAGCAGACAGGCAGCTTCTCCACAATGTGGGTGAACAAAAAAGAGGGCGAGGGCTTTACTGGACCCTAAAACTGGACACTCAAAGCAGACTGGGGACACAGGAGGTTGGATATAATAAATAAGGAAAACTCCCAGGAGCCCGGAGGCTGCAGAGCCAGGCGGAAGCTCCAGCCAGAGAGGCCTCCGCCGGCCAAGTAGAGGGATCAGGGAATTAGAGGAGCCTGTGGGGGTGTCCAGGGACCCAGGACGTTGCCCCACAAACCTGGAGGATGCGATGCACGATATCCAGTATCCATGTGTGGGGAAAGAAGCCACCGTCTCCCCAGGCGGCCAGTGGGGGACAAGGAAAGGAACCACCTTGCATTGCCGCCTGGCAAACCCGAGCTTGGCCTGAAATAGAGGCCCAGTAAACACACGCTGCAGGACACAGAGTGTGCTTAAGTGACCAGGAGGAAATCAAACGGGACGACTTGTCCAGCAACCCACCAGGCTCTTCTCATCTCCTCCGTTCCAACTGCTTGCAGGACCCGCTGGGAGAGAGGCATCTCCCTGGAAACCCCAAGGGCGGGGTGGGGGAAATTGGAGACTGAACCCAAGATCAGGAAATGTGGGTCCACAGGTGATGTAGAGGACCAAGAACTGGCTCCCCTACCACACGAGTGGAATCCAGGGGAGATCCCTGGGGTGCAGCCTTTCAGGATGAACCAGCAAGTAGTGGGCGCCGCAGCCTTCCAGGATGAACCAGCAAGTAGTGGGCGCCGGAGGTGCGCTGACTTGGTCTCCAGACCAATGGTCATCCAGCAAAGAGCCCGAGGCCACCTAAGCCGAAACCCTGCCTCCAGGCCTTCTGCCTGTGGATTACCTCTCCCACTCCAGCAATCTGGAGGGTGGGGCATCACACTCCAGACAGCCCCCCCAAAATTGCTGAGAAGCTAAGAATATTTTGAACTCCAATGGAAAGAATTCTTTAACCTTTCATCAAAGTTTTTTTTTCTTTTTATTTGCTTACTTACTTATTTTTTAAATTGTTTTTCACTGAAGACTTGCTACCCAAATCAGACTCCCTGGAAAGGCTGGGGCGAGCTGTACTTACACCAAGTCTGAGGTACTTAGGAAATGTGGTTCTGTTATCTGAGTTAGGGTTAAAGGCTGTCCCTCACACCCTGTGCTTCCCTGTGGCATTCTTTCTGCTAAGTCACAGTGAGTCACAATTTTTAAATGTGTGACATAAACAACAGAGAAGACATGTTTATGCGGAAGTTTTCAAGGGTGTCAGTAGTCTCTGTATATACACAATTTCATTAAAAACCTTTGCGCAGATGAATAGCTCTTGATACTCCCTTCCACCAGCCCTGTGCGCTGTACACTCCCTTTCAGAACATTTCTCATTTCACTTAGCAACAGATAGTGGTCTCAAGGTGTCACATGGAGCTTATATGCTTGGAAAAGTCCCCAAGAGGCTGATTGTATTAAGGGGGTTCCTCTCCCCTGCTGGCCCCTTGAGAATCATTCTTAATTAGTTGGGACCAGTGCTCCAGCTTGCAGCTCTGAGAACTGGGAAACCAGTGTGAACTTCCGTTTTCAGCAGGAAGGACTGACCTTCACTGAGGAGTGCTCAGTATCAAGGATTCCAGGGTATCAGGATGTGCTTATTTCCCCCCACCCTGCTGTCTCCTGACCATGCAGCTGGTCAGTGGCTGGGAAGCCCTAGGACTGGAAGAGCCCTCTGCATGCACATGGGGGGTCCAGGGACCAACCATCTCACAAGAGCCTCCAGAAACTCAGCAATCTTGTATAAATGGCAGTTAATGACTATAACCTAGGTTTTCATGGCAGATCTATAAAACAAAGAACTTTTATATAAAATTGAGTAGGCTTTTTCTCAGAGCAGTAAATTCTGCCTGCCTCTTTCCTCCTGAGAACCAGTTTTAGTATTTTATAAACATAGTAAGCCACACTAAACACAGGGCCACTGAGATGAAATGAAGGAGCATATTTTTAGTCATATTTCTCTCTAACCAGATTTACCACATTTCATTATATTGCTGCCTACTATTGCTCTGTGGTCTCTAAGGAAATAAATAGATGAAATTGAGAATAAAAACAACATAAAGTAGGATATTCAATACCCCAGGTTGCAGATGCCCAATCAGGTCACACAATGATTGAATTTAGCTCATGCTAACCTGATTTCAAGTGCAGTTCAGCTCACAGGGACAATGAGAAACAGAATGCTTGTTCCACATTATCAGAAAGTATTTACATTGAAACATATGGCTCTGAGTTTCCCTGCTGTACAGGAATAATAGCTCACAATAGGCAGAGATCGCTGCCCACATTCAGAGATCACTACATTTAGAAACCACTGAATATTGCCTTAATACTCTACACCCAACAATTATTTTTGACCAAGGAAGACATTAACAAGCATCCCTTGTGCTCTTCCCCCAACACATGGAACACACACACACACACACACCATCTCTACCTGTTGTCCCTGGGAAGGCGGAGAGTGTTAGGAGCCATGACTTCATCACAGGCAGCCCCACTAGACTTTGTCCCCTCCTCAACTTGCCAACCTTGATATATTATTGCTTTGTTCAAAAAAAGAGGCCCTAAAGCATAGAAAATCTGCAGAAGTCTAAAGGAAGGATGTTCAGACATTTAAGTTGATTACATTAGAAAGAGTGCAATTTCTTTCTAGGGAAGGGAAGTTGCATTGGTCGCTTTTGCCTGGGCTGGTTTTGATCAAACAGGAATTCTGTTGGGAAGTGGGGCAATGGGCCCTTCAAACCTACTGCTGTTGACTGAGTTGCACAAAAGTTACACTAAGTCAGCACAGAAAGCTGTCTTCTTCCACGGGTTCAGTTCCTGTGTTTTAAGTGAGGGACCCAAAGTACGTGGTTCGCAGTCCTGTTATAGTTATGAAAAAAATGATGTTCATACATGTACTTTGGATAATGATGACCCTCACATTCCACCATCATTGTTAACCCTATGTCCTCTCCCTTCCCATCCCACCCCTCTGTCCTATCTAGAGTTCGTCTATTCCTCCCATGCTCCCTCTCCCTAAGCCATTATGAATCAGCCTCCTTAGAGCAGAGAAAACATTTGGCATTTGTTTTGGGGGGGATTGGCTAACTTCACTTAGCATTCTCTTCTCTAATTCCATCCATTTACTTGCAAATGCCATGATTTTAGTCTCTTTTATTGCTGAGTAATATTCCATTGTGTATATATATCACATTTTTAAAAAATTTTTATTTGTTTTAATTAGTTACACATGACAGTACAATGATCTTGACATATCGTACATTTGAATCAGATGTATATACCACATTTTTAATCCATTCATCTACTACTTTGTATACAAAGATATGAAAAATTTGTGCTCTATATGTATCATATGAATTGTAATGCATTCTGCTGTCATATATAAATTAAAAATTGATTTAAAAATATATTATGCAGATATCTTCTATCAAGTCATAGTTTTCTTTTTGTCTACTTCACATATTTTTGCAGAACAAAATATTTTAATTTTGTTGAGATCCAAAATCAATGTTTTTCTTTTATGGAGGAAAATGCTTGCGGTGTCAAGTCTAAAATCTTTGCCTAGCTCTGGGTCCTGAAGATGCTCTCCCTTGTTCATTTCTAAGAGTTTTTAAGCTTGCATTTTGTATTTAAGTTCATGATCTATTTTGAGTCAGTTTTTATTTTAGGTAGGAGATTGGATGATATTTTCTTTCCCTATCAACATCTAATTGTTCCAGAAACATTGTTGAAAAGATTGTCCTTCTTTCATTGAATAATTTTGGTACTTTCAACAAAAATATCATGACTAATCAATGACTGAATAAATTCAAATAAAGAAAATGTGGTATATAAAAACAGGAGTTCTATTCATCCATAAAGAAAAATGGATGGAAGTACAGTTCATTATGTGAATATGTTTAACGTAAGTTAAACTCAGAAGGTCAAGGGTCCTATGTTTTCTGTCATATGTGGAAGCTGGAGAGGAAAATTGTGGGAGGGAGATCACATGAAAATCAAAGGGAGATCGGTAGAGAAACGGGACCAGGGATGAGGGATGGGGGAAATGTTGGGGAGTAATATTGGTGAATTATATTGTTATATTATGTGCATGTATAAATACGTAACAGCAAATTCCACCACTATGTACAACTATAAGGTACCAAAACCAATGTGGAGCAAATGTCATGCTTCTACAGATCCTAGGAAAATGACATTTTGGTCTTTAAGAAAAACTTTCTTATTGTGGAAAAAAAAATCATGGATTCAAAAGAGTTTTCACATGTAGAGTTTAAAGAAGAGTAACAATATTACAACTTGAAGAATGATAGTGAATAAGAAGAAGATATATATACGTGTGTGTGTACAAGCTAGAGAATAATAACGAACGATAATGAATCACCACCAAAACCTCAGAAGGTTCCTCAGATCTTCCTTCTGACCTCATTCCCTGCAAGAAGCGACCGCTGTCTCGAGACCATAGAGAAAGCAAGGATGTGTGGGTGACTGAAGTGTCCCACGTGGGCATGCAGCTGGGCAGGGGGCCTTTCGTGGGGAAGCCCACTCCAGGAACTGGGAGGTGGCGTGATGCCACGTGATGCATTTGCTGTTGTGTGTGTCTACCCAAGTCACTTGCAGCTCACTAGAGGGACTGAGCTGGTGGCTTCTCAGAGAAGCTCCCTCACTTCTCCACTGCCATCTCTTCATTCCACTGAGCTGCTCCCTCGTGGCATTCGGCTGCCTTGAGCTGGCTGCCCCTTCCAGGGAAATCAGCAGAAGAAAAGTGCATTCATGGAATGAGTTGGGTTGCTCCTGCCCTGGGGTTCCCCGAAATATTAGAGCGCATGACCACATCTGTCTGTTTCGGGAAGTCTGCGTTCCTGTGGGATCGCTCCTCAGATGGCCTGAGTGCAGGTTGGGCTGCCCCACTCATTTCCTGCTGCTTTCCATCTGACGTGCCCTGCCTTCCTTTCCCTTCCTCCTTTCTCTCTCTCTTTGTCAACGGTCAGCTTCCTTCACAACGGTCCTCTCTAGTGCCGAGAAGGAAAGAGAGCGCCGGTCTGGCCTGCGCTTCCTACAGTCTGCACATCTGTACTCAGGTCTACCTGTGAGGATCTGTGCACCAACTCCACAGAAACAACCAACACACATGGACGCTGCAGCCTCCATGTATATTCAGGAAAGAAAAACATTCTAAGAAACCACTCTAAAGAGTGACCGTCTGCTGAAATGCAGCTCTGACCGCTGTGGTATGCAAGGGGGAGTCCAGCTCCTGGAAACCGGAGCCCCAGGATGGCCCCTTCTCCACAGAGGGTCCCCGCCCCCCGTGGGCAGCTTTCAAGAAGAAAGACCATTAGCCTACAGTGACATCAAGTTCTGTTCAGTCAGCTTCCTGTCACTAGACAAAGTACCTGGGAAAAAAGACAATTCAAGGACGAAAGATTTATTTGGGCTCACGGTTTCAGAGCTTCAGCCCACAGTGGATTGGCCCCAGCAGCGTGGGCCTGTGGCCAGGCAGAGCACCATGGCAAGGAGCCACTGTGGGTTGAAACTGCTGACCGCGAGGCAGCTGGGAAGCCGAGCCAAAAAGAGAACACCAGGAGGAAGGGGCCAGAGACAGATGTGGTCTTCAAGGGCACGCCCAAGGATGTACCTCCTCCAACTAGGCCACTTCCTGAGTTCCCACCACCTCCCAATAGCGCCATCAGCTGGGACTGAGCCTTCAACGCATGAGCTTTGGGGACATTTAAGATCCAAACCAGGGTTGGGGATATGGCTCAGTTTGTAAAGTGCTTGCCTCACAGGCACAAGGCCCTGGGTTCTATCCTCAGCACCACACACACACACACAAAAGAGCCAAACCATAATAAGCTCCCATTCCTTAAGAGACAAGATACTTGCAGGAAATGAATTTTTTTTTTCTATTCTCTCTTCATGAAGGATATATATAAAATCTTGGGATCTGGTCTCACCCACAGTCATCATGTTTTATTACTATTCTTTGATGAAAAAGAAAATCACATATTGGGCTGGGAACGTGAGCTAGAAAATGTGTAAGGCACTGTGCTTTCTATAATAGTCAGAGCATAAAAATAACCTTGAGTCCCACGGGTGCCTCTTGACATCTAATGCCAGCTGCCAGCTCCCAACCCTCTGCCTTCTGCCCTTTTTCTAATTATAATAGTCTCTGGAAAGTGGCTGTCCAAATCAGTTCTTACAACGCCGGAATCCGAGTAAGCTTTGAGACGCTGTGGTCGTTTGTCTTGTTGCGGCCGACTTGGAGCACTACTTCATCAGATCACAGAAGACCTGCGACTGCTGTGTAGGCCTCTGCAGAGCAAATGATCGGAGCAGGATGGATGGAACTATAGTGAGGAAATTCTGAAGTTCATAGTTTAAATTCCTGTAAATTCTTAAAATCACAAATTTTAAGGAATTGGGGAGTATTTCAAGGGCAGGAAACATTAGCTTTTTTTGTGTGTGTGTGTGTGTGTGTGTGTCACTCAGAATGTTGTACTGTGCAAAGGAAGTGGAACAAGGTCCAGGCAATAAAGTGAGTAAGGAAGTCCTGTGTGAGCCTGCAATGTCGTGAGCACAGAACACCTGGAGGCAGTTTCCTTCTCTTTCCAAGGTCACCTCTTCTTCAGGTACTTGAAACTGTGATCTCTAACCACACTCCTTAAGTGGCGGTTTTAACTGCATCTGTCCCACGTCTGAGATCACATTTGTACCTCTGTCATCGTCCTGGAAATTTCCGTTCCAGCGATCGATTACCACGTGTTTTGTTTTATTCCTCCATCGGGCTTCAGTTTTGAATTCCACAAATCCTGATTCAACCTCAACCTAATGAAAGAAGGTGCCACGCCTTTCTTAGTTGCTACTCTGGATAGTGAAGGCTTTAAGGCTTTTAGCAATAGAGGCAGGGCAGAGGAGGCAAAGTGGGCAGATGATTGGCCAAAAAAACCAGCTTTTGGCTACCCTACCCCAGGGGTCTGAAAGTGACCCTAGGAAAGAGCCCTCCACAAGCTGAACTCTCCGACAGTCCCTGCGGCCCGTCAGTGAGTCACTGCCATGAGGAGGGCAAGAGTATGCTCTGATTGTCCCACCCAGGGCCACCGAGCAGCAATCCCGCTGGAGCAATCTTGGTTCTACTGGAAGATGACTCTGCCATGAGTGACGGCCCCAGACCCGAGGAGCTCCAGGAGTCGAGATCGCGTCACCCTCCACGCAGCAGGTAGGAGAACAAAACTATTTATCGGCACCGGAGCTGCCTGCTCTGTCCTGACTCAGCCAGGAGTGCTCCATGACAGGAGTGTATGGTAGATTCAAAGTGAGACACTTCACTTTTCCTCTCACTTGCAGAATTGGCTCTCAAACTATCTCCCATTCCTTTCTCTATGTCCCAGAATGTCCCATCCCTCTGTTACTAAGGGACCTATTGACAAAGTTAGGAACAAGTACCTCAATGGCCTGAAATCAAATTTAGGGAGAAGTGCCCTTAGAACAAGACATTCATTCACTAGCCTTTTATTTACTTTTTAAGTATCATATATTTATTACTGGACCCACCAAACCCAGTACCTCAGTGCCTTCATCTCTCAAGAAAGATCAGATTCCCAGTTAAATATGCCCAGACAGCTTGGCACGGTCAGCTGATCATGACCCTGACTGAGCACAAGTCTGTGTCATCTCCTGTAATTCCTTATAGATCACTTGGTTCTCCTCCAATGTCTCTTGGAGGAGAGTGCTTTGTGTAAAGGCTTTCTATCCAGCCATAACTGGGAATCCATAGCTGACGGATATTTCATGACTGACTTTCTTACTGTGTTTCATCCAAATTCATTGGGGAAATGGGACAGTTCTGCTTCTGTAAATGCCCCAGGATTCAATCCCTGACATTCCTGTAAGATGTGGAAAGAAGTGGCATGAGCCACAGTGGCAAGAAGTGCTGAGAGCCATAGCCGAGTCCGAATGACGCATGGCATTTTTTCCAGAACGGAGTGGTTGAGAGGTGGCCAGCGAGCCATTGAGAAGATGATGGTTATGTTAAGCTGTGTATATTAGACCCCTGCTGTCCGCCTCAGCCTGCTACTTTGGAGTTCTCACGGGGATTCCCGGAGAGTTCCCATTGGTGGGGGAAGTGCCGGAGGAGGGATTTCCGGTTGGTGGTTCCTGGAGGAGCCGTGTGGGTGGCGTTCAGGAGAGTTCCCGAGGAGTGTGTGTGGAGTGTGCTGGTGGAGTTCAGAAATAAAGTTTGTTCCTGCTTGAGTGGCTCGTGATTTGTGCCCAGCCAGACTGCGGCAAAGAAGAGGTGAAGCTGCTTGCCCTTCTAAATAAGAAGATAGCCCTCAGAGTCTCCATGCCTTTAAATGGGGGAACCCCAAAAGTTGAGAGGCCCTAATTTGTACACCATTATTGATATAAGGTTTTCCCTAAAAGGCCCAGAAACCTCTTCAAAGGGTCCAGTATTAGGGATTTGTCCACACCCCAGGAGCCTTTAGGTTGGCCCTGAGTGACTGCCTCACTGTCCAGGCCTGAGTCTAAAAGACAGCTCTGTGGATTTCTGGGCATGAAATATCCGTCAGCTATGGACTCCCGGTTATGGCTGGATAGAGAACCTTTACACAAGGCACTAAAGGGAGAGGACAAAGGAATTCTCCCCCAGACTGAAGGGCACGTGACCTATTAAAGACTGAGCTGGGTCGTGCTCAAGCTGGGCCTTCCCAACACACAAAGGCTGGATTTAGTTTAAAGGTTCCAATTCAAACATTAGACCTGCTTCAAGGGCAGTTTCCTACTTCTCCAAACACTAGATCTAGTGGTCGAGTTGTTTGAAAGCAGAGGCTACACCTGGTTTGTGGTCAACAAGGCCTCCTAATCAACCTTGGGACAACATAAGAAGGTTCACCACCCCAAGTCCAGGCAGTTTGGGAAGTCAAGGTCATCTCTAACTCATGGAGGGAAGACCAACAAGAAGTCAGGCCCTCCCGGCCAGGCAAGGTGGCCAGGCCTGTAATCCCAGCTGCTGAGGCAGGAGGCTCAAGGGTTCTCAGGCAGCCTCAGCAACTTAGTGAGGCCCTAAGCAACTTAGCAAGACCCTGTCTCAAAATACAAAATAAAAAAGGCTAGGGATGTGGCTCACTGGTTAAGTGCTCCAGGATTCGATCCCTGGTACAAAAAAAAAAAAAAGAAATCAGGCCCTCCTGTTAGATAGTCCTGTATAGGCATTATAGAACAAACTTACTCCAGCCAGTAAGACCTTAGTAAGTCTGAGGATGATGGTTCACAGATAGAGGCAGTTTTGTAGAAAAGGGCATCCGAGAAACTGGACACAGAGTGGGAAGTGGCTATGATACCACAGAAGCAAATGCCTGTCTCTATCACCTCTGCCCAAAGCACAGCTCATTGCCCTTATCTGGAGCCCTACAATTAAAATAAGGAAGAATCTTAAATATCTACACATTCCAAATATGGATTTCAAGTACTCCATGCCCAGTGGCTATCTAGAGAGAAAGAAGGGTGTTAACAACTTAAAATTTCCAGATAAAGTATAGAGACCTATTATTAAAGTTTTGAGGCAGTGTGACTTCCTAAATAGAGGGCAGTAATTCACTGTGAGGGACACCAATGGGATGGATCCCCAGTAAGCCAAGATAGTAATATGGTAGATAAGACTGCAAAGTTTGTGTCCAATCCCCTGGCTCCCCCAGAGAATCCTACACAGCTGCATAAACTTATGGCCCTAGTCCCAGATTCTTCTAATCAAAATGCCTAAGAACCCCTCCACAGAAACACAAAATGGAATAAATGGGTATACTATGCTAATGAGACAGGATGGCTCACAGATGGGGAGAAGACTGTTATTCCTGAGGCTTATCAGTGGAATGTTAGTAAACATCCACATGAGGGCACCTATTATCCAAAGGACACCCTTTGGGAACTGACAAGGGCTATTCTTACTGGAAAGGGATTTCATAAGACTATCAGTAGGTTTTACAAAGCTGTGAAATTTGGTAACAAGACAACCCAATTTTTAAAATTTGTCTAGTAGCAGTACATCTATCTATGGGAAGATTGGCAATTGGAATTTACCCAAATGCCCTAAAAATATGGATATAAATATTCACTTACATTTATAGGATGGACAGAAGCCTTCTCCACTGAAACAGAGAAAGCCATTGGAGTATATAAATGTCTTTTAAAAGAAATTATGCAAGCCAAGCACAGTGGCACACACCTATAATCCCAGGGACTCAAGAGGCTGAGGCAGGAGGATTGTGAGCTCAAAATCAGCCTCAGCAACTTAGCGAGGCCTTGTCTCAAATTAAAAAAAAAAAAAAAAAAACATTAAAAGGGCTGAGGATATGGCTCAGTTGTTAAGCGCCCCTGGGTCCAATCCCTAGTAAGAAAGAGAGAGAGAAATTATTCCACAATTCAGGCTCCCAGAGTTCTTCCAAAGTGATGATGGTCTTCCTTTGTTGCAAATAAAACAACAACAACAACAAAAAATCCTCTCTATTGCCCTTAGATTATATCCTTAAATTTTAGCTAAGCTGCATTCAGCTTGGCATCCCCAATCTAAAGGAGCCTTGGATAAAGCTATTTCCCAATGCCCTTTTCAGAACTGTGCTGCCTCAAAAAGCTATTCAAAACTTCTAAGCCCCTTGTAGATGCCAAATTGACAACCCTTCTTAATTGCCACCTTCTGGTTTGATGAAAATACATGCCACTCCTCACACTATGTCATTAACCTGGGTAAACACGGTGGGCTCTCCTATAGTTTGGAAACAGAATTTTCCTGGACTGACACAAAACCCTGCTGTCCTTCCAAGAGTGCAGGAGGAGATAGGGTTATGCTCAAAACATGGAGGGAGGGTTCACCAGAGGACCCCAACTTCAGCCCAAATGGAAAGGACCTTATCAGGTTATACTCACCACCAACCTTACTGTAATGCACAGAAAATCCCCAGGTGAGTCCCCTTGCTAAGATTAAAATTTGTTCCACCTAATCTCTCATATATCTTCAGATTTACATAAATACACTCCTGAGCCTGTAGAGGACCTCAAGTACCTACTCAAGAAAGTGAATACACAAGAAATGGGGTGATGGTATCTTGCAGGAGGCTTATTTGTTAATGTCATTAAAATTAATAGGGATACAGGCAAGGAACCTCCGCTGCCCACTTCGTCCCTTTAGATCATGTAGTGAAAGATCTTTGTAACCTCTAAGATAAGAAGGAACAACCTCCCTGTATCGGCAGGAAGAAGCTATAGAAGATAAGAGACCTTAGTTCCTTTACAATAGGAAACAATAAGGAGGGTAAAATCTCTCCGGGGAAAATGAGATAGTAGGGACAAAGGGAAGATGCACTCCTGGGTTTTGGCTCATAGCATGTTGGGCAGATCCAAGATGGGTATAGTTAGGTCTCCTCGCTGGGGTTTCCAGTGGGTTGTTTGCAGTATGTAGCCAAGGTCATGGACACCCTGATTCAGGGTGTGTACTCAAGGTCACTGCATTGCTTGTGAGCATGCACTCACTTGCGTAACCTGTTGGCAGTGTGCCGTCTTTGTCTGACCTGCACGTAAAACGGCCTACAGAAATGGTTCAAGGGTCTGGCTGGGTGTGGAACTGGAGGCTGGGCTGCTGCCTGCTCCAAGTAAAGCATGTCTGCTCCCAGCCTCCCTGCACCTCTTCCTTCACCTGCTGAGACCCAGCCTCCCTGCACCTCTTCCTTCACCTGCTGAGACCCAGCCTCCCTGCACCTCTTCCTTCACCTGCTGAGACCCAGCCTCACTGCTCCTCTTCCTTCACCTGCTGAGATCCGAATCTCTTTTGTTGGGTCTGAGCCCCACACAGCAGCCTGACAGCCATTACAAGGTCCCACCTTATCTTACAGTCCGTCAGATAGGATTATCAATAGTATATCAGATATAAGTGTGTAGGCACACACCAAGTAAAGCCAGAGAAATGATAACCAATGGCCAGATTCAAAGAGGTTAGGAAAGGCTTTAAAATTCCTGGCTCAGAGAAGTCTGAAATTTCATCAACCCCTTGAGCTTGCTGGGACCTGCCCAAGGCCATGGGATGTGCCGCCTGTGACTTCCAGGGGGGTGCTGTGCAGCAGGTGACCTCAGGTGTCCTGGGGAACCAGAGAATCTTGATACCTGGGAATGCAGATGCCGATTCAGAAACTGGGAGCTCCAAACAGAGTTTAGGGAGATGGTTGGACCGGGACCATCTCAGGGACAGGTCTGCTGGGTGCACTGAGACGCACGGTGGGCTGTACAACTCCATCTCTGCAGACATCCCAGGTGCAGAGGGCTGGGGGCACCTCCCATGGAGCATGAAGCACAACTATGCAGCACCTATTGGAAAGGTGCTAGAGGGCTGCTGGTCGATGGTTCCAACCTGGATAGGGACCACCAAGCACAGCGCACGCTCTGTGACAGTGGTTCCCCATGCACAGTGTTTGCTCTTTACACAATTTCATGTGAGAATCCCCGGCAGACTATAACTACTGACTCTGCCTTTCAGTCTGAGGAGTCCAGGGCTGGCATGGGAGCTCTTTGCATAAAGTCTAGGGAACACAGATCATTTCTCTGCCAGAAAAGCAATTGGAGTCATTCAAGGAGCTCTCAGTCGGAGGAACACAGCAGGCTCTCTGAGGAGTGGCACTCCTTTAATTCCGTGCACTTGCCCATGGAGTCGCCTTCCCCTCCTGGCCAGCAGGACCCAGGCTTTCTGTCCTGTCCTGTCCTGCTGTGGCTCCTCAGCACCTGCCGTGCAGACCGATGACACTCACCATTCTGCTTCCCCCCTATGCAGTGATGCCGTCTGATCCTGGGGAGGAAATGACAGACCAGTGATCCGTACAGTCTCCCAGATCTAATCAGATCAAAACCTGTCCCTGTAGCAAAGCAGGGTTTTCCAGAAGCACTTGCTCAGGTCCCTGCCGGTGTTTGGTTCCCCCTGGCCCCATGTGTCTCTCACCACCACCCACCAACAATTCCCCTGTTTGTCTCCTTCCTCCTCTCACCCCCAACCTGGCCATAACCCTAACCTTTCAAATGATTTTTTTACTGGGAAGAGAGAATGAATCCCAATGTAGCTGTAGCTGTCCACATTTCATGGGGAAGTCAGTGATAACAGGCCACGAGGCTGCAGGGAGGAGGGATTCTGCGTGTGATCCTACTGGATGCAGATCGCCCAGAATCCAAACCTGTGCGTGAACTGCATCAGTCTGGGGCTCAGGACACCGCAGCTAAGGTCAGAGCGGTGACAAAGCCCTTCTTGAAAGGATCTGCCTGCCCACTTGGCCAGTGGGCCCAAAGGCAGACAGGCTCCGAGTTTCTCTGAGTTACTGAGTCCCAACCATTACTTTAATTAGGTATTAAAATTGCAAAAACTGAAGGTTTGGCAATTTGGATTGGAGTCTATTCTGATTTGCTGAATAAAGCCTCCCGAGAATTTTCTATGGGAAAGTGCTTACATTGGAACAAGGGGAACATCTAGCACAGCCTGGTCAAAAATGTGTTTGGGGTAAAATATCTTTGATTATAAGTCATATAACCTATAACATTAAGTTTGGAAAATAAATGGGAGAGAGACACTCATGATCCCAGCACTGTGACACAATGCTTGTGGGTTTTGTCATTCCTCTTTTACCCTGGATTTGCAAAAGTAAGTCATCCTCCTCATTCTGTTGTGGCAGACTTGCCGTTTGATTTTCCCAACCTTGGGGCATGATCAGCTTCCCACCCCACCTGTATCTCTACACAACTGCCATTTTAATGGGACTTGTCCCAAACTTCGTCGGGCTTTTGCTGCTTACAAGTTTTGCCCTTTGACATAATGCTATGATGAACATCTTGCTCCATATATCTTGGTCAATAATTTGTATTAATGATTTGATGGAACTGAAGAAAATTTGGGTTCTTATCATTATGACGTGTGGAGGCCATTTATTAAGAGGAGAAAATGATGTCTCAAATGACAGTAAATAAAATAAAAGCCCTCAGGGTGCTTAATCCTATAAGATAGCAAAACTTCATTAATTTAGATCAACTGTGGGAAGATAGGGCTAATTAGTACATTTAATTTAAATGCTGTTTATTCTTTTTAATTACATATAAATGCAGTTTGTTAATTTTTCCAAACAGAAATCCTTCAAGGTTTGCAAATGCTGTTTAATTCGTAATCATTTATGATTTTAACCTGACTGGAAATGGAAGCTGTAAAGTACTTACAAAGCAGTTGTTTTAATCAAGTAGCAATGTGATTTTTTATTTAAAGTAATTGACAGAGATAGACTATATTCAAGATGTACAATATGTTGGTTCAATATGTGTTGACAGTTGGGCTGGGGTGTGGCTCAGCAGTAGAGCACTTGCCTAGCATGTGTGAGGCCCTGGGTTCGATCTTCAGCGCCACAATAAAGATATTGTGTCCAACTACAACTAAAAAATAAATATTAAGAAGTATATGTTGACGGTGATTACCACAGATTAGTATCCTGGTGATTGGATCCTGGAACTCTTTCATCTTACAAGGGGAAGTCTGTGCCCTTTGACCAAAATACCCCATTTCCTCACCCCTGCTCCTTGGCAAGTACTGTTCTGTGCTAGCTTCTATAAATTTTACTTTGTTTTTAATATTTTTACTGGTATATCATAATTATATGTTATAGCAGGATTCATTGTTACCTATTCATACATGAGACTGGAGAACAATATAATCTGGTCAATTTGGGTTTGACTTTGTCAGATATCACATGTGTGTGAGATGATGCAGTATTTGTCTTCCTGTGCCTGCTTTCTTCACTTAGCATAATGTCCTCCAGTTTCACCCATATTGTCACCAATGGCAGGATAATATTCCCTATGTGAATCACAATGTCTTCATCTGCCACCCACTGCCGAACATTTCAGTGTTTCCGTGTCTTGACTATTGTGAATCATGCTGCAGTGAACATGGGTGGTGGTGATTTCATTTCCCTTGGAATCATATCCAAAAGTGGGATTGCCGGACCACAGGGTAATTCTATTTCTAATTTTTTGAGGAACCTTCACATTGTTCTCCATGATTGTTCTCGTCTACATTCCCACCAACAGTGTGCAAGGGTTTCCTCATGGGTGTGAGTGATTAGCTAGGCGAGTTAAGATCTGGAAAGCATACGACAGGTAATAAATGCCATAGTCTGGGAAGGAGTGGGTTTCAGTGAGGCACCAGGAGAAGTTTTCTCAGGAGAAGGCCGGCACTCCTTCCGCATTCTGCCGTCCAGATGACTTGACCTCCTCCCCAGTGACACATGAGGCTTTCTTCCCTGTAGCTGTAATGCTGGCTCAGGGGTGGTGAGCATCAGCAGGAGGGAGAGACTAAAGGCCCAAGCAGTGCCAGCATACAGGAGGTACTTAATAAGCAGCTATTGAATCAAGTCTTCCTTTTGGATGAGTTAATGATAATTTAATCGAGTAGGGAGACTGAAGGCTCATCTTGTGTGCCAACGTAGTCAGGCCATAGTACACAGTCATTTAATTAAGCACTAACCAAAAGTTGCTGTGAAGGAATTTTGTAGATGTGGCCATAGTCCAGTTGACCTTCTGCAAAGCACATTATCCTAAGTAACATGGTTCAAGTCAGTGGAAAGCCAAAGAGCAAAACTGAAATTTCCAGTAAAAAAAAGGAACTTTTGCTTCATGATGGTAGCATCAACTCCTGACTGAGCTGATGCCCACTGACTGCAGACCTGGCAGCCCTGAGAATTGTGTAAGCCAACCCCTTACGAAAGTCTCTCTGTGTGTCCTACTCCCTGGAGAAATGCGGCTAGCATTCAAGTTCCTGACTCTCTCCAATGGCTCTCAGAAGTCAAGTCCTCCAGGTAGGCAATTAAAAAAAAAACAAACAAACAAAAAACCAAAACCAAAGACACAAAAACCTTTCCTTAGCAACTTGAATCAGCTCGAGAGGAAATTGCCCAGATACAGACACTGGCACCAGAAGTTTCCAACTACAAAGCTCAGTGGTCACCCCACCTGTGCCATATACTCACCAAACACATCCAATCCTCAGAGATCCAGAGATCTTCTTAGTCCCTGATACTCAAATCTGAGGATCAACAGACATCTAGGGAACTCTGATATGGAAGAGACTAAACAGAGAGGAGACCACAATACAGGGGAGCAAGCTTCTATAGGAAGAAGAAAACTTCCAAAATGCTATTGTCAATCTTCTTAGAGAAAGAAGGATAAGCATTTTATTTATGAGACTAAGAATATTATTTTTCAAAAAAGAAACAGTCACAGAATGAACGAAAGAACTCTTGGCTACTAAAATATGAGGGCAAAATTGAAGACTCAGATTGGAAGACTAAGGTGAGAAAATATGCAGAAAATAGAACAATAAGAAAAATATGGAAAAGAGGACAGAAAAGAAAATGGAGAATAAGTTCAGGAAGCCTAATATCTAAAAAAGATATGAAAATAATATTTAGAATAGAGGAAATCATCAAAGTAATTCAAGAAAATTTCTGAGAAGTAAATGAATTTCCTGATAGGAGGGTCCACGGAATACTCATGAATACCTGTGAAGAGCAGGATAGAAGTTCAGAACAGCAGAGACAAAGGAAAAATCCCACAAATGTCCAGAAAGAGAAGACAAGTGCATCCATCAATAGGCATGAGGATTCCCTTGAGGGAATTGCTTTACAAAAAGCAACAGCAAAGCTAAAGATAGTGGGGCTCAAATTTTCATTATTCAGAAGGAAAATAATTTTTCTGCTTAGAGGTCTTCACCTAGTCAACCACCAGCCATGTATCAGAGCAGATCAAAGGCATTTAGATAAGAAGGACCAAGGAATTAACTCCCATACTCCCTTCCTCAGACCCAAACCAGGCATCAGATCAAGAAACTAAAGATGTCACAGGAAATAAGTTCTCCCACACTCAAGAGAGATGATGGGAGTGTACATTTTGCTGGTTCAGGGCAATCCTGGAATGCTGGCTTCTCCTGTGGTCTGCAGGTGACCATCAAGTGAAGCAAGGGCAAGGACCTCAGAGAGATATCCTGGGGACAGTGAACTCTGTGACTCCAAATGTCTCGAGATTGAATATATAATAAAAGCATGAAAACAAAGCAAATGAGACAAGTATGAAGTTCAGGAAAAACAAAGTTATGCAGTAAATTCATGGCTCAGCTGTGAATAATCTTATTCATAATAATGTAAACATTGAACACTGACCTAAACAAAACTGTGATAGAACATCTGGAAGGTGCTAGAATGTGATGGGGTGGGTCGGGAGACCAGCAGGGGGAAAGAGCAACAGAGCCTCATGTCCATCTCAAGTAAACAGAGAATGCCTGCACCGAGAGATGGAGCGCGCTGGTCACAATTGAGCATGGTCCTTGGAAACAGAGAAACATTCTTAGATGATCAGTGAAGACAAAGCGGTAGCTTCCTCCCAGGGGATTAAGAAATAAAGAGCTGGGGATGATTGTTTTTTGATATTATGTTCATAAAAACATTTAAATTTTCAAACTACATACATATAAAATTTTAAATAATGACTAAAAACTAAAACAAAAAATAATAACTGCCGCAGTCTGGCTGGGCACAATCAGGAGCCACTTGTCAAAAGAAACTAACTTTATTTTTAGAACCACACACGCCAAACAAAACAGCCTCTCAGGAAAAACCCTCAGAGCCTCAACTGCCACCACCGGCTTTCCACAAGCCTCTCTCTCCCACACAAGCTTCTCCCCACCTCCCACAATCCTCCTGCTCTTGAGGCCGATTGGCTGGGTCACGTGGGCGGAGCCAAAAAAGTCCCCCAATGAGCAGCTCCATGGTCTGAAAGGGCAGGGAAACAGCCCAATGAGCATCACCGCAGAGGAGCCAATCAGCTAGATGTTGCTGGGGCCGCTGTGAGCCAATCATCAGCCGGCAGCTGGAAGTTTGCTGGGGCCCCTTCGGCTGTGGCTCTCAACATCTCCCCCTCTCTGTTTAAACAAAAAGCATGTGGCTTAGGGACCGTGCCTGCCTTAGGTTGTCCAATAGTACATATGGTCCTTACCCGTTAGGTTGGTACCATTGCAATTGGATCTTACCCGTTATTGACTACCGGTCCAATATACAGCCACACCTGTGGAGAGGTCTTTGTACCAGCGGGGGGGTGAGGTTCTTTGCCTCACCTCTGTTGGCCCCCAAATTTTAGCTGGACAATCATGACAAGCAGAAGGGAGGAAGATACACCAAGCCAATTGACGGCTCCTTTTGGAAAAATTGTACCACTGATGACATCATCAGCAAAAATACCCGAACACTACCACAAGTCGCTGCACCAACAGATAGTTCACAATGCATACAGGTGAGTTCACAATGTGTCCAGGCAAGTTCTGCAAGCAGTTCAGTGATGGCTATTGCAGAAGCTGTAGATTGGTTTTATCTTTGACTTCACCAGCACTGGGATGAAGATAGGAATTCTGGCAATAATGGCTAAAGAAAAAATTATGTAACATTACAGAAGGCACTAAAAGAAAACAATTTTCTTAACAATTTACATTGTCTTCACCGGCACTGGGATGAAGATAGGAATTCTGGCAATAATGGCTAAAGAAAAAATTATGTAACATTACAGAAGGCACTAAAAGAAAACAATTTTCTTAACAATTTACATTGTCTTCACCGGCACTGGGATGAAGATAGGAATTCTGGCAATAATGGCTAAAGAAAAAATTATGTAACATTACAGAAGGCACTAAGAGAAAACAATTTTCTTAACAATTTACATTATCTTTAAGAGAATTATTAAATATAATGAAAAGGAAAGGTGAAAGTAAACAAACAGATCTGTTAACCTTCTTTTTTGTTTACATATTAAAACAATCCTCAACAGTTGTTTACCCAAATTAAACCATATAAATCACGTGAAAAAAAAATATTTGGATCCATTTTATCATGAGCGTTCATCATATATGATATATGGACATACATATATTCAAACATATAACACAAAACACAAGTGTGCACACATAATATAATACATACAACACATAACATTATAGTAAAGGCCTTACAACTTTTTACAGGTGAAATCTCCATTGCAATGTTTAAAAACTCTATAGTCAAAAAATAGAACTGATCAGCAAAACATTAACCTAGGTCTGTATGAGCTCAAAAAACAAAATAGAACTTCATGATATGGCAAAGGGCAATAATAAAATAGATATTGAAAAAAGCATCCTGGTTCTGTTGCAGATGTAAGAATAGCCAAACTGGAGTTTTGGATATCAGTTGTTATGGATTTGAGCCAAATCATCTTCTTTTTGGTCTGTAGAAATCGCTTTAGTTAATCTTTCTGGAATCCAAATCGGCTGCTGTTCTCCCTGTGGAAACACATAAACAGACCCCCGACTCCAGACAATCACTGGGTCAGGACCTTGGTTAATCTCTCTGGAATCCAAATCGGCTGCTGTTCTCCCTGTGGAAACACACAAACAGACCCTCAACTCCAGACAATTACTGGGTCAGGACCTTTCCATTGTCCTGTTAGAATATCCTTCCAAAGTACCTTGGGCTTATGTACATTTTTGGGACACATATGCCTTTCCGCAGCACTAAGTCCTGATGAATCCAAATTTAAAAAGTTTAGAGTAAAAAGGGTTATTTTAAGTTTATCTTTGGGGAATATATACCCCTTCCCAATTCCTTCTTTTTGCTTTAATAAGTACATTTTAATAGTTTGATGAGCTCTTTCAACTATGCCTTGTCCCTGTGGATTGTATGGGATTCCTGTTATATGAGTAATGCCAAATGTTGAGCAAAATTGTTTAAAAGAGGTAGAAGTATAACCAGGGGCATTATCTGTTTTTAACTGTTTTGGAACACCCACAGTGGCAAAATTTTGTAAGCAATGAGCTATAACATCTTTAGTTTTTTCTCCGGCATGAAGGGAGCCCATCAAAAATCCAGAAGAAGTATCAACTGTAACATGCAAATATTTTAATTTTCCAAATTCTGGCAAGTGTGTGACATCCATCTGCCAAATATGGTTAGGTATCAATCCTCTAGGATTGACTCCAAGATTAACTTGTGGTAAAAAGGTCACACAATTTTGACATTGTTTTATTATTTGTCTAGCTTGTTCCTTAGTTATTTTAAAACGCTTTTGTAAAGTATTAGCATTGACATGGAACTTTTTATGAAAATTTATAGCTTCTTCTAGTGTAGAGAAAATATGTATGTCATGTGTAGTTTTATCTGCTAAATCATTGCCCAAACTAAGGGCTCCAGGCAATCCTGTATGTGCCCTGATATGTCCTATAAAGAATGGATCTTTTCTGTCCCAGATTAGACTTTGTATAGTGGAAAGCAAAGAGAAAACAGTAGAAGAAGGGGAAATCCTACCAGCATCTTCAAGAGATACTATAGCATTAACTACATACTGACTATCAGAAAATAAATTAAATACAGAATCTTTAAACATCACAAAAGCTTGTAAAACTGCATTAAGCTCTACCTTTTGAGCTGATTGTTTGGGTACTAAAAATGTAAAAGTTTGATCAGGGGTAACTACTGCTGCTGTACCATTATTTGACCCATCAGTGAATATATTTGGAGCATTCATGATAGGTGTTTTTCTTGTCATTTTTGGAAAAATTACAGGATGCAATGACCAAAAAGACAATAAAGGATTAGATGGTAAGTGGTTATCAAATGAAACATTAGATTTGCACATGATTATTGCCCAAGTATTTAACTCATTAGCTAACTCATCAATTTGATTCATAGTATATGGAGTAATAATTTTATTGGGAGAAATTCCAAACACTCCCTTGGCTGCTTTTATTCCTTTGAGTATTAATTGTCCTACAGCCTCAGGATACCTAGTAAGAATAGTGTTAGGAGAATAAGATAAATGTATCCATAATAATGGACCTTCTTGCCAAAATACTCCTGTAGGAATATTTTTTGTTGGTAGTACAATAAATAATAAAGGCAAACTTATATCAATTCTATCCAAATGCATATTTTCCATATATGTTTCAATGATTTTTAATGCCTTTCTTGCTTCAGGCGTTAACATGAGGGGTGAATTTGGATCTGATGGACCTTTTAGGATATCAAATAAAGGTCCCAACTCTCCTGTTGGTATACCTAAATAAGGCCTTATCCAATTTATGTCTCCTAATAACTTTTGAAAGTCATTAAGTGATTTGAGTTGATCTACTCGTATTTGAATTTTTGGTGGACGGACCATGGTTGAGGATAATAGAACTCCTAAATAATTAATTGGAAAATTTAATTGTACTTTATCTATTGCTATCTCTAGATTATAATTTTTTAATAAGTTTGTAAGTGTGGCATAACATTCTAGCAATGTGTTTTTATCTTTGTGTGCTAATAATACATCATCCATATAGTGAAATATTTGTAGTTCAGGATTTTGATTTCTAAGTGGCTGGATTACTTTGTTAACATAAATTTGACACATAGTTGGGCTGTTAGCCATCCCTTGAGGGAGTACTTTCCATTCATATCTCTGATCAGGACCTTCATGATTCAGTGCAGGGATAGTAAATGCAAAACGTGGACTATCCTCAGGATGAATTGGAATTGAAAAAAAACAATCTTTAATATCTATAACTAAAACATACCAGGTTTTTGGCAAAGCAGACAACTGAGGAATCCCTGATTGAGCAGGTCCCATAATAACCATCTCATTATTAATGGCTCTTAAATCTTGCAATAATCTCCATTTACCAGATTTCTTTTTGATGACAAAAATGGGAGTATTATGGGGACATACAGAAGGTTGTATATGTCCTTCTGCTAATTGTTGTTTGACCAGGTCATGGGCTGCTTGTATCTTTTCTTTAGTCAGGGGCCACTGAGGAACCCATACTGGTCTTTCTGATTTCCAAGTAATTTTTATTGTCTCAGTGGCCCTTTCTGAAAATCCAACCCATGTCTGTCTGTTCCTTGATCTATTTGTATTGGTGCTGCTATAACTTGTTCTTGTTTTTCTAATCTTTTTCCTTTCCTAAAACCTTGTCTAGTCATAATAGTGGGTGCATTTTGGTTGATGTTATTTGTTAATGTCAAACCTAATTGATCTAGGACATCTCGTCCCCATAAATTTATGGGAAGATGATCCAATACATATGGCTGTATAGTTCCTTCACATCCTTCAGGATCCTTCCAATCTAATACCATTGCGCTTCTATGGGGATTAGTCGCCACTCCTAGGCCTCGAAGCGTTTGAGTGGCTTGTTGTAATGGCCAATGTTTTGGCCATTCTTGACGAGAGATGATGCTAAGGTCTGCACCTGTATCCAGTAGCCCATTAAATTCATGTCCTTGAATATTTAGTTTTAGCATGGGGCGAGAATCTAAATTTAAAGAAAGCGTAGCCCAGTCTACACCTGTGGAGCCTAATCCCTTGGAACCTCTTTCTACAGTACGACTGGAAAATTTATCATGTAGGCTGGGTATTATTAGTAACTGTGCTATTCTATCTCCTGGTGAAATTACTGATATACCCTTTGGAGAACTGGCTATAATTTTTATTTCACCTTCATAATCGGGATCAATTACCCCAGGACTTATCATAAGTCCTTTTAGAGTAGAAGAGCTGCGTCCCAATAATAAGCCTACTGTTCCTTTGGGAAGAGGTCCTTTCACCCCTGTGGGAATGATTTGAACTCCCATCTCTGGAGTTAGTACTGCTCTGGCGGAGGCGCAGATGTCCAACCCTGCGCTCCCTCTGGTTTGTCTGATGAGGGATCTGATGGACAATGTGTCCTGGGCACTACCCTGATGGGGTTGCTGGGTTCCTCCAGTGCTCCGTATATTTGTGGTTTTGGGCCCCGGAGCATTGGGCCCCCCTGTCCATTTTTTGGCAATGGAGCCCGATGCCTTTCTCCACAATATCGTGGATAAACACCTGGTCCTTGTTCGTTTTTTGATAATGGAGTACCCTCTATGGTGGTTTGAGAACGGCATTCATTAGCCCAATGTCTCCCTCTACGGCATCGTGGGCAAATACCTGGTATTCTACTCCTTTGATACCTAGTTTTGTTAAACCCTCCTCCAATGGGGCAATTCCTTTTAAAATGTCCTGTTTGTTCACAATTGTAGCATGTTCTTGGCCTGGCATCTAAAGCCTGTTTTACTGCAGCTGCCACAATTTGCCCTTGTTCATTAATGTCTCTGGCATCTAAAGCCTGTTTTACTGCAGCTGCCACGACTTGCTCTTGTTCATTAATGTCTCTACATAATTTAATATATGTGTTTAAATCTTCATGTTTCCATGGTCTAATGATATCTCTGCACCAACGATTCGCTTGCTCATAAGCCAGGTGTTTTAGTAATGGCATTGCTTGTTCTGTATTCCCAAAAACTCTGGTAGCTGTTTGAATAAGCCTATCTACAAATTCAGCATAAGGTTCATTAGCTCCTTGTATTACCTTAGATAATTGACCTTGTAAACCTCCATGTCCTTGTAAAGTCTTCCATGCCTTAATTGCATCTACAGCAATTTGTGCATATACACCAGGATCATATGCAATTTGTTGCTGCTGATCCTCATAAGGTCCCTTTCCTAACAACATATCTAGATTTCTCTGAGGATAACCAGCTGCTGCATTTCGCCTAGCCATCTCCTTGCAAAATTCCTCATTGGCAACCTTCCATAACAGGTATTGTCCTCCATTTAGCACAGCTTTACACATATTAGCCCAATCTGCTGGCGTCATGTTCAAGTTGTTAATGGATTCGACCATGCTTACAGTGAAGGGTGCTTGAAAACCATAGGTTGTTACAGCCTCTTTTAGCTGCTTCACTGTTTTGAAATTTAAAACTTGGTAAAATTGCTGCCCTCCTGCCTCAAATACAGGGCATGTTAATATTTGAGATCTTGTCTCAGGATCCCAACTATCAACTGCAGGGGTTGGGGACCTCCCAGCATATGGAGGTGGCCTTGTTAGTTGGACACTTACGTCCTCTGGTGATAGAAAGGTGTTAGTAGCAGTCTCCTGTAGAGGTGGTGCTGTTGGTTGGACACTTACACACTCTGGTGATAGAAAGGTGTTAGTAGCAGTCTCCTGTTGTAACTTTCCCCCTGATGGCTTTTTCTGTTTTACACTTTCTTTCTCTGTCTGACTAACTTGAGAGGCCTTCTCTTTTACTTGAATCTTTTCCTCTGTCTGACTAGCTTGAGAGGCCTTCTCTTTTACTTGAATCATTATGTCTTCTCCTTCCTCTACCATTGTCTGAACTGAAGGCTTTGGACTAAGCAAACAAGATATGAACGCCCACAATGGCAATGTGCCAACTGGCAGAGTCCCTGGGCTTTTCTTTTCTATTCTTTTTAAATCTTCACCATGATGGTTCCATTGTGATATATTTAACAACTCCTCCTTAAAAAGCCATGGGCTACATTTTTGTATTGTATCAACGTATGCCCTGATTGTTCTTGATTTTACTGAGATGCCTCCTTCCTCTAACAATTTACTTAACACTCTTTCAGTTTGTTTTTTACTAATTTCTGATCCCGTATTTCTACTATAATACAACCCAACAAGATGACGCCTAACAAAACTGAAACAGAGTGAAACAAAATTGGAACAACACAAAATCATTATAATAGCCTCCTGAAATGTCCATCCGTCCTTTCTCCCTATCTGTTCCTCAGATGTGAGCGGTTTTTCTTCCATCTTACACATCTCCAGGGACAGGCAACTTAAAACAAAAGTGAAACAAAATAACAAAAGAGGAATCTTAAAATGGCTACCCATCCTCTTGCCCTGCCCTCAGGGGCGAGCAGTTTCACTTACCCTCAGTCGCTCCCCGTGCGGCCCACCAAATGCCGCAGTCTGGCTGGGCCCAATCAGGAGCCACTTGTCAAAAGAAACTAACTTTATTTTTAGAACCACACACGCCAAACAAAACAGCCTCTCAGGAAAAACCCTCAGAGCCTCAACTGCCACCACCGGCTTTCCACAAGCCTCTCTCTCCCACACAAGCTTCTCCCCACCTCCCACAATCCTCCTGCTCTTGAGGCCAATTGGCTGGGTCACATGGGCGGAGCCAAAAAAGTCCCCCAATGAGCAGCTCCATGGTCTGAAAGGGCAGGGAAACAGCCCAATGAGCATCACCGCAGAGGAGCTAATCAGCTAGATGTTGCTGGGGCCGCTGTGAGCCAATCATCAGCCGGCAGCTGGAAGTTTGCTGGGGCCCCTTCGGCTGTGGCTCTCAACAAATAACAACTGTCAAGATTTAGCTCAGCCTATGTTTAAATGATTTCAAAGGCATCTAAATGAATAAAGTATTCATAACTCATTCATAACTCATGAATCTACCCCACATTGGATAGTTCTGGCATGTCACTGCTTCTTTAAAATCTTCCAGTCTTATTAGAGAATTTGAGGAGCTTTGAAGCTTGGGGTGTTGGCTGTCTCTGGAGGAGGCAATGTTCTCATTCCCCGTGGGAAGACCATCTCCCCTCACCCTATTTTAGGATGTCTCTTACCTTCCCTGGTTGATGTGCAAAGCCCACACTACTCTGAATATCCCAATGGCAGTGGTGCTGATTGGGTGGTGGGGGCCGGCAGGGAAGTTCCAGCACAGGTGTGTGGTGAGGTCTAGCTCACAACACCTGCAGGCGGATGTGGTCACAGGAGATGAGAGGCCTTACTGGCTGATGTGGGAGGCAACCTCTGGAGGCAAAGAACAAAGAGTGCTTGGGAAATGAATTCACCCTGGCATTGCCCACAGTGATTCCACACACCCTGTCACGTTCAGTGGGTGGCCCTGTGTTGGGAGGGGGCAGAAATTGGGAGCTCGTAGTATGAGGTAAAAGGTTTTCTAGTGAACAGTATGAACTTTGGTCAGAGATACATATCCCTGGGATTGGCGCATGGCCAATGAGATGGGATTTCTGAAAGAAGGGCACACCTCTGAAGGCACTGGAGAGCTCATCAGAGCCCTTTACTGAGAGGATCTGGTGGAGGTGGAGTAGCCTGGTGTCGGGTCTGTCTGACACCTGTGCTCCTGGTCCTTCTAGGATCCATGCTGTGGCTTCCTGATCTGAAAAGCCTGTAAAGGAACTGGGATGTTCATTTCCCATGTCAACTTGACTAGCCACGGGGTGCCCAGATATTTGGCTAAACATTAATCTTCCTTCCTTCCTTCCTACTAAACTCAGGCTTTACTCCGATTTGATTTGCTTTTCACTTAGTTGTTTTCTTGTTCTGGGATCCAATCCATGCTGCCAAACTACATTGAACATGTATCGACCTTTGAGGAGAGAGACTAAGCACTAGAGTACGTATAATTCTACTTTAAGAAATTGAATTTGCCTAAACATTAGGAAGGGGGTTGTACATACATCAACACAGTTCATTGAAACATTGAACTTTTTTTGTGTGTGACAAATAAAATTTAGCCAAATAAACCCAAGTCCTGGTCAGTATATGTACATACACACAGAGTCATACTGACATTCCTAGAAGAAATATAAAATACAGGATTACAACAGAGGGAAACAAAGTCTGAAATAACTTACCAAGGATGTGCAAGAGACAAACAAGAAAATGTATCACGAAATTTGGCTTTTAAAAAACAATTGTCAACTTAAATTTAAAAAAGAAATAGCAGTCAAAGAGAGATTCTCCAAAGAATACTGGTATTTATTTGGGAAGAGTCACAGTAGAGGGAGTGCGGGGCTGTGGCAAACTACGGGCACATTCAAAGAGGGTGAGGCCGGGGGAACTGTTTAAAGACAACAGTGAGTTGCATCAGATGTTTTGAAACAATGATCCTTGGCCACAAAGACTGATAACAATTGTGGCTGAGGTTGAGACTAATAACCAGTCAGTGTGGGTTGACGGACAGTTGCTGGGCAGACATCCTTGCAGAAGCAGCCTCTACGTTTGGCCTCTGGGCAAAGCTGTGTTTTTGACCATCTTTTGTGGTGGGTGCTACCAGGGACTCCTGCATAACGACCCTTCCTTCATAACCTTCCAGCTCTTACTCTTTTGTGTTTGGGTTGACACAAGCAACTCTATTTTGATTTTGACAGTTTTTATATTTCTTTCATAATTCTAAAAGTATTTCTCTCATAACTATTTCATAGAATTGTGAAAGAAATATAAAAATTGTCAAATGTGCTTCTTTAGTAATGGTATTTTTTATTCTGCTAATGTGAGTTCAGTCATTGTAAAAAATATACACATTTTTTTTCTCTTAAGTATATTTTTTGCTCAGATTAAGTATTGTATGTATGGGACATTTTGTCTTTCTCACAGGTATGCATGGATTAAGCATTACTTCTTAACGTCTGTGAGCACGTTTCCTGATGCAATGAGCATGGGACTGAATAGACTGGATGAAGCAAACGGTTCTCCCACTGTGGGTGGGCTTCAGCCAACCAGAGGCCCAAGAGGGCACAGTGCTGAGTCAGGAAGCCCCCACTCTGTTCCAAGCCGGGCATGGATCTCCTGCCCTCAGCCTGACTTGCACATCCAGTGTCCTGGGTCTTCAGTTTGCAGAAGGCAGGTCACAGGGCAACTCAGCCACCATGGTCATGGGAAATACATAGATATGTACATGCTGGAGTTGGCTTATGGCCAATACACAGAGAGAGAGAGAGAGAGAGAGAAATGTCCCCCACCCACGTTGAGCTCAGTGCACTTTTCCTTCACACTGGGCATGAGCTCAGAGGATGCTAGGTCTCACCATTTCAGGAACCCAAACACACATCCATTGTTTGTGAATGAATGAACCCGTGTCTACCCACGAGCCAGGAGATGACCTTAGAGAGAGACTGTGGGAATGTCGAGGATCTCCCAGTCTCTAGCAGGTCTAAATTTCCACAAAGATCGGCCTTTTTGCTTTGTGTTGTTTCCTTTTTCCTCATGAAGTTGAACATAGCAGCCCAGAGATTCCACTCTAAATATGAGGAGGAAATAGAACTGGACATAGGATGAAACTTGCATCTCGTGCACATTTTTGAAGGGGGCAGTACTCACTCAGATTAGTTCACTTTTAAATTTCACCATCATGGACTCAAACTATCAGTCCTTGTGCATCACTAACGCAGTCAGCAGGGAGCGTCCTAGGCCTCGTGTGTGTTGGGACTTCTCAGAGCTGTGATGGAGTCGCAGCCAGAGCTCCACTCCTGGGGGCCCACCTGCTCGCCTGGGCCTCGGGCTCCTTGTCCTCCTTCCTGATCCTTCCTGCATGTACTTCTCCCCATTCGAACTTGCCCCACCTTCAGCTTCGACACCAGCCCTCAGCTGACCTCGTTCAAGCCCAGCCCTTTCGTGGAGTCACAGGTCACAGGAGTCCTCCTGGCCAGGCTTTCCTGCTGGCCCTGACCAGCAGCTTTCTAAACCTCTGCTGCCAGTTTCTGAGTTTCCCTCCCTGGGAAGCCGATTTGCCTCCCTGACCTTGCCGGTACACAGAGGCCAGCTTTATTCTTCAGGCTGTAGTTCCCGAGCACTCCTCTGTGACAACTCTGGGGACCAGTGGAACTCAGGTTCCTGAGGGTCCTGCCCTGGGAGCAAACGTTCCGCAGCACCCTCAGTAGGCAGAGGGTGGCACCTGGCTGGTTACCAGAGAATCAAGGCATGGACAGTAAGAGCCGAGGCCAGGTGAGCTAAGGTGGGGTGTCAGCTTTAATCCGAGCCAGGAGTTCTCAGAAAAGCAACCCCCAGCCTTGTGATGGCTCAAACAAACCCATAATTCATACACGGCCTCCGACAATTGTCCACAAGGATCTGGCCACTCAGCAGGACACCAGGGAAGCAGGTGAGAAGCCAGGTCTCCAGCCACAAGCTGGGGTCATCCCACCCACCAGCCCGCCTCCGGCTTCTGCCAGGCCTGGCCTCCAGACCAATCTGGACATGTCAGACCCTCACTGAGAAAGAAAAAAGGACAAATCCCACAAGAGGAGAACATGAAGGAAAGAAAGAGCCTCCAGACTGTAGCTAGCTCAGGAGCTCTTGTTTCTTAGACTCCATAAACATCTGTCCAACTCCAGATCTCTGGGCAGGTTCTCAAGAAACACTCCACTCACATCTACTAAAACACCCCCAGAGAGCGTGGTCTGATACTGAGACCTCCAGCTTGTATATCATGGTCTCGTGTTTCCCAACTTGACATACCACAGTGAACATACCAACATTAAACGCAGCCCTCTGCGTGTGTGGACGTCAAAGCTAATCTGGCATTTCCCTGGCACCTGCGGAAGTCAGGAACATGTGCACCTTGCAGCAGCCTGCAACGGCAAGAGTGCTTTCACATACTCTTAAGATGCTTACTTCTCAGCACTCTGCCTATGAGAGGGTGGCTATGGTCCAGTGAAGGTGGGCCATTTCCAAAGTCACATCATGGACGTGAGAATGACAAGAACTCTGTAGCTTTTTTCCAGGTTCGTTACTGTTCAAGGTCATGGGGTCCTCCCCCAGCACAAGACTGGTACAAGCCCAGTAGCAGCCTGCTGCAGCCTGCCACCCCACCAGCACCAGGAAAGGAGACCCTCCTTCCAGGAACTCAGCCCCCGTAGTGTGCAAATCACTTGTAGGATTTTCCTGTGACCCAGGTAAATGCTGGTGGCTTTTCATCTCGCCCCATAACACAAAAAATAATCCCCTTGGGAAAACCATATTCTTTTAAGCAATAAAAAGCATCATTTGCAGGAAACATTAGTCTCTCTCTCTCTCTCTCTCTCTCTGGTTGTGTAATAAAAATAGCTGATGGTCTGAGGGATGCTGGAGGGAGCCCAGAGAGACTGCAACACAAGTGAATCAAAGTGTTTCTTGGCCTCCCCTATTTTAAAAGGAGAGGGGGTGCTCAACTTAAAGGAATGCGCTGTGAGTTACAGAATCTTGCAGCCATGGGTACGGGGAGGAGCCAGGAGCAGGATCCCACCTGAGTCTCTCCACTCTGGCCCTGGCCCTGGAGACTTCTGCAGGAGCCCACAGCCTGCCTGACCACACCCTGGGACACCAGAACCACTTGTGAGTCAGGGGTGAGCCCTTCTCTTACAAGTTCCCAAATGAGAACCACTAGGCCAGGCATGTCTTTTGCAGGTGATTTCCCCGTGGAGAGAAGCAGCCCCAGGCTTCGGTATCACTCATGACATTGTCCAGCACTGGATGTGACTGCGGTATAGGAGCCATTCCCAGGCCTCCCCATCTCCTCCGTTCACTGACATCAGGGAGCTCAGGCTGCCGTAACAGAATACCACACCCGGGGGGCTCGAGAACAGCACTTATTTCTCACAGTTCTGGAGGCTGGAAGTCAGAGATCAGGGTGCTGGTGGTCGGGTCCCAGGAAGGCCCCTCCCGGGTGGCAGACTGTCACCTTTAGTTATGTCTGCACGTGGAGGAGAGAGGGTTAGAGAGCTCCCTGGGACTCTCATAAGGGCACTGAGCCACCCATGAGGGCGCCACCCTCAAAATCCAACCACCCCCACAGCCCCCAAAACGCTACCACAAAAGAATTTTGTAGGGACACACAGCATTCCGTCCGCAATCTGTAATAACTGTGTTTCATGTTATTAAACAACATCACTTCAGGAAAAGGGAAGACTCTGTTTCCTGACTTTTTCCAGCTCAGAGAGGTCCCTGCACTTCTTGGCCTTTACAAGGAGACAGTGCTCCCCTGGGTCTCCAGGAGGAAGATCGTTCTGCCATCGCCTGGGACTGGCCCACAGGACCCATTTCAGACTGCTCCAGAACCTTCAGCTGGTTGTGTTGGCTCAAGTGAAAAGTTAGCGTCCTATTGCTGCAACAGAGGGACCTAGAACCACGCGTAGCCCAGTCCCACCCCAGCCCCAGCCAGCACCCAGCCTGGCTGTCCCCAGCAGGGGGAGCTGGCTGTGGTGAGCAGCTTTGCTGTGGGTCCCCTCACCCTGAGAGATAGTCTGGTCCCGTCACCCCCCTTGCTGAACACAGAGCCTCAGGGACTCAGAAAGACCCTGTGCTAATCTAGACAGATTAAATATTGCGGGAATTCTAGGACAGGATTTTTCAGATCTGGGATCTGAGATCTGAGGAAGTTTCCCTCCAGGGGGAACCCACTTCGAATCTTCCATCCTGCTGGGAGAGTAGGCTGGGTAGAGCACACCAAAGCAGGAGACTGAGTTAGGGACCAAGAGCCTTACTAACAAGACTGTCCAGTAACACTCTAACCACGACCTGCAGACAAGCCTACATTAAGCACTCAGAACAGAAGAACTTGATTCACAGCCATTCACTGAATGAGCCAAAAATAATTGCCGAGAGGCTTGGGCTAAGGCCAAGGAAAGCAGAAAACAAAGCCCGTGGAAGCACATGAGACCTCCAAGTACACTCACTGAGAACTGCGGTCTGTCGTCCCCGTCCTGCACCCTGTTTAGAAGGGAACCAAAAAGGAGGTAACATCCAGCACCCCACATGCTGGCCAAGATGAGGGGTTTCCAATGGCACAGAGTTTGGCCACTGCTCAGCCACTCTGTCCAGAAATATCAGGTGATTCTTTTGGAGGTTGCAAAGAGTAGTGTGGTCCTAGGAAAAAGAACCAGGGATCACGGAGCTGAAGTCTACCCACCATTCCCCACTCAGCAAGCCCTGGATGCCAGGGTGCCGTATGTGGTGCTGGGTAACCAGGATGCAAGGTGCAAGGGGCAGATCCGGGCACCCCGTCTGAGGTACAGAAGGAAGTCGAGCTGCCAGAAAGATGTAAATGATTCATGGTATAGCTCCTGCTCCACTTAGATAGCCCCATTGTCAGTGGAAAAACGTTGAATGTGAAAACATATTCCATGCACTAAACCCACAGAACACCAAGCTTCTTACCACGGCCTACCTTAACCAAGCTCAGAACACTGAGCTATCGTTGGGCAGAGTCTCCTAACACAGCCCTCTCCATAAGAAAATGTCAAGAATCTCATGAACGTAACTGAAAGTGAAACAGAGCTTGGGTGGACACGCTTTCAAGCCCTCACAGAGTCCAGAGGTTGTGAGTTGGGACCAGGAAGGCCTTTGCTGGTTTGGGGCTGACTCTAGTTGCGCTGTCTCCAAGAGGCTACCCAGAAGCTGCAGCATCTGAACTGAGTCCTGTGGCACTAAAGAGGCCTGCCAGGGGGTAGGGGCTGTGGTTTTCCGATAGAGAAACAGCCGAGGAGCCGAAACAGCGCCCCTCTTCAGGATCACAGTCCCGGGGCTCTTCCCCTCTTCTGTCCTTGGCTGCCTGCCCGTGTTTCCTGCAGGGGAAGCTGCTTCCTGCCTCCTCCACACAGCCCTGTGCTCTAGGAGACTGCTTCTCCCTTCAACCCAGGTCCTGTCCTCAGCCCTCGCCTTCCCGGTCCTGTAGGACCCAGCCACATGCTGCCTCTGGGTCTCCTCTGTCATGTTGGGGCCACCTCTCTTCCTCTGAAAAGGGATAACCCACGTTTTTCACAAGAAGCATTCCACCCCGACCAAGAGTGACCAGCGTCAAGGATTGGAACCAGACCACTTTGTAGGCTCCACCAGCCAAAGTGCTCATGCTGCACAGGACCACGTTCTTCCCAAGAAACCCCTCTGTGCAAGAAAATAAACCTCTGAGCATGTGCAGCACCTCTGTACCTCAAGTCAGCTGGCAGAGCCCAGGATGGAGGCTCAGTCTGCCTGGAGCCCCCTTCAGGGAAAGTCTGTCCCATGTGTCCCCATAGCTAAGTGGAGAAAATGCTCTTCTAATCAGCACTTTTTAGTGCAGTAAAATGTACTTACCATAGTAGGTAACTACATTCAAAACCATACAACTCAGAACATTCACATGTTGCACAGCAATCATGGCTACCTAGCTTCAGAACTTCGCCATCACCTCAGACGCAGACCTCATACTCAGTAAGTAATCACGCCCACTACCCCTTCATCTCTCCTCCTGCCTGTGACGACCACTGATCAGCCTCTGTCTCTGTGGATTTGCTGACCCTGGACATTTCGAGGCAATGGAGTCCTGGGATGCACCACCTTCCTGTCTGCGTTCTCTCTTTCCGCACAATGTTTTTGTGGTTTGTGCATGAGGTGACATGGGCCAGCACTGCTCCCTCTACAGCTGGACATTATTCCATGGTGGGGATGTGCCACATTTTGTTGGTTCGTCTGCTGATGGCCGTTCGGGTTGTTTCCACCTCTTGGCTATGGTGAACAATGCTGCTGCTACAACAAGTCTACAAACACAGTCAAGCCCTGAACACCAACATTTTGGTCAACAATGAACTGCAAACATGACAGTGGTCCTAAGATCATGTCACCTTGTGGGCTGTAGCCACCTGGGTTTATATAGATACCCTCTACAGAGTTCACACAATGATAAAACCACCTAAGAGCTCACAATGCATCCCCATCATTAGGTGACTATTCTTTTCAGTGTGTGCCTGGGGTGGAACTGCTGGGTTGTATGAGGATTCTGTGTTTGGGGTTTGAGGGACTGCCAAGCCATCATCCACAGCAGCTGCCCTGTGTTACCTTCCCCCAGCAGGATCTGAGGGGTCCAGCTTCTCCACATCCTCACCGACACTTGCTGTTTTCTGGTTGTGCCTCTTGCCATTATGGTAGCCAGAGCAGTAGTGTCTTGTGGTTTGGGTTTGCATTTCCCTGATGACGACCAATGTTGGATATCTTCTCACGTGCTATTGGCTATTCATATTCTGATCAGCAATTTTTTTCTTGATTCGTAAAAAAAGTATAAATTTGTTTCAATAAGCGATTATACTAACATCTAACACTCATTGAGCTAGTTCTGTGCAGCACACCCTGGGATTCTTCCCATGGATTAATCTATTAATGAAAGTCCTGGATATAAATTTTCCTCTTTTTGTGGATAAGAAAACTGAGTTGCAGACAGGTGAGGAAAGTTGCCCAAGTCACACAGCTATAAGAAACTAGAGTTAGGCTTAGATTCTAAGTGGGCTGCCTAATAGACAATTTTAAAATGTTGCCCTTTCACCATATTCAGAGGTCAACTAGAGGAAATTTTATTTAATCTATGCCAGTTGTTTCATTTTTTTTCTAAAAGATATGAAGTTAAAGCTCATTTTGAGAACTTTTTCTTCAATCAAATATGCATCTATCGTTAACCATAAAGGAAAGGTGAGAGAATGACCTCCCCAGAGAAATCACCAATTTTGCAAGAACTGGACTTTATGTCAGAGGAGCAATTGACTAAATTCTCTATTTCCAGGGAGGGAACAGAAAGGCTTGCTCCATCAGTGTCTCCTAGCCTGTTTCTGTGTGTTCTCCTCAAGCTCCAAGAGAAAGCAGTGAGCAGACCTGCTGCACTTGCCTGCAGGGTTCCGGTTACTCCTCGGTACAGACAGGGCAGCAGTTTCCTCTCCTGCAGCTTCCCACCAAGGCAGGTAATAAGTACCCAAGTTTATCTTGAATTATAATTGAGAAAATCGATAAAATAATAGGCTCTCTAGGTTCACAACTCAGCAGCATCTGTTCATCTGGAAAAGTAGGGAAAAAATAAAAACAAGAAAGAGATTATAGGCACAAACCTAAATTCCAGTTAAACATCCCTCACCACCAAGTACATGTGAGTGTCTAATCAGGGGTTCTCTTCTGCAGGACAGCTTGGTTTTCCTTTGAGCCGTATGATGCAGTGTCGGCAATGAGAGGGTTCTCGCACCACACAGACCAGCACTTCCCAACTTGGGATCACATGTCATCTGTATGTTACTTCTCAAGCCCAGTGCCTCCCAGGCCAAGCCACATGTTGGTGCACAGACACACTCCCAGTGAGCTAAATTGCAAGTCAGCTCAGCCTGGAGGCCAGACATGGGATGAAGGTGCCATCTTGGAAGCGGAGGTCTTTGGGCACCACCCAACCCAGAAGCAGGGCTGCCCCACTGGGCTCTGCAAACTCTGACACACAGATTCTGTGAGCATGATAAAAATAGCTGGTCGTTATGCCACTATGTTCAGGGTGGTTTTTACCAAGCATAGCAGCCTGGAGGAAAAACGGACAACTGGGCATATTTTGTTAGATTTATTGCTGAATATTTCATTCTCGTTGCTATTGTAAATAGCATCTAAATTTCTTCTTAATTTTAATAACTTCTTGATTCTTTTTATTAGTTAAT
The DNA here is from genome assembly GCF_047511675.1 of Marmota flaviventris. NCBI lineage: Eukaryota > Metazoa > Chordata > Mammalia > Rodentia > Sciuridae > Marmota > Marmota flaviventris. Next base: position 4,218,420 of record NC_092513.1, on the reverse strand, counting down.
CAATTATGTTGGGTTTGTTGTTGTTTTAAAAGGATTTTTTTTATATATAACTGATTGTGACCCTTAAAGAATAACTTCCCATCCTCCAGGCCCCCTATTCCCTCATAACCACTAACCCATCTTCTGCTTCTGTGAGTTGGACTTTTGTAGATTCCATGTGTAAAATCCTGTGTTACTTGTCTTGCTGCACGTGGCTTATTTCACTGAGCATTATGGCCTTCAGCTTCGTCCAGTAAGTTTTTAAAATAATAAATTCTTTTGATTTTTTTACTTGCACAATAAAATTATCTGAAATGAGAGTTTTATTTCTTTCTTCCAGTGCTTGTAACTTTTCATTTCTTTTTCTTGCATTACTCCTTTGGCCAGGACCTCTGTCCAGCGCACACAGACTTCTTCCACCAGGATACTTTGTTGTTTATTCTCCTTGCTTTTCATTTACGTTCTTTCCTCTTCATTTTTAAAAATGCGGCTTATCCCTGATTGGAAAGTTACTCTATTCCATCCTAACGTGCATTCTGAACTTTTAAAGATCTAAATGTTAACTCCATTGCTCTGGATGACAAGGCATTAGGAAGAGCCCTTCAGGCTTCCCCAATGCAGGGACTCTGACCTCTGGGTTTCCTTTCAAGCAGTAATGTTAGAAAAGGCAAATGAGAGGACAAGGCAGAGATTTAAGTAACCCCTGTATGTGACTTATGACCTAACACTGGCTCCACCAATGAGCAGTGTCCAGCAGCTGCCCCCATTCAACAGTCACAACACTTTGTAGGCATGGTTGGCCGGTGTCAACCTCTGGTTCTTTGCTGCTGGACTCCCAGGTTCAAACACATCTGCCAAAGTTACCCACGTTCCAGCTCCTCAGGTCCCACTAAAGTGCAGGGTGTGAACACTAGTTCTGGCACTGCCCTTAACTAAACAGACACATTCAAGCTCCAAGAGAAAGCAGTGACATTGCATCCAGGTGGGCAGAACCATTTGAATATTTCTGACGAACAAAAGGCATACAAGCAGGAAAAGACTGGAAATAACTTTGATAATAGGGAACAAGGTTGGCTTTTCTCCTGGGTGGTCTGGTTTGCTTGGACTTCCTAATTCAGCTCCTTTAGATCTTACTCGCTAAGCTAAAGGCCTTGACTTCCCTTCATAAAGGCTCTCCCAGGAATGCTCCTGGGATTCACTTCTTCCTACTTAAAGTTAAAGTGAGTTAAATTTTCCATATTCCCTGGAACAAAACCACTCCCTTAGAATGTCTTCACTCTAAATTCTTTCCCATTATTCATGCTCTTATTTATTTATTTATTTATTATTTTTTCTTACTGGGGATTTAACCTAGAAGCACTTAACCACTGAGCCACATCCCCAGCCCTTTTTAATTTTTTTTTTTTTTTTTTTTTTGAGGCAGGGCCTCACTAGGTTGCTTCAGGCATTGCTAAATTGCTGAGGCTGGCTTTGAACTAGCAATCCTCCTGCCTTAGCCTCCCAAACCTCTGGGATTATAAGCATGTGTCACCCACCATGCCTCATTCATTTTTCTATTATTTTAATTCCACCTTGCTCTTACATTTCCCCAAATTAGTCATTTTTAAAGCCGAAGCCTAACCATTTTTTCTACTGTGTGTTAATATTTGTTCCCTTTTGCGTCTTTCATTACCCACTGTTCTTCAGGGGCTAAATTCCCCTCTTACTGGACATACCCCTAAGTCATTCTTTCAGAGAGGGCTTGGCCTGGCAAACATCTTAGGTTGGAAATGCTTTTTTATTTCATCCTTATCTTTGAATGATAAGCTAGCAGAGTATGGAACTCTATTTTATTTTGATTTATAAAAAATGTTATTTACTGGCATTAACATCACTGATGAGAAATCTGTTTTTAGTCTAATTGTCTTTGGGGATGCTGGGTTTTTCCCCTTGCCATTTGTTTTCTTTGATACTTCTTAGTTTCATTATGGTGAGTTTAAGTTTGGTGTAGTTTTTGTTTTGCTTCATTTCACTTAATTTTATTTTGTTTTTTATTTGTGTGGTGCTGAGGGTTGAACTCAGGGCCTCCTGAATGCCAGACCGGTGGTCCACCACAGAAAAGCACCCCTGCCCTGAGGAGTCGCTCTTAACGTCGTGTGCTTTTTTAACTTGAAGACTTAAGTCTTTTTTAAATTCTAAAAATTCTCTGTCTTTATCTTGTCCAATCTTGCACTTTCCTGTTCTCTGCATTCCTCTCTTCCTGAGGAAACTGTGAGGGCTGGATCCTGGACCCACTCCACGCATCCCTCAGGCACGCATGAAGCTTCCTCCTGAGTCCCCATTGCTCAGTGTCTTGCGGTCTCCGGGCTTCCCTTCCAGTTCACCAGCAAGCTGTGCCGTGGGAGGCCATCCTCGCAGTGATTTGAGTTACCTCCCTGGCTGGGCGAGAGGCGCTTGGACGCAGCTGTCAGGGCTTTCCCCACCCTTCTCCAGGTCCGAGGGCTTGTCTGTGCAGAGGCGTGTCTGGCCACTACCCCAAGACCCAATCGTTGCCCCTGACCTTGGGATACTGCCCCCCTTAATCTTCATTGGATGGGATTTTCCCCAGAATTTTTTGTTCCCCAATAAAAGTCCACTCCCTGGCTTGTTCTCTCTCTCTCTCTCTCTCTCTCTCTCTCTCTCTCTCTCTCGCTGGCCTCTTCAGTAAACCTCGCTACCACAATAGGTGGCTGGAGGCTGGAGCTAGGAGGAGCCGTCCTGGAGCTGGTTTAAAGGTAATTAGAGTCTTGTCTCTTTAATTCAAAACTCCCTAGCGGTTTCTCACGTCTCGAAACTTCATTCATGAAGCTGGCACAGGTCGCGGGCTAAACTCTGCCATAGCACCTGGCCATTGTCCACTGAGTGTTCATCAGGACAGCCACGTTTATTATCTCTAGAGTTTCTATTCATTCCTTTTTAATCGACTTGCACTTTTTTCATGACCTCTTTGCTCTTTAAAGATCCCAGGCATATTTGCATAGATAGATCACTTCCTGGGTGTGCTCTATCTTAGATGCTGAACCCAACCACTCACTTGTGCATGGTCATTGGTTCCCTTGCGTGATGTATGAACTGCCAGGTGAGCCATCTCCATACACAGTGCTGCACCTGCCCTGGGATGTGGGGCATCTCTTGAAGTCCCAGTTCTGGACCAGTCCATATTTTAATTTCTCAGTTTCAGGTCTCTGCGCCTCATATATGATGTAGATCCAGACAACCTGCACGTGGCCCAGAATTCTGCAGAATAAGGCCTAAAGTGTGGGCATGATTCTGAGCTGTGTTCCCAATCAGATGGGCAGGGGTTTTTAGCCCCCAGCTCACAGTTCAGGCAGCCCTCCCTGATGCCAGATGCCACCTCTGTGCTGTGTGGGGCCTGGGGTAGGGAGCGGACACCCATGGACTCAATTCCTTCCTTCCTGCAGTGGAAGCATGTTGAGGACTTCACGGGGCGCGAAGCTCCATCCTGACCTTTAGCTGGCTCTGGGTATTCCTAAGTTTCATTATGGTGAGTTTATGTTTGGAGTAGTTTTTTGTTTTGTTTCCTTTTACTTAATTTTGCTTTGTTTTTTATTTGTGTGGTACTGAATTTCCAACCCAATCTTAATTTCTACATGTTTTATTACTATTATGGTTTGGATATGAGGTATCTCCAAAACTCTCCTGGGTGAGACAATGCAATAAATTTTAGAGGTGAAATGATCAGATTATGAGATTCATGACCTAATCAGTGGATTAACCCACTGATAGGGATTAACTGTGGTCACTGTAGGCAGCTGGGGCTGGAGGAGGTGAGTCCCTTGGGGAGTGGGGGTATATATTTTGTCCCTGGTCAGTGGAGCTCTCTCTCGTCGCTTCCTTACTGCCGTGTCCCGGGCTCTTTTCTTGCCCCAGGTCCTTCTTCTCCGATGCTCTGCCTCACCTGGGCCCCGAGCCATGGAGTGGACCAGTAAGCACTGACCCTCTGAATCTGCGAGCCTTAAATAAGTTTTTCTTTTCTATGTTGTTCTTGTCAGATATATTGGTCACAGTGATGCAAAAACCAACTAAAACAATTACTTTATCAAACATTCTTGTGTGTTTCTAGATGGTCCACCTATAAGAGGTGGCCTCAGAATTGGCTCCATCTACCAGGTCATGTGGACTGAACTCTGAGGTCATGGGGCAGAGTAAGAATTTCCAGGAGCTTGCCTAGCATGTGCCAGGGCCTGGGTTCAATCCCTAGAACACACACACACACACACACACACACACACACAAAAAAAAAAAATTATCAAGTAAAAAAGTAACCGAGGCCAACTTGAAAGACTTGAAAGGCAAACCCAAAGATGATGTCCTAGTGCCAGCAGTTCATTCTTCACCTGAAAGCTGTCATTGTCCGCTGGACTGAGGACAGGACCATCTCTGCCTCTCTCCTGCAGCATGCCAGGCCCACCCACGGGCTCGATCCTCGGACAGTGGCCCTGATTCTCTCTAATTCATGTAACGTTTTTGAAGTAGGCATGGTTTTCATTCTAGTTTTTAATGTGGTAAAATACATATGGCATAAAATTACCAACTTAACCATTTTAAGTGTAGAGCTCGGTGGCAGGAAATACCTTCATAAAGCCGCGCGACCCCACCTCCTTTCAGCTGGTAGAACTGAAATTCTATTCCCACTCAGCAAATGCTCGCTCCTCACCCCACCCTGCAGCAACCACCAGCGGCCATCTCTGCGTCATACCTTCTCTAACTAGAAGGCATCGTGTTCCAGCTGCCATTAAAACTGCAGAGACTGCAGCGAAGGCCCTCGCCTAGGGTCACTTCTACCTGAGGGCTCTGAATCCAGTCCACTTGGGCCACTGCTGCTGCTCGGCTGTGGAGCCTTCGTAAAGTCCACGGAGTCGGTGAGCAGGGAGAGGAAAGAGACCTGGGAGGAAAGATGCAGGGATGGGAGAAGCTAACTAGAAACAGATTTTGAATCACGTAGGGCATTTTTATACCAACTAAACAATCAAGAGAGCCTCACTGGAGGGCACCCAGTCCCGGGCGTTACGTGGTGTGGACAGCCTGGCAGGGGCACTGCAGAGGGACTCCCAGCTCCCAGAGCCACAGCCAAGTGGCTGTTCCCACCCTCGTTCTGGGCTGTTTTCTCATCTCTCCAGCCTGCCATTCATTGGACTATAATGCCTCATTTGATCGAGCTGGTGACCCAGATAGCTTCAAGTAGCTCTCTGCTCTGTGGGTGGCCAGTCCCTTGTGGGGGTGTCCAGTTACCAGCTGCAGACACTGGGTGACTTTTCCCTCCCACCATGGGCTCTGCAAGTCCCCACCCCCACCCCATCCCACCCCACTGTCAGGATTAGGAGATCTCAGCCCCTGCCCATCCCCCACAGGACAATCTCACCCCCCCCCCCCAGGGAGGAGGGGAGGACCCTTAGCCCCCTGGAGTGGGCAGTAGAAGCAGAGCAGAGGAGGAGGGCGGAGGTGGATCAGCCTCAGCCTTCACTCAGGGACCCTGACTGACTGACAGGCATGGATGCTTGGCATCCCCCAGGCCAGTGGGGCCAGCCGTGTGAAATGTGCTCAGGCTGGGAGGCTGGATTTGGAGCTGTCTTCCCTCAGCCACACACAGAGTTCTGTTCCCCATATCTATGTGACAGGGAACCCCAGCAGAGGACAGGGCTGTGGGCCTCTACCCTGAGATGCCCTCCTGCCTCCTCAGGCCCTCATCTCAGCACCCATGAGCTAGGTGACCCCCTCAGAGGGCAGTGGCCAAAGAACAATCAAAAAGCTACAATAGAAACTAGCAGGAGGGGCTGGGGTTGTGGCTCAGCGGTAGAGGGCTCGCCTATCACATGCGAGGCCCTGGGTTCCATCCTCAGCACCACATAAAAATGAATAAAGAAAGGTATTGTGTCCAGCTACAACTAAAAATAAATAAATATTTTTTAAAAAAGAAAGAAACTAGCAGGGAACAGCACCCAGGGGGCCGTCCTGTGCTGCAAGTCCTTGTGCTGATGTCCTCCGAAGGCTTGGAGGGGCAGTTAACCTGCGGCATGAACAAGACCTGCTCCTGTGGGTTGTGTCCACCTCCCTGCCCTTGCCTCCACTCCACAGCCCAGTGATGGACGCGCCCAGGCCCTCCTGCCCCGAGAGGAGGCAGCAGCTTGCCATCCTCTGGGCAAACATGGTGTCCAACTGGCCAGAGGAAGGTCACCTGCCACCTGCCAGCTTTCTTCTGGGGTTTGCTTTGCACGTCAATGGTTCACAAGTCAAAGGGCGTGAGCACTCATGGAGGCCTTGGCTGACGTGGGCTGGCTGTCGTCACTGGCTGGGCAGGCTCTGGAGGTGGGTCCATGACAGCACAAGGTGCTAGCTCCTTCGCTCACCTCCTGCCAGCCCTTCAGAAGCGGTTCCTCTGTCTCACACAGACTAGGAAGGGGAGCTGGGAGCAAGGCTGACACACCACGCGTGGTTCCAGGACCAGAGACCTGGTGTCACACCACTGATGTCAACTCCCTCTGGTTTGGGTGAAGAGAGAGAGAAATACAGCATTTCTGCACATACCTCCTCTGGCTAACCAAAGATGCACATCTGATCTGGGGGATTGTAACCTTGGGGGAAGTCTCTTCTGGGCCATGACTTTCCCTGAGGTCAGGGACCATGTCTCCTGCGCCTCTGTCATTCCAAAGCTTGAGAGGGCCCAGAAGGTGCAGGTACTCACGGAGGCCTCGGCCTCAACCTAGGAGCCAGCTGTCCTTCTCTCCTGACGCTGGAGGCTGCTGGGGCTCTGCTGATGCTCGCCCGGGTCCACACCAGAGAAGCCAGGACTGATGCTGCAGTCTGTGCAAGCTACCCTCTGCCCCTTGGGCTGTCCAGGTGCAAACAGTCCCCGAGAAGTGCCTGACTTAATTGTCACTCACGACCATTGAGAGCGTTTCCAAAGGGGCAAAGCTCTCCATTCTGGGACCTGCTGAAAAGAAAATCAGAAAACTACAGGTTTTTCTCCTCCAAAGTGTGATTTTTATTCCTTCTTGGATGCATAATATCGCGAGCTTCCCGTGCAGGCTGTTCTAGGCCATCCTGCTTTCTCCTGGTAATTCTCTGTAACTGTTCTGGGGCCTCACGCCAAAGCTCTGCAGCCCGCTGTGATGAAAGTTCCTTCTGACCATGGAAGTGAATTTTATCTGAGTCCTCAAAAGTAGTTTTCTTGATAGGCTGCTGTGCCCCGACAGCCTGCCTACACATTTCCCGTGATTCCTGTCGGTCCCCTGGAAGAGCAGCACCCCCCACCAGGGCCTTCCATGTTGTCTTTGGGGTCTGGCCACGGGCTGCTTTCTGGATAAGGCAGCCTCGGCACGGAACAGGGTGCAGGCAGCTCCAGACTGAGTCACGTTCACGCGGAGGCAAGAATCTCCCAGAACATGACAGCCTTGGGGCCACGAGCCACTTCCCCTGGTGTGGAGTCTCACAAGTGACTCCAAAGGGCAGACCTGAACCCCAGTAACCAGCAGCAGGGGGTCAACCAGGAGGAAGGGGCCCTTATCACTCCCACTCAGAGCTGTTACCAGAGGAGCTGGGAGGTCTCCTCACTGCCTTGCTCTTCCCACACGGTGGCAGGACTTAGTGTGTCGAAATACCATTTCTCAGGTCTTCACGTCACGCACAGAGAAGCCGTCAGCGCAGCCACGGGGACAAGTTCACAGTGGTCACTTCATAGGAAAGGCAAGGCCTGAGAAGGCTGAAGTCATCACCTCTGTTCAGAGCGCTCAGCTGAGAACGCTGCCGCACCCCTAGCCAAGTGCCAGGCTGGTGGTGGGCGCTGGGGCCCAGAGACAGACGAGGCTGGTCTCTGCCCTGCTGGAAGAATGACCAGACGATTTTTCTCTCTGCCAAGAGTTTCTGAGGGACGATGGTGCCTGACCCGCGACGGGGAAGCTGAGGCACAGCACATCAGGGTGTCGAGGTGCTGGCCGTCTCTGTGCTCTTTACCGCCAGGCTTTACAGTGTCGGACCTGGGGAGGGTTAGGAGCGCCAGATCCTACTTCACAGACAAAAGCAAGAAAAGACAGAGCCAGACCCTGCGTTTCCTTCAGGTTAACCTCGGGCCGGCAGCAGCTTTCACACTCCTGGCCTCCAAGGCCAGCTGTTCCCTGGGCCGTTCCATGAGCGTGTCCTACTGTGAGCCCAACCCCAGGACTGCTGCATTCAAGAGCAGATCGGGATTGTGCCAGCAAGGACAGGAGACTGGCTCCTCGGGGGCCGGTTCCACAGGTGGCCACTGGGCAAAAGGTGCCTGAGATCCTGCCCCTCTGCAGGGCTGTGCCCTTCCCAGGGCCTCCTCTTGGCTACACGCTATTCACACAGCTCATTTTCCCTCTGGAAATCTCACAAGAGAGGGAACACATTCCCACACTCAGAGGAGGGGTCACAGAAACACATTTCCAAGCCGTTCTGAGCATCAGCAGCTCAAAGGGGTTTTTCATCTTAAATGACTTTATTTGGTGTCAAAGACAAAAACATTATTATTCACTCTGGCTTTAATGAAAGAATGTCTCTTTTTTAAAATACAGTTATTTAAGTTCAATAACTCTATTCAGGATCTTGATGTCCTTTAAAAACCCCCCCTCCCTCAGCCCTCCTTCAGGACCCTGTCAAAGGCTCCTGGTGATTTGTAATCTGCTAGTCTGCATTTTAATATTTGCAGCTGTGAAGCTGAGAAACGCCCTCAATCGGCATCAGTGAAAGCCGGCTTCCAGGGAGGATGAAGTTTCCCCACAGTGTGATTTTAGGTTAAAGAGCAAAATAAACAAAGTGAGAATTTTGAGAGTTTCCTTTTGGGACCATGAAACCTCCCTGTGGACATGACCTTTGTGTACAGGTACAGAGATGCTGATAATAACTAATACACGTCTCCGGGTCTCCGTCCTTCTTTTGTGTCCCTCAAAGAGATGCAAAAGTGAACAGCTCAGTGGTGGCTTCTTACCTTCTTTTCCTCGAAGCATCTCTGCAAGGGCAGGTGACAGCACCCCTCCCTGGCTCTCCTCTGCCCTTTCCCTACAACCCTTCTGCACTTCGCTTTGTGTTCTCAGACCTGGGAGTTGACTGACTCTCTCCAACCAAACTCCCACGTCCACCCAGCTGGTGTTAGTTGCCCTCAGGAGGTGACTGAACCTGTCAGTCGCCTGCATTTGACCCTTTCATCCAGACTAAGGTGCACGGTAGATGATCAATGAGTTCCCCCAAAGACCTCTGAGTCCTGATCCCTAATGCCCCTGAAGGCCCATGTCTGTGCCTGTGACTGTGAATGTTTTGCAGATGTGATTAAGGGCTCTGAGACAGGAAGATTGTCCTAGATAATCTGGGTGGGCCTAAGCATAACCAATGTCCTCATGAGAGGGAGGTGACGTGATCATGGAGGCAGAGCTTGGAGTGATGGGGACACAGGCCTCGGAACACCTGCAGAAGCCGGAAAGGGGAGGAGAGATTGCACCCTGGAGCTCCCAGAGGACCCGCCCTGCGGACACCATGACCCCAGGCCAGTGGGGCTGACTGGGACTCTTGGCCATCAGAGCTGTAAGGAAGTGAATTCCTGTGGCTTAAAGCCACTAAACTTGTGGTGACTTTTTATTGCAGCTATGGGGAAGTGGTGTGGGAGAATGACAAAAGTCAGGTCTCCTGAATCACGCTGTTTACTATTGTATAGGGCAGTCCTAGGACCAGGAATCCATGTGCAGTTTGTGGCAGAGTGAGGGACGGTTGTGAGCGGACGTTTTCCACCCACTCTGACTGGCCCTGCCTTGGTTTTCTAGTGTAAAACTTGGAACCCCAGGTCTCCCGGAGGAACTATACCCAAATCATTCTGAACAGGTTAGGGTTAGCTAGTTTTGAAAGGTGTCCCAGGTGATCCCTTATTTTCCAGCACCGACATCTGACAAATCCACCTCACTAAGCATCAGAATCCCACGAGAAGTTTTTTCTGAAACGCCAAATCCGTTGACATCCCTGGAGATTTCGATGGAGGAGATTTGGGAGGAGCCTGCGCCTTTGCATTTTTAAACAGTTCCCTTGGCGATTGCTATCGTTGGGATTTTAAATGCCCCTGAAGGCCCTAGTCTTAAAGGCCTGGTCCCCAGGCGGTCTTTTAGAGGCAGGGTCCAGCAGGAGGGCTTCAGGCCATGGGGCATGCTGTGTAAGGCGACCGTGAGACCAGGGGCCTTCCTCCTGCTCTGTGTGCTTGCTCAGCCTGGGGTAAGTGGTCCTGCTGCGCTGTGTTCTCAGGACACGCTGCCTTGCCCCAGGCCCAGGTGGACAGATGGTGGACCACAACCTCCAAAATGTGAACCAAAATAAACCTTTTCTCTTTAGAAGTTGATTGTCCTGGGTGTCATTCTAGTAACAGAGAGCTGACCAGCACAGCGATCTCCTGGCCAGTGGTCTAGGGAGGTTCTGAGGTGCATGCCCAGCGCCCCAGGGGCTTTCTTCCCTGTGGGAGCCAGGACCCGGCTGTTTTCATAGTGACTTTACATGCCTGACACTGGTACAGACTGACTAATATTTAATAATCTTAATCTGGGGATGCAGCTCAGTGGTAGGAGGCTTGCCAAGCATTCACGAAGCCCTGGGGCAGAAGGAAGGAAGCTTTTCATTTGTTTATGATCCCCCTATCTCTAGTGCTCAAGAAATATTGACTGAATTATGCCTATCTTGCCTTTCCCTCAAGGCAGAATTTCACAATTGATTCCAGAGCAGGGTAACAGCTGTGGCAAAGAGACACACATCAGTCACCTCACTATGGTGGCGTCATGGGCCAAGCCTCTGGGAGGGAGCAGGGGACCTGGAGAGTCGTCTAGAGGAGAAGATAGGAAGGGCCTTGGGGGGAGAGGGGCCATCTGCCTGGTGGAGGAGCTGGGGAGACGTGCCGGCCCCCAGACCCCAGTAGATGGTCTACTTTTATCCACTGCAGTCCCCCACTTGAGTCAGTGAAGCCATGGAGAGGGTTCAGGTAGAGCTGACGGTGACCGTCCAGCGCCTGCCATCCGTGTTGCTGTGCGGTGATCTCCGCTGGAACCCCGCAGGCCGCAGAGCGGACCTGGAGCTCTCCGTGGACTCCCTCGCCTGCTCCTGCACCTGCTCCCCCACTGTTCACTTGCACCTCTAGTTTTTCGTTCCCAGCCCATTTCTTTGTTTAGTCCCCAATAAACCTTCTTTTATTGATTTCCATTTATAATTTCCAAGGAATTGGCAGCCTTAATGTCAATTTCCAAAGCTGGTAGCGATTGAGAAAAGTGCTTTCCTCGGGTCGATACTTCTCCTGACTTGATTTGGAGCTGTTAACAATGACCTGCGTATGATTTCATTGGGAAGAGTAGCAGGGACCAACAGAGGGCAATATGTGGATATGAACCTGCTGTTTCTCCCTGACACAGGTCTTTATGGAAAGGCCGAGTGCTCAGCGTCCGAAGGTGGCCCTTCCATACTGCGTCCCCACTGGCCACTAAGCTCATTGTCACATCACCAGCAACCAGCCCCACTGGGCAGGAAGCATTTCAAGGACTCGTTCTGCTGACCACGTATCGACACTCACTTCCCTCTCGCTGATCTCAAATCGACACTCTGCTGCCCATTTCAGCAATTTTCTCAGCATTATAAGCAGTTCACTGTCACTAGTCGACTTATTGGGGTCCCCTGTCTTAGGTGGGTTGTGCTCCCAACAGGGCAGCCAGTCACTCCCTGCACTGCTGCCCTCTGACCCTGGGAGGAGCCTTCTCCATCCTACATTGCTCCCAAGACCCCTGCCCCTGCCTCAGGGCCAGCACAGCAGAGGATGGGGGAGGTGTTGGGCTGCAGCCCTCCACTCCTCACACCGCACCAGGCAGAATGAGGTTGTCCTGAAGGGTTAGAACAATGAGAGGGGGTTTAAGGGAGAAGACAAAGACTGTGCACGTGCAGAGTCCAGGAAGAAGGCTCTAGGGAAAGGCAAGACCCTGCCAGCTCCCACTCTCCTGGAGACAGCCTTGCATCCTCAGCACCTGGGACTGTCCCCAGACCACGCCCTGGGGTGCCGAGCACTCTGGGCTGTGCGGGCTCACCCCAGCAAGGCCCCTCGTCCCCTCCCCAGCCTGTCTCTTTCCATCCAGCTGGCACTGCCTGGTAGAACATTTACACACACACACACACACACACACTCCCACACACTCCCAGTTCAACCAACAGAGTCAAAAACCTGGAAGGTGCAAACCCTGTCCTGGGACTCCACACCTCAAGACCAGGAGTACCTGTGTCAGGCCCGAGTGCCATCCGCCTTGGCCACTGTGGAAGTTTTCACCCACCACAACCACCCAAACCCTTCAGATTATGTCCCTTTGAACCAGCCAGGAGTAAGGAATAGGATCATTTCTGAGCCATCTGGCAGCTTCATTAACCTCACAAAGACTTGAGTAAAGGCCTAGGAGACAGCACCCCCCGCCCCTGCAGCTGGAGGCCAAGGAGAGGGGTGGAAAATCAGGGGATGAAACGAGATTGTTCCTTCACTTACACTAGGGCTCTACCCCAGTCGCCCACCCCTGCTCTCCCTGCCGGGACCACTGAGTGTTCTGCAAGCTTCTGGGCTGATTGGCTCCAGCACTGCTTTATGAAGACGTGGCACCCAGCTGCAAAACCTCTCTATGTCATCTATACTTTTGGCTGCTCTATGGAGGTTGTGTCTCAAAAGTAGTACCATCTGACTTTTTCTTTGCAGAATAGCCTCAGTGTGAGCTTTTTTTTTTTTAGAGAGAGAATTTTAATATTTATTTTTTTTAGTTTTTGGCGGACACAACATCTTTGTTTGTATGTGGTGCTGAGGATCGAACCCGGACCGCACGCATGCCAGGCGAGCGCGCTACCGCTTGAGCCACATCCCCAGCCCGAGCTTTTTTCTTTTTATTTTTTTTTTCAAGAAAATACTACCATAGTATAGCTAGACGATTGATAGATGGTTGATTTATTCATTGATTGATGGTGAATAGAGAGAGACGATAGGAAGGTGGATGGGTGGTGATGAGTCAGCCTGTTGATAGATGGCTTAATGACAGTCACTCTCTCCGAACCTAACACCTTCCAGCTGTTGTCTTTGCAGGCACCTGAGCCTTGCAGCCATCTGAGAGTTGAAGGTGGGCCTCCTGCTTTCATCTTCAGACTCTGCTGTTCCATCGCACTGGGAGGAGATGCTGCATTGACAACTTCATCTGGGACCTCAGACCCACGTGTTCCAAGGAAAGTCCACCAGAGAATGTGATGAGCCCACGTGGACCCTTGGAAGCAGCAGCAGGAACAGCTGTCTTCTGAGGCCCCCTGCCAAGGGGCCTGAGATTCATGCACCAGAGACCTAAAGTAGAGATTTCTCACCCACCCTGCCGTGAACCTTCCAAGTCACCATATGGCGCTTCCTGTTCTCCCGTGAGCCCCTCCCATGATGGTCCCTGGTGGGGAGGCCACAGCCCTAGGAAGGTTTGAGAACAGAGTCGTAGAATGGATCCAAGAACAAACGGTATGGCCAAGACACAGATGTGCTCCTGCACCCTTCCAGCAGACCCTCACACCAGCCCAGGCTGGACCCAAAAGGCCTGAGCAGTCCTCTCCTCTTTCGAGGGGGGTTTAGGATAGACGGCTCTGTCAGAGTCTTTCTCACGGTTTGGGAATAAACATACTTTCTCAGTATCCTCAAGCAGGAAAATCTAAAGCAAGCAAAGCAAAAGCAAGTATCAAAGACTCCAACAATACTTCCTGATGAACAACTTCCACGAATTTTTCAGACCTGCTTTCTTTGCCTGATATATCTGAGTTTTCTGCCTGAGGGTGAAAAAGCTGTCACCAATGCAGTGTCCTTGATCAATTACCCTGCAACAGAAACCACAAAACCACAAGCTCACCCCATCCTGGAGAAAGGAAGGGAACATGTCACCATTTCTACTTATATTAGGATATGGTTCCACATATCTTTGTTACCTGCTTGAACCTCCCTTAAGAAGGAAAAGAAGGAGATCATTTGCCTCAGAAACTGCTAAATGTAAGGAAAAGGCCCTATCAGTGGTCAAATTCCATCCAGATGACATACTTGGCCCAGTGGTGCCTTGAATTTTAAAGCATTTCAGAAGGAGCAGCAGTTCACATAATAGTTTTCTCTCTGGCTGTGGGTGTAGCACGCCCTAGAAGCCGTGTTGGTGCAGGGTCACACTGGGGAGTCCCTGGAACCATGCAGTCGGCCCCTCACGTGAGAGCAGATCCCTCTGCCCTCCTGCAGGGCTGGGGAACACATCTTCTGAGCATGGCAGGGCAGCTTGGCTTTCCAGACTCAGGACAGTTCACACCAAGCATGGGGCAAAAATAACCTCGATTTTTATAGTCTAGTATTTTTTTTCCAAAGCCTTGGCCCATAATCTTATTAAATGTAACGGTTCAAAATAAGTTTCTCTGGGAAACTTTGAAAACTAGGCAGCAAGAAAGCCACCGACGAAGTCTGACATGGTCCCTCTGCTGACCCCCTGGAAGTCGATGTTCCCAGTTCCCCTCTCCGGGAAGGGATGTTTCCTTGATCTCTCTGCCTGAATGAGGACAGACAGCCACACTTAGCTTGTTGGAAACTCAGCGAGCTCCTGAGTCTCTGTGAACGACGACCCACCTGTTGTCTCAGTCCGCAGATGGCCTCTGCTCTGGGCAGAAGATGTGGCACATCATGGCAGAAGAGTATGGTGGGGGAAAGTGGCTCAGAACAGAGCACTGGGTAGGGGAGACAGAGAGAGAAACTCTCCTCGCCACGGACAAAATATATACCTGGAAGACAGCTCCCAGTGGCCCACCTCCGCCAGCTGTTACCGCTGTTTACCGGTGACGAGTCCTTGCTTCCCCGAATGCTGAAGTATAACACCAGAGAAGCAGCCGAGGCAAGGGTAGAGTGGACAGTGGAAGCTTTATTAAAGGACAGCAGAAGAGACTTCTCCCCCGGAGGAAGAAGGGGGCCCGGAAGGCAGAATCCGTGGAAGGGGGAGTCTTCCCTGTTTTATAGCTAAGATCTTCCTTCAGCTTGCCCACCCTCCTGACCTTTGTTTCCCGTTATCCTGAGTGATAGAATGCAGGTGGGAAGGCCCAAAGGTGGGAGGGAGAAGGGCTGGAGGAGTAATCTGGGCAGGAAGGGCCTGTTTGCTGGGAGCTGCTTCATTAACAGTTCCTTAGGATGGGCTCCGGGCCTTGGGGACGTTAACATTTCAATTTCCCCAAATGCTACTCTGGTTTCCTGGACTCCTGCCATTCTCTATAACGGCCTCCATTTTCTTTTTCTTACTGGATATTAGACCTGATTTACCTAACTGCACTAACTACCTATCTGTAAATCTGGCTTCACAGCCACACCCTATCTGCCTAGAGTTACCACCCAGTTAATCCCTGTCAGGGTAATGATTAATTCACTGATTTAAGGCTCTCATTACCCAGTCATTTCTCCTCTGAACCTTCTTGCATTGTCTCACACATGAGGGAAACCGTAACACGGCCTTTGCCCGGGCTGTGTCCCTGTAGACAGCCCTCTGACAGCCCTGCCCATTCCACCCCTGCATGTCCAGCATGCCACCCACCTGGCCCTGCTTCTCCAGAGCACTCACCAGGCTTTAACATGCGTCCGTCACTATGCCAACACGGTTCTCACTCTTGGTCATTTATCATCCTCCTCCCTGGCCTCTCTGACCCCAGTGTCTGTTCCTTCTGGTGGAGGGTTTTTGTGTGTCCTTCTCACTGACCTATCCCCAGGTGATGAGCACACTAGGTATTCAATTACATGTTGGGTGAACAAAGTTTTGAGGAGGGACATCAGAGCATCAGTTAAAACCACTTACTCTGGCTGTGACCACAGCCCTGGACTTTCCCACTGAAGGGTCAGTTTGTGGAGGCTGGTGACAAAGCTGCCACCTCAGTCCAGATGTGACAGCAGGGCTGGGTCAGGTGTGGGGAGGCGAACAACGGCAGGCAGATTGGGCCACTCCAGGTTTGGGTAGAAACTCCAGCAGGGCAGGAGAGTGGTAAGGACACCTTGGCCAGTGCTGGTGGCAGACAGAGGCGAGCTGAGCCCCACTGTGGGCTTGGGCCATGTTGCTGGCCTCAGCAGGCTGGCGTCCAGCACAGACTTAGGCAATGCCAGCATTTTTTTTTTTTTTTTGGCCACTGGTTGTGGTTCTCAAAGCAGATTCCTTTTGTCTCACCATGGATGGAAAATCTCCAGCGACTCAATCGACTGTCACTTAAATGGCGTGGGCGCCAGTTAGCTCTTGCAAACGGATCTGTATCCCTCATGGCCTGGGAGATGTGATGGCCACTGATTAACGGAATCCTTGATGGCACTGGGCCACTGGGAGCAGAGGGCAATTCTGAGGAATGAGCCCCTTGTGTGTGTGTGCACGTGGGTGTAGCTGCATGTGCACGTGGGTGTGGGACTGTGTGTGAGTTGGGGGAGGCACTTTTTTCCCAGCAATCAGGTGCAGGCCTCACTTCGAAGCCCTTCTGTGCAGCAGGAGGCCACGGCGCCCTCAGGGTGGGCTGAGGCCGGGCTGCAGCCCCGGGGGCGCAGATCAGTGAGCTGGAGCACCGTCTGGCTCTGAGAAGTCTGATGTCCCAGGCTGCTGCCCACAGCTGACCAGGAGTGAGGAAGCATCCCGTCCAGTAGCCCAGGAGCGCAGGCTGCATTCCTGCCCTTCCTCCAGGTGACCAGAGCACTGCTGGTGTCCAGGGACATGTCATCCTACTGAAGAGGAGAACTGGGCCTTTCTCCTCCCAAGAGGCTGCACAGGTACTTTGTTATGAAAAAGCAGAATGTGTTGATGTTTTTCCAGGCTATCAGTTGCTCTCAGTGGAGACGTTGCTTTGGTAACTGCTCCGTCTTGGGATTTCCCAGCCACCACCGGTGAATTAGAGCCACACTCTCACAACTCAGGTGAGCTAGATTCTATTAACGGGCCTGTCTTCTCGCCCCTCCCCAGCTGTGGTAGCCAGAACCTCTTGTCCTGACGTTTGTGAATGTGGGAGAGTTGGTTTCCTTTCCGACACAGTTCTGACTCACCGGGGCCCTACCCCCTCCGCCCCAGTTCTTCCACACGGTATCTGAGCGCAGTGGCCGTCTGCAGCGGGGTCTCCACTGTGTACCCCAACTCCACTCTCACAACTGCACCCCATTAGTCTTGCATCTCAAGGTGTCAGCCCACCCTCTCCCTCCCTGTGCCTGTCTAGAATCCTCTGTCACTCCCATTTGGAGTGAGGGAGCTTTGCTGTCCAGAGGGACAAGCTGGTCCCACCCCTGTCCACCACAGTGTCTGTGCTCCCCGGTACCAGCGGATCCCACTGAAGTCTCTGAAAGCCTCCTCTGCAGCTGCTGGCCATGGGCTTTGTTCTGTGCTGTGAGCCTCCTACGGCCACAGCCCATTGCTGGTCTGGCGCCCTGAGCAGGCGGGCCAGGTGCGTACCTGTGGGAGTTCTCTGGGCCCCTCCATCCTGGCCAGGGCAGAGCTGAAGACCACAGAGGCTGGGCAGGCGCGTGGCTGTGAGAGAAATTTTGAGCCTTCAAAAGGCAGGAGGGAGGCACCTAGAACCCCCGCCTCTCTGGGTCAGGACTCAGAACGGAACCTAGCTAGTTAGGAGCCCTGGGCCTTCTTCCTGCCATCTGGTGAGCCTGGGGAGCAGCGCTGCACAGCAGAGGGACTGTCCTGGTGGTGGTGACGATGACTGTGACCCCGCCAGTCACGCCTCTTAGGCCTGGCACTCTCTCCTTTGTGATGGTGATTGCAAGTGTGTTTGATGTGTTTATGTGTGGGCATGTGCTGTGTGTGTGTGCACATGTGTGGCCATGTGCTCTGTGTGTGTATGTGTGGGCATGTGCTGTGTGTGTGCATATGTGTGGGCATGTGCTGTGTGTGTGTATGTGTGGGCATGTGCTATGTGTGTGCACATGTGTGGGCATATGCTGTGTGTGTGTATGTGTGGGCATGTGCTGTGAGTGTGAATGTGGGTGTGAGTGTGTACTGAGACTTTATGTGTGAGTGCACCTGTGTGTATGTGTCTGTGTGTGCACGTGTCTCTATGTGTGGGTGTGTGCGGTGTGAGTGTATGTGTGTGAGCAGGACTGAACACATGTGAGTGTGAGTGTGTGTGTGTGAGTGTGAGTGTGTAAGGCAGGTCTTTGGTCTGACCTCTGCTCACTGTTTACGACACCCTCACAGCTTGGATGTTAGCAGTCAGGTGTCTTCTGTTACCGCCCAAGCTCACCGACATGGCTCTCACGATGGTGTCTCACTGAATATGCTTCTGTCCTGGGTGGAACCCCCTCCCCGTCTCAGGGAAGACTCCTCCAGTGCACCCCATCCTTGGTGAAGTGGTAAATTTTAAGTCACGTGTATTTTGCTCCAAGCAGAAGGAAACATGTCGCGTTGCCCTTACTCTCCAAGCACAGCTAAAGCATTCCTGCTCCTTTTCAACCATTGCTATGGAAATTGACCCTTGTGTGGAGCCTCGTGGGCAATGTACCCCACACACAAAGTGCCGCAGAGGAGTGCTGGCCAACTCAGGCAGTCACAAGTTGCTCCTAGACGCCGCACCACTGTCCCTCCTGAACTGCAGGCCACGCAGGGGCACTCTGGAGACTCCACAGAAAGGAGGCCCTGGAGGCCCCCGATGCCCTCGCTGCTGTCAGCAGCCCCCACCCCGGCAGTGCTGTGCGCCTGGCGTCCCTCCCACATGGAGGGTTGTGCCTCGGGAGGTCGCAAGGACCTCAAGGACACACACCCTGGTCTCAGCAGACAGCTGAGAAATTCGAGATTCAGCAGGAGGAGGCCAGAAGGAGACGGGAGCGTTGATGAAGAGCACCCACGTGGGGACTCGGCAGCCCGCACCCGACCACTCGCCTGTTTCATCTCCTGTCTTCAAAGAGGCGCCAGGACGTGGGAGAGGATGAAAGGGAAAGTGATGAAAGAAAATGGCACCACAGAGGCTTGAAGGGCTGAGACGGCGGAGGGGAGGCTGGGAGCCGGCTGGTGGCAGCCTGCAAGTCAGCTGCTCCTGTCTCAGGGACCCCACGCTCTCCTCCACGCTCTGGAAGACATGGCTCTAAAGAAGGGGGTGTGGTCTTCCCAGTGCACAAGCAGCTCTAGAGCCCCCATCTCTGCACCTGCTGGGAATCAGGGGCAGACAGGAGCGTGCAGGGCCCAGCCTCCCTCCTCACTCCTGGGCACCCAGACAAAAAGGCCTGTGTGTGTCCAAAGGGACAGGTGAAGGCCCACGAGGGCCCCTGAGCTGTGGACATGGTCCTGCACCATCATGGAGATGCGGGTTTAGCTGTGACAGCTTGTGAATGGGCTGGAGTTCCCCTTGGCCCAGACCAGGGAGTCCCGGAGGAAACCTGTGCAGCTGTTCCCTGATCTCCCGCCTCCTGCGGAGTCTTGTTTGCTCCCTGCAGGACATTTGCACACTCTTTTCACACTGAGGCCAGGGAAGGTCTAAAGTCACAAGAGCTGGTTCCCAGACCAGGCTTCTGGCTCCAAGTTCCAGAAACTTCCACAAGTACACACTGACTGTTCCTCATCAGTTCAGTCCATCTGTCCTGACACGGCAGTGAGTCCAGCTGGGGCTGAGGAGTGAAGACAGTTTAAGGTGACTCAGAGAAACTCACTCCTCAGTGAAGACCTGTCCAGACGACAAACGGCTTTGGAACAACTTAGACGTGGAGGTGTGGGTATTCTCGGGGGCCTTTCTCCTGCAAGTCCCAGTGTGGTCTTCTACCATTGTGTGGAAATATGACGAGTGGTCACCTTGCATCCTGTGCTTTTGGGGTACACTTTTCAAGTTTCTGTGTTCAAACATTTTGAAAATCGGAAGTGATCACGTGTCCTGAGTTTCAGTTTGAAAGCCACAGTGTGCAATAGTCACTTCCCTCAGATTTCTACTGTGGAAAACAAAGCACGTAGCCCTCAAGGTCAGGGACAAAAGCAAAGGCCCCCACCCAGACCCTGACCACAGCTGAGGGCCACATACCTCTCCCTCCTGCTCAGACAGCCCTGGCTCCAACGTCCTTGAGACACCTCCACAGGTTCAAGACTGAGCAGGGAAGTGGACCCCCATAGGCCAGAGCGTGTAGAAGCCAATGCTGAGCAGAGTGTCCCCAGACCTCGAGGCAGAGACTACAGCAGGTGTTAGTGCTGCATCTTCAGGAAGCACCGGGGCCAGGGTGGCCAAACTAGAAGATGGTGGAAGAGAGAAATTCCTAGAGTGGGGCTGAGGGCCTTCCTCCAGGCAAACCCCTCCGTCCCCAGGGTGCAGCTGGCTCTGTTCTACAGGGCCAGTGACACTTATGACAAGCCCCTGCTGCCACCTCCCTCAGGAGAAGCCACCGGCTGTCCAAGGCCAAGACAGCATGGCACCCCTCCTGTCTCCCTGGGTTTCTGTGACTGCACAGCGGGCATCCTGCACTCTGAACCCCTGTGCTGGGGCAGGAGGCACCGCCAGGGTCCCAACAGGCCCTGTGCATCACAAGACCTGGGCCCCAGGTTCTGCTCCCTCGGATGTTGGCTGAGGGTCCTCCTGCTTCAGATGCAGCCATGTCTGGGTCCCCCTCATGTTGGGCTGCAGAAGGGGTGGACAGCAGGGCAGGGAGGGGGGAACAGTTTACCCCCTGAACAACTCCTGCACCTCCAGATACTCAAAGAACAGCTTCTGAATCAAGTTTAAAAACAGCTGCTCTTCTGACGATTTAAGTGATGTCCTGAGTGTTTGCCTTGAGTGCACAGAGGGCCTGGGTGGGCTGGGACTTTGCCCAGGCAGGACCCTGGGAGACAAGGCTGCTGCACTCCCAGGAGGAGGTGTGCTTTGCCTCTCATCTCATGTGAGGAGAATCCAGGAGGTTGGCAATGTTGGCAGTGTCTGTAAATGTTTGCAACATCATGTGACAAGGCCAGTTCAGGTGTCTACAAACTGCTGTGGCCCGAGCCCCCTGTGATTGCCATGCAGAACCTCGTTAATCCTGCCACAGGTTGAGATGTGTCCTCTGCAAGCCAACCAGACATACAACCTGGAGTTGTTTCTATCATCAGAAGATCATTTTAACTATAATCCATCAGGATACATTTTGAAAACTGGCCTCTGATGAAGGATTGGATGGTGATGCAGTGCCTGCTTTGATCTGGATAAAATTTAACTTGCCTTAATAATCTTTTTCAATTCCCATCAATGTTTCTCTGAGAATGTTCTGTCTACTGTGAGTGTTGTTGAAACATAAAACAGAATTCACTGAGGCTGACATTTCCCCCTCTGCTTAACTGGGCCAAGAAGCATCTCATTTGTTGCATTAAAAATATTAAAAATGGTTTCAATATGCATTTCCCTGATTGCCAGACATATTGAACATTTTTTAGTGTATTTGTTGGCCAATTATATTTCTTCTTTTCAGAAGTACCTGTTTAGTTCTTTCACCCACTTATTAATTGAGTTATTTGGATTTTTTTGGTGTCAAGTTTTTTGAGTTCATCTCACTCCCGTCAGAATGGCAATTTTGAAGAACACAAATGATAATAAATGCTGAGAAGGATATGGAGGGAAAGGCACGCTCATCCACTGTTGGTGGGACTGCAAATTAGTGCAACCACTCTGGAAAGCAGTATGCAGATTTCTCAAAAAAACTAGGAATGGAACCACCGGATGATCCAGCTATTCCATTCCTTTCCTTGGTATTGATCCAAAAGATCTCAAATCAGCACCCCTTAGGGCCGCAGCCACATCAATGTTTATAACAGCACAATTCACAACGTCCAGCTATGGAACCTACTGAGGTGCTCTTCAACAGGAAAACAATGGGGGGTTACTTGGCCATAGAGAAGAATGAAATTATGGCATTTTGGGGGTAAATGGGTGGAACTGAAGACTATCATGCTAAGTGAAATAAGCCAGACTCAGAAAGTCAAAGGTTGAAGGTTTTCTCTGATTTTCAGAGAAGCTACCAAACCCATGGGGGGTGGGGAGGGGGACAGAAAGAGAGACAAGGAAAGGGGGGTGGATTCCATCAAAGTAGAAGAAAGATCAATGAACTAGATGAAGAGGATTGAGGGGGAGGGAGAGGGGACGGGAGAAGGGAAGAACAGCAGAATCAATCTGACCTGACTGTCCTAAGTACATACAGGAATATCCCACAGTGAATCTCACCTCACGTACACCGACTATTAGATAAATGCAAAAACTAAAAGTAAATAGCAGAAAGCTCAGTAGAGCAAAGGTAAGGGAGCAGGGGGAGGGAAGGGGGAGGAACTGGGAGGGACCAAATTGGGACACCTTATATGCTTCTATAACGGTGTCAAAATGATTATATATATATATAATATAATGTTATGTGAAACTAAAAAACACCAAATATGTAAATAAACAAACAAATAAATAAATAACTACAATTATTAAGGATGGGGCTGTAGCTCAGTGGCAGAGCCTTGCCAAGCATGAGCAAGGCCCTTGGATTCAATCCCCAGCAGCAGCACACTACAACAATTAAGTACCGATACACAGTGCTTTTATTGTATTATATAAAAAAATCTAAACAAGCCTGAACTTCGGCATGGATTGTTTAAGAGCCACTGTCCCACATGGGATTCTCCAGGCAGGGAGGGAAAGTGCATGTCATCAGGTAGCCATCCTAAGAGGAAGGAGATAACATGGCCCCTTGCAGCAAGAAAACCACGGTTGTGGTGGGTGATCAACCCTGCACAGTCTCCAGGGCAAACAAAAGCATTCATTTCCATTTTGGTTGAAACGAAAACTGACTTTCCCTCCCTGGCAGCTTGGTTGCCTGGCCAGGGGGCCCAGAGCCCCTGAGGAGGGGCTGCAAGATTCCCAGGAGGAGCTCAGTCTCAGGCCCCAAGGGCGCAGGTGGCAAAGCCCCTCCTGCCTCCCCCACCCCCCATCTCAACCTGCCCTCCTGGGTCCCTTCCCAGGTGAAAACCTGCCCAGCAGAGAAGCAGCAGCAACAGGGCAGGGGCAGGGGTCTCACCCAGCACCAGGCCCAGCCTGTGAGAATCTGCCAACTTGGGTCTCAGCGCACTTCTGCCACAAGAGAGACAGAGATGCTGCTGGCAAGAAGTGCAAAGTGGGTCCTCAGGCACAGGACTGGGGGGCTGTGTCCTCCTGTGTGTCAGCTGGCATCATCCCATACGCTGCAGGGAGGGATGGGGGTGGGAAGCGCAGGTCACTGGGGCCTCCACATGAGTCTCCAGGACCTCAGAATCGGGGCTGGCAGGGCTTCCGAGATCCCAGTTCCTTGTGTCACATCTCAGAGTGAGCTGGTGCCGACAAGGTACACAGAGAGACGCGCCCCAGAGGACCTGGAGAAGACAGGCTCCCTCGTGTAGATCAGGAAGGGGTTGGGGGTTAGGAACAGAGAGATTGTTGGAAATTTTCCAATTTATGCATTTTTGAAACTTCAGATTTTGTCCTTTTCCATTTGTAAATCCCCTCCTCATGCCTTCTGGGCCGCGTCTTTCTCTACTCCACTTCCATGTGACATGTGGTTCTGGTGGTTCACTGGGGACGCACAGGTCCCAGCTCAGAAATGGAAGTGAAGTCCCTGTGGCTCCCTGTGGTTCTTCAGCCTCCCCGGAAGCAAGCGGATCAGTCTGCTTCCTGTGGCTTCTGTCCGCTGCAGGAAAGCGCCACTCGGAAGAGCACATCCCACCAAAGAAGGCTCTGGTGCCTGTGGCGTGGTCCCCTCAGTCACAGGAGGAGCGGGTCTCCCCCCACCCACAGTCACGCCCACCCCAGCACCTGGTCCACTTAAATTCTCTCGGGTGACAAGACAACACTGTGTTCAGCAAACCACAGCTCCCTGCTTCTAGGAAAGCTTCCCCAGAGGACAGGCTAGAGAAACTAGATCCCCACGCCCCACATGTCCACCTGCTCACACTCCCCTGCTGACACGCACATGCACACTCATGCATGCACTCGTGCCTGTGGTCACACCCATTCATGTGCATGTGTTCACACACACAGACTCCCTCGGGTGCACACACTCACACCTGTAGATGAACACTGGTGCAGGTGCACACTCATATTCATGTGTGCACACAGAGGCATACTCAAACTCCACCACAGAGCAGTCACCTGTGCACAGCCATGCACACTCACACACACTCACACAGATGCAAGCACACACATTAACATGCTTGCCTGCACACAGTCACGTGTACACACATTCATACTGCTCTTCATGGACACATGAGCACACGCTGGTATATACATACATGTCCACACACCTGTGCACACCCATGCTCACTTGCATACTCACCTGTGTGCACACACTTGTGGTAATTGTTTAAAGGGAAGAGCAATCAGATCTTTTTTTTCTCTGATGACTGGACACAGTGCTTTCTACAGAATGTTGCACATGGGGCTTGTGTTTTCTGAGAGTCCCCCCAAAGGAAAATGCCCTGTGCCTCCTCTGTCATTTCAGGGTGTGACAGAGGGGTCAGGACCACAAAAATCATCAAGCTAGAGTGGAGCATGGGGACACTTGTTCCAGCAGCTGAAGTGAAACTCTACAGCACCAGCAACTGCACAGGTCAGACTTCACAGTACCTTAGAGATAATCCATTTGCATAGTGAACATGTCTCATCATTAGAGCAACTGCACAAAAAGTCACTCCAGGTCACTTCTCTGCCGTGCGCATGCTGAAGGCCTGAGTGTCTACTTCTCTGCCTCCTGCAGCTCCTTCAGCAGGGCTTGAAGGAGCCTGCGAAGCTTCCAGAACACGCTGGGGGCTGCTCTCCAGTTCCCAGTGGAGACTTCTAGGTCCGTGCATTCCTGTACAGCCTGCTGTAATTGCCACCGGAGCCGGAAGGAGACAGCAGAGCTCTTGAGAGTTGAGGGGAACCAGTGGCGAAATATTTTGTCACAGATTACCTGGGGAAAGAAGGGTGTGCAGTTAATTCAGGGCGGCAAGTCATCGTTCAAAGCTTCCCAAGTCCCCAGTTGGTTCTCCAGCGGACCTTGGCTCTGCTCCTTCAGGGAGGGCCCTGCAGAGGCCACTGGACTCTTGGGAGGTGGGGGGCTTTCCCTTCTGCAGCTGAGACCACTCTGCACCCAGAAAAGCCCCACCTCAGAGAGCGGGAGCCTGGCTCCCTGTGCAGAGGGAAATCCATCCCCAGCCTGGAGCAGCGGAGAGGTTCTGGGTGATGCTTCGTAGAGGACTGAACACATTTCCAAAGAGAAAGCGAGTAGAAGTCACCGACAGAGACAGTTCTTAGGAGTCAGTGGTTCTGTGGGTCTCAGCCAGCCGCCCTGCCCTGTCCCCACTCCACATGGGCTGTCCTGTCCACAAGTGGGACAGAGCAGCAATGATAACCACCCCAACGGGGCGTCCTGAGGGCCAGATGGAGCCCAGCGGAAGGCAGTACAGACATGTGCACTGTTCCACGCAGCCTCGGAGCCTGTGAAGAAGGAAGAGGCTACAGGCACTGGTATATTTAAAGGAGCCTTCAAATTGTTTTATTTTAGGAGCAGAAGGAAAAAATTAAGTTACTCTATAATGGTCTTTAATTCTAAAAGGCTATGAAATTCACTGATGCCCAAGAGATCTTGAAATTCTCAGTTCGAAGGTGATCTGCTTACAGCTTTCACAGTCCCTCCGTGGAGCCTGGCCTGGGCGCTGCACAGTTAACAGTGCTTTATCTCCCACATCACCCTTGGTGTTGGGGTCATTCAGCTATTTTGCTATTTCATAGAAGACAAGTAATTTAACTTTCATTTTCCAGACCCTATAAAGGCAAGGATTACTTTTTTAAAAAGACAACTTTATTTCTTTTTTGAATCAAGAACACATTTTCATGTGCAGACTTTAAAGCGTCCTGAAGAAAACACCATAATCTCAGTCTCCAACCAGCCCGAATTCTGGGCTCTCCGGAGAGGTGACTCCTATTCAAGCACTCTAGACAGAATCTAAGGCTGTAAACACATTGGCCCCATTTTCTTTTATGTTTGCACACATGCTACTCTGGAAAATATTGCAAGTTTGCATGCAGGGATTTGTTGGGAGTGTTCATGGGGACACATCTCTAGGGAACTGAGGAAGACCTACATAGTTGTCATTTATGGGGGCAAAGGGACTCAGCTTTGTATCTGTGCCCCCTTCTCCCACACTGACCAATTACTAGATGCTGCTGCCGGGAAGCAGGCACAACCCTGGAAAAGAAGTTCTGTGGATTTCCTGGTTGAGGGGTTGCATGATCTCTGGATAATTTTCCATCCATGCTCTACCCTTCTGGTCTGTGAGGAGAATTGCAAATATTTTTGCTTTGCTTATAGTTTTGGTGTGGCTTCTTTGCCCGTGGGGATTTTTTTTAAAGATAGCTAAATTTGTGCACTGTTCTTCCTTTGGCTTCTAAGCTGTGCTCTATACTTACAAAGGCTTTCCCTGCACTAGAATAATATTTACATTCTCCAAGTATTTTCCTTCCTGGTACTTTAAGGATTTCACTTTTTACAAGTAAGTATTTGGACCATCTGGAATTTAGTTCGGCATAAGGAATGAAACACGGAGTTAACTGGACCACTTGTTGGGCTGCCACTTTACCAGTCATTACATAACCCAGCTCCCACATGGGGCAGCACCCCCTTCACCACACACTAAATGCCCACTTATCAGTAAGCCTATTTGTGAACATTTTTATTCTTTTCCATTTATTTGTCAATCAATTTATGCATGGCTAGAATTTTTGTGTGAAATTTAAGTTAGAAAAGTAGAAAAATTGCAAAATAAAGAAAAACTATAATCCTACCATTCAGAAATAATTCTTTTTGACAGCTTGGTATCTATCTTTTCAATCATATCCTATTTTGCAAAATATCCTATTCATAGTTTAAATATTGATTTGTAGTCTCTATTTTTTTTTAACTTAACACTTCAATTATCTCATATCCTTAAAGAATGTGTAATCTCACTTCTAGGACTTTATTCTAAAGCAATCATCGGGTTTATGGACAAATGGAATTGCTTAATATAGACATTTCCAACACACAACTCTCCAGAGAGATATAGTTTATGATCTACAACAATATAGACATTTATCTCTTTCCCTGAAGCTTCAACTGTTAATGAATAGTATTTTAATGACTATTCCCAATTGACAAAATAAATTTATTATCATCAGATTTCAATATGCACGTCTTTGGTGAGATGAAATTATTTTCCATTTCTTTGGCTCTTTGGATATGGGCATTCAAATGTCTGGTATCTGCTCTTTCTCGCTGACTTCTTTGGTTCCTTGTGCCCCCTGATGAATCAGAAGGGACAGAAGCTTGGGCTCCTTATGCTGCGTAGAGAAGCCGTGTTCCCGTGCTGTGGACGGGGTGACTGGGGTGATGCTACAGTGAAGACCACCCCACTCCCCCAGCTGGATGCACCAGGTGTGGGTGCCACATTAAAGAAGACAGGGCGGCAGGCCTCCAGGTCACATCGTTGCTGGGCCTCCTTCAGGAGGAAGCCCAGGGCAGTTCTGGAATTCCACCCCAAAGTTTGGGTCACTCTGGGACAGAACCAGGGCCAAAGACCACCAGATTAACAGCACGACTGTCCACGTCTCCCCAACCCATCCCATCCTGGGATGACGGCCCTGCACTGTGCTCCCCTGGCGGCTCTGATTCAGTGGTGAGGCGGTCCCGACACTGCCTTCTTGCAGAGGCCTCAGACCTGTGGGCCCCCATTCACCCTCATCCACCTAAGCACCTCAGTGAGGGCTGGAAGGGACTACCAAAAGGAGAGATGATGTCCCACTGATGGGGTACTCAACCCTGGATGTGGGGTCTCCCACCTTGAGACCCAGTTCAGCTGTCTGAAGCCCAATTAACTCCTACTTACTGCTGACCTGGACTTGGCTTCCTCCCACCCCACCCCTGCAACCTCTGTTGTCCCGAGCCTATCCTGTGGCACTGCATTGTCTGTCCATCCTGAGGCCTGCTTTGCACTCTTATCAGTCTCGTCCTTGACAGATTGGTCTCTGGGTTCTCATTCTTGGTGTGTGTGTGTGTGTGTGTGTGCGCGCGCGCTGTGTGAGGGGTTATGTCGACGAAGACACTGGACCCAGAGAACAGGTCTCCAAGCCCAAGGCTCAGGTGGAGCTTCAAGGAAGAGGAAGCCCAGCAGGTGGCTTTGCTGGGACCTCCATCCATCAGATCTCAGTGGTCGTTTGCCCACCCTCCCCATGGGGTAGACAGTAACCCCCCCCTGCCCGGCCCTTGCTGAATACCTGGGGTGAGCAAGAGAGACTGGCAGGCCCACCTTCAGCTCCACGGAAGGGATCTGTGGCGCCAGAGGGTAGAGGCCACCAGAGGGACTGATGGCATCCCAGCCCCCAGCAGCCCACTCACCTGCAGGTTGCTGTTGACACGTTGAGCTCCACATTTGTTCACATGCAAATCACATTTTGAAAAACAGTCAAAGAAATTGCAGTCTTCATCTCCTGTGCAATTCTGCTCAAGAATCTCCCTCATTTTAGGTTCAAAAAAGGCCATGTCCACATCAATAGCCACGACCTGCAATCAAAACAGCACGGAGCCATCAGAGGTCACCCCACCTCGCGGCAGGAGCCTGTCCAGGCTCCTCCTTCTAGCCTCTTTGACCTCATTCAGAGCCCGGCCAGGACCTGGAGTGGCTGTCCCACACCAGGAGTTTACAACTCTTCACATGGATTATATTGCAAAGCTTCAACTGCAGAAAGAAACTTTGCCGTCACTGGTTAAAGCCGAGGATTTGGAGCCATAACTACAAGTATCACTTTTCATCTTTGAACATTTTCTCTGCTTCAAAAGTAGAATCTCTGAAATGGCTTAAAAATGAATTTATTTCTATTACTTTATCAGCTTTGGTCTCTGACCTTTGTCATCCTAAATAACAAAAACAACCAGAGATTCTCCGAAGAACACTGGCATCTATTTAGGAAGAGTTAGCGTGGGAATAGCAGAGCCTCGTGGTGGGAGCAGGACGGCAGCAAACTTCTGCCATATTCAGGGCTGAGGCCTGGGGAAGACTTTTAAGGCAACAACGAGGATTACTTAAGATGTTTGAAACAATATGCTGGGTCACAATGACTAATAACAATCATGGCATCAGTCTGAGGTTGACAGACAGTTGCTGGGCAGATGTCTTGTAGAAGAGCCTTATATGTAAGGCTGCGGTGGCCTCTGTGAAAGGCTGTGTTTTTTGACAGCCTCCTTTGGTGGTTACTGTCAGGGAGTCATGCATAGCAACCCTTCCTCCACAATCTCTGGCTTTATTTATTTTGGTGCTTTGGTTAGGGTTGACATGAGCAACTCCATTTAGATTTGACAATCCCCGCATATCTTTTACACTTTCGAGATGGGGATTTTTATCTGCGTTTTATGGCACCTTTGCTACCCACATCAATGAATTTCCAACCAACCAGTCTGAGGAAATGTGAGGGAAAGGACAAAGTGCTCAAATTAGGAGAGACACATATGGATCCTGACTCAACAGGATCAACAGGAGGGACCCACTTCCAAGTCCCACTGTGAGCCTGAGAACCTCACAAGCCCCTGGAATTTCGGATTTATCATCCTGGCTTCAAACCAAATAGTCTTCAAAAAAAAGAAAAAGAATAACTTCTAAATTATGCAGATTTTCCTGCACCACCTGGATATAACAACAAAAAAAAAGATGAGCTTGAATCTGAGAAAACCTGGAGTCTGCCCAAGTCATGCAGCTTATAGCTCCCAGGTATCAAAAAGCTATTAGGAAGCTTGATGAATCTGATGGCGTTGTGGCATTTCACAAGCCTTCACAGGTCAGTGTCAGTCAGCCCCTGGGAGAGAGCTGGCTTGCTGGTGTTCGTTTCCTCCAGCTTCACGCAGCCACGGGAGGCACAGGCCCTGGTGCTTGCCTATTTATTTATTTATTTATTTATTATCTTTGTTTTTCACTTAAGATTGATGCTGGAAGGCAAGAAGTTTTCTTGGGAATTATTTAGTAAAACAGAGCAGGAGGGAACATAATTTGTTTCAAAATATGTGCAGAATCATGAAAATAAAGAGCAGAGAACTTTTCCCTATCTGAGGGCTTTGCCTAATAACTAATTCAGACACAGCAAACAGAATTTATCATTTTAATCAATCTTTCTTATCTCATTATTCAGCCAAAATAAATGGCTAATTTCATTATTTAGCCTGGTTAATATACTAAAAATGGATGAGGGCTGTGCTAATGAATCTGTCATCTTTGTAACTTATCACCAGAGCGAGCGCCTCTTCCCGGAGTTTCTGGCAGCCTCCCCAGCTCCTCCTGGGCTCCAAGGTGGAATTCCAGCTCTTGGCTCCTTCTCGCTCCTGTTTCTGGTGGTTTCTGGGTTTTCATCCCAGAGAGAGCCAGGTTTACCTCTTAATTTATATTGTGCACCGAGGATGAATTACAGCTCTTGAAAGCACGACCCTACACACCTAAAATAAGAACAGTAACCACACAAACACAAAAACCTGTGTGATGTTGTTAACATCAAGAGAACCGTGGAGCCCTTCCTGCATGAAATTACTGAAGGTGCATTACCGTCTTCAGATTTCCTCGGGCATCAGAATAGAAAGATCAGTGAGAATGATTTCATTCTCCGCTGCATGGAATTGTTTCATAGTCTATTCTCCATTTTTCATTCTCTAGAGCAGGAAGACATCGTTTGCTCAAAAGGTGCACTTGCCTGCCACAGTCTGGGTCACCAAGCCCTGACCTAGTTGTTCATTTGCAACCACTGGATCAATTCTCCATACCTGCAGGGGGTTGGGCCTGCAGGTGGGGGGAGACTTGGAATCCTGGATTCTTGGCACCCCTCCCACCACAGGGCAGCAGGGCAGCTGGGGCTCAAGGCAGGAGCCACCACTGGGATCTAGAGCACCCAGCTCTCAAACTTGAGCACAGCCAGAACCAGCTGGAAGGAGGTGTTCCCACAACACAGGCTGCTGAGTCCCACCCCAGAGTTTAAGATCCGGCCTGTGTGGATTCAGTAGGGTGGAGTCTGAGAATTTGAATTTCTAAAAAAGTTCTTAGGTGACATGGGGTCTGCTGGTTTTCACTTAGACAAAATCCAGGTAAAACAGCTGACTTGCAGTTCAGTGTCTCAAGGAGGGTCAAGATTCGTGGGCTTGTGAAGGGATTTACCCTTTCCCTCCCCTCCCCACCCCACCTGCACCAGAGCCAGCGCAGAGGGACGGCTCTGGGGAACGCAGTCAGGGATGGTGAGGAGCAGGTCAGGATTTCACTGAGCAGAGCTCTCAGGACCACCATGTGCAAGACACCAGAGGCACAATTTAGGCGGCTGCACGAACCAGGAACTGGGGCTTTAGCACACAGACCCATAAACACCCAGGGCGCCCTCTCACACGGAGGACCCCCAGCCCCAGCCCCTCCATGAAGCCGGGTTCCTCCCAGGTCCCTGGAGCCCGCGGCGCCCACAGTTCCACTCACTGACACTCAGGCACACTTGCTGGATGAGTCGTGGGAACTGGCCCCTGCGAGGCAGCGGGGAGCCCAGAGCACTGGGGAGGGGCGGGGTGCACTGAGGGCCTCCGGAGCTCCCTGCCCTGGAGGCTCCCAGAGCCTTCTGGAACCTGCCGGAACCTTCCAGCTCAGTCCCTTTCACACCTGAAGCCATCCCCTGCTTGTTGCCCACCGCCCCCCAGGGCATTAGGACAATCCTGCGAGGTCAGATGCTCCAGTGCCCTTCGGGGACAAGTCCCTCAGGTAGACCAGGGAGTTGTGCTGCAGGCAGGTTCTGTTTTCCAGACGCTAGCTGCTTTAAGAAGGCTACGTCACTCCTGTGCCACCTGCCCTCAAAGTCATGGCCAGCAGCAGTGGCACCTCCTCTTTGTCCCTTTATGTCCTGACCAGGATAAGAGCCTTACTCCATCATGAGCCAGTCCACGGTAGCCCGCTCACCCTGGTGATGGCTGCCAGTGTGTGCAGCGTAGGAACACCAACTTGTACAGGAGCAGGGACCAGAGCACAGCTCCCCAACACCTATTTAATGCCACCACATCACAGGCAGTCTTGTCACCACTTCCTGTTGAGTGACCAAGTACCCTCAGGGCAGACAATGAGGCCAGTGTTAGGGGAAGCAGCTACCCTGACACATTGTGTGGGCCCAGTGGGGGGACAGGGGTATCTCGTAATAGAGCACTGAGTCCCTCTGGCCCCTTCTCTGCCTCCTGGGTCCTGCAGCTGCCCAGCACTTGACCCAGGCACCAGACACCTCCTGCCCTGCTGGCAGTCTTAAACACAAACTGGAAACTAATAGAACCTCTCCAGAAGAGAAGTACTGACAGGTCACACGCTGCTGCAGCACATGGCAGTTTGGGCACCGTGTGCCTAGGCCAGGCCACTGGGTGAGTGGGTCAGGCCACTGTGCAAACAGCCACATGGCCCTCTGCAGCTCCTCCTCTGCAGGAGGGCTGGCCTAGGTCCTCTCCTCCCCCCAGACCCGCAGACCCGCAGTGCAGCTCACTCCACAAACACCCTCCCCGGGCCCACTCACTGTGAAGTCACTCCTGATGGCAAAGTTTTCGGGCTTGACGTCACAGAGGTGAAGACGGTGGGAGAAGTCATGGTCGAAATGGCTCACCATGTCCAGGAAGCTGAGCGCGATGTGGCTGATGGCCTGCGCCTGGGCCTGGCCGCCCCGGGGAGCAGCCTGGCCCAGAGGGAAGAGAGTGCTGTGCTGGGGGCTGCCAGCGGCCAGGTACTCCACCGCGTAGAAGTGGCCACAGGAGCCCAGCACAGGCAGGACATGGCGACTCAGGCCCTGCAGCAGGCTGAGGTGCAGGTACTCCTCCTGCTGGAGCAGGGACCACGCGCTGGCCAGCTGCCGCCGCCAGCCTGGACCCCAGCGGCCAGGCCACAGGGGCCCCATGCTGCTGTTGGGCAGCTCCAGGCCCAGGGCGTTCTTGACTTCCCCGGCCAGCACCAGGAGGAGCTCCGCCTCTGGGACCCCCTGGCCCCTCTGCCCAGCCTCCTCCTCCTGCAGCATGCCGAGCGGCGGGAAGCTGGAGAAGGCCTCCCTCTTGGACTTGAGCACCACGGGCCTCCCCCGCCACTGGGCCTGCAGCACCTTCTTGCCACGCTCGTAGTACAGGCAGCGCTGGTACAGCAGCTCCCCAGCCACGCACAGGTCCTCGCAGAGGTCGCCCACCAGCCAGCCGCCCCGGTAGTCCTGGCACTGGAAGGAAAGGAAGAGTGGGTCACCACAGGGTCGGGGCAGGGGAAGTACAGGCTGGTCCTCACTCAGGGGCTCCTGATCCAGCTGTGGAGAGAAGCCCCCAGAGGTGAACCACAGGCCACTTGGGTGGATTCCAACAGATGGCCTCTGCATCCGTGGGTTCTGTGGCCAACCACCCATCAAAAATATTTCTTTACATCTACATCTGTACTGAACATGTGCAGATCTTTTTCTTGTCATTAATTCCTAAACAGCAGAATATATTGTTCACGTGGTGTTTGCATGGCTCTAGGGAGCATAAGTGACCTAGAGATGATCTGGGGCACACAGAGGATGTGGGTGGATTACGAGCAAATACTTCACCACTTTATATAAAGAACTGCAGCACCCCCAGGTTGGGTTTTGTATCCATGGGAGTCTTGGAAACAGCCCCCCGTGGATCCCCAGGACAACTCATTCTGTGAGGGAAGAGAATCTCATCGTGGTTACATCATTCAGTCGGGCAAAGGACCAGTCTTTAAACAGGACGTCTGGAGGCCAGAAGCTGTCTTCTGTGGCCCAGCTGCTTGGGAAAACCGAGTCAGGCCAGCGGATCTCAACTCCAGCTGCATGTGAAGCTCCCCCACGGAGCACTAGACACTCCCACCCAAGAGCCATTAAACCAGATGGGCACCAGGTCCTCGCCTGCTCCCAGGGCCAACCACGGCACTGCCCGTTGCAGCAGGGACACACCTTGAGCTTGTTGCTCTCAACATGAACTGACGTGGCCTACGAGGCTAGCAGCTCTAGGACTGCGGATGCTTAGAGGAGAAAACCAGGAGGACGCAGGAGTTAGAAGAGGTCTTGTGGCTGGTGGGCTGGAGGAATGGCCCCTCTGGGTCACATGCTGGGTGCGTAGGGAGTACTGAGTTCCAGCAGTGCTGAGGAAGCCCACCCAGCACCCTCGGATGGGGACTTTAAGGTAGTGCCAATGGGGGACCCAACACATCCTTACCCATCACACCACAAATTCCCTAAGAGGACTGTCCAGCCAAACAATCCTGGGAGAAAAAGCAAAGAAGAAAGGGATACAGAGCGGAAAGAAAGAGAGGATTGTGATTCTTTCCTTTTCATCTTTTTCAGGAAATGTAAATCTGCAGACCCATTTTTATTACAGGTTGAGCATATTTTCTAATCCCACCTGTTTCTCCCACACAGGAATCTGCCTCCCACACCAGCAAATATAGCCTCTCTTCCCCAGAACTTCTACAGCACATGACCAGTCGCCTTCTTCCCTACAAGGTCATAAAACAAGTATAAAATCCTAAAGTGATTTTCCACCCCACGTTGTTGGTTATAAAGCATCTTGAAGGACCAGCTGTGGACACTGTGTAGCATGGAGCACAGGACAAAGCACTGGCCCAAGAGCTGGAAACCTGGCTCCTTCCCAGCTTTGCTGCTATGCCCTGAGCACATGGCCTTGCTGTATCACAGGGCCCTGCCTCCCGGCACAGGTCGGACAGCAAGTGCAGAGCGGGTGTGGCAGTTACAGAGTATGGGCAGATAGAGGCCAGGAGATGGCCTTCCAGCAGCACTTGCAGCTAAGTGTCTATTTAACTACTTTCCAAAGACTAACTGGCTGTCTCCTGTTAGCTTTATTAACCTCAAGTAGATTATGAGATGCTCCTTGAAGTTGAAAAATGAACTTCCAGTGCCTGGACACATACATAGTTCCAAAATCAAACAATTGCAAACTACACGTTTTCCTGACTCATTTGGCCTCATGTAGTATCCAAATCAGACTGAAAAAAAAAATGAGAGGCTATTTATAGTCTGCATGTATTTGATTCAGTGTGAATCTGCATATATTTTGCTGCAAGATTATTAATTTGATCACTGGTGCTTCCCATATGCAAAATAAAATGCATGTGTGCTATATTATCTCCCTAATACCCAAAAAGGTTTGAATTCCAAAACACACCTGGCCCCAAAGTGTTAGATAATGTATCACCGTTGTTCAAACCACATAGTAACAAGTAATACTCCCCAGTGCTTGTAAGCACTGAATTTCCAGCACTGTTGGGTCACTCCCCCAGCAATAGCCCAGAGCACAGACACCTGGCTTCCTACTGAGAGTCCCCTGCCAGCTGTGATGCTCTACATCTCTGCATACCCTAAAGGACAGGGCACATTTGCCAAAGACAATGTGACAAGGGATAGTGCTCTCCAGCAGAGAGCCACAGCCAGACCCTCCAGCCAGTGAAGGAGGCCCATCACCTATGGCTGGAACTTCGTCTTTGACACCCACGAGGAAGCTGTGCTAATACACACACCCAGAAAAACGGTTCTAAACACCCTTGAAATCATATGCATTCTTCTTGGAATGTTGCAAAATCTTGTAAAATGCCTGTCTTTAACGTTGGTACCTCTTTCTAAAGCAACTTGTCATGAAATGAGCATGGAAAGGATGAGACCCTTGGTGTCAGCCACGTTACCTATAATTGCTTCCATATTGTCCTTGTGAGAAACCACGCACCCCAGAGACCACAGCACAGCCTGGGGAGGAGGTGGGAACCTAAGAAGATGGGAACCACAGACACTGGGCAGGCTATTGATTTTACTTGTGTTTTCTTTTTTCCTACTTCATCTGGTGTTTTCAGTATAATAAACAATTTCAAATTTCCTTTTAAATAAGAAACCAAAAAAAAAAAAAAAAGGCTGGGCATGGTGGCACACGCCTGGGATCCCATGACTAAGGCAGGGGGATCACAAGTGCCAGGTCAGCCCCAGCACCTTAGCAAGGCCCTAAGCAACTTAGTGAGACTCTGCCTCAAAATAAAAATGAAAAGGGGCTGGGGACGTGGCTCAGTGACTAAGTGCCCCTGGGTTCAATCCCCAGCACCAAAAACAAATAAAGGATGATATCCAAACATGGTTTGATTCAATTTCATAAACATTTTTCCAGCATTCCTACATAGATAATTTGGCCAAAGGTGCTTTTGTGTGAAGTACGGAACAGAATTGAAAAGACAGGAAAGTGGGCAGCAGAAGCCCAGTGGGGGCAGCCGGGAGAGGTGACCCGTGCTGGGAGGAGGGGAGGGAAAGCCTAGGAGGCTGGCAGCTGACCACCAGGACCCTCACGCTTCTCATCTGAGCTGCAGCCACCTTTGCCATGAGCCATGAATGAGAAGCCAGCTGGATACTGACAGAATTGGGAAAGGCCGCGGGCTTTCAGCCCCACCTTGCCACCTGCAAACCACCAACACCAGCTTCCAAAGTTAACCAGCTGAGGGTGAGCATTCAAGGGTCATCCTCCACCTGCAGCCACCTGTCAGCTCACAGCACAGAAGTGACTGCCCTGGATGCTCTTGAACGGCACTAAAAGGTGAAGTGTCCAAGACGGTGAGGCTTAGCTCTAGGGCAGGCTGGGTTGGCCCCCAGAGTTCCCCGCACAGACTATGTGCTGGTTTGTATGCTGTGCAATGAGGACGACTGTGTTGTGTCCCAGGAAGCCTGACAGGCCAAACAAGGTGAAAACGCACATTCCTCAGGACAGTGGCCTCAGCCATGAGAGCTCCCTTTCCACCCTCCCACCCCTGGCTATGAAAGGTGGGGTCAGGAGGCTCCTTCCTGGAGGAGATGCATCTGAGCTTAATTTGAACAGACAAAGCAGAACTCTGCCCAGAGACAATGAGGGTGAACGTAGATCAGGCCCAAGAAACAGGATGCAGAGGCCCAGTCCAAGCTTCAAAGTAGCACCTAGTGTTCAGAGAACCAGAAGGAACCAGCAGAGGAGAGAGCCAACTTAAAGATGTGCACTCAGACTTTGCCCCGTGAACTCAGAAGGCAATGCCAGCAGGAGCTGCTGGACATTTGAGCAGTGGTTTGACCACTGGGTTTGGCATCAGCCGTGGGTTTTTAAGAGGAACATTAATCTTGGCTGCTTTTCTGGAGGTCAGCACATTGGCTTATCAGTGCAGGGCCCACAGGGCTGGCTCCTTGCTGGAATACAGAGTATCAGAAAGGGCAGGAAGTGGAGGTGGGTGACCAAAGCCTGGCCTGGCCCTGCCAGTTACCACAGTGAGACCCTGGGTTTCTGACCTAACTTTTCAGTGCCCCAGTTACCTTGTTTGCCATGATAGATCATTTACATTAAAACACAGACACACACAGTTTTCACAGAGCTGCCGTTTGCCATTATCTTTTATGATGCATTTTGGTATCTTGGTTTTGCCCTTCTTATACAGACTGTGAGGCTGTGGCTGGTTACCAGCGCTACAGTAAGTGCTTAAGGTCTCTTGGCATGCCTGTGCCCGCTGGCCACAATTAAAGCTTCATCCAGCAATTTAAAAGACAGTAAGTTTAACACACAAATAGCAAGTTTGAAAGGGAAAGCTGTCATCATGTGAGAGACAAGAGTTGGATTAGCTCATTAGCATCATATCCTGTTGAATTAGAAATTTTTTAACTCATTTAAAGTGGTTTGTTCAGGGCTACTTACGTGGTAATACACTTGCCTAGCATGCCCAAGGCCTTGGGCTTTATCCACATCACCCCCCCCCACACACACACACACACACACATAGGGGTTTACTTATTTTTAAAGTCAGACTTTATTAGACATTTTTCTGCTGATGGGGAGCTCCTAACTGCCAGCTTGAAAACAGGTACCTTTCTGTAACCAAATTTGTGCATACAAAATCCACAGGTGTCATATTTTTAAATAAATCGAGGGGGAAAAGGCCTCGTTGTCTCTAGCTCTGGCATTATTTGAGTTAATGAAGTTCACAGAGGATTTGTGTTTCTCATGGACATGTACAAACACACAAATGCCCATTTCCGTGGAGTAGCCCCAGCTCCTGTTGGAAGTGTTCTTTGTGGTTGTTGCTTAGTGTCTCTGCATTTTGTATCATGGTTCTCAGGCAAAAACAAAACCTGTCCACTCTAATCTAGGAAACGACTAACAGGCTCTCAGAGGTCATACTGAAGGGCTGTTTTCTTTTATGTGCTTGGTTTTGTAAGAAGCATTCAGTTCAGTTCCGGTGTGGTTAGCCACATTCATTTTTCATGAGGGTATTGCTTCTTCAAGCCGCTACGATGTGCATTGCACAGTCTCAGCCGATAGCTGGTCCACTGTGCAATCCCTCTCCATATTAAAAACATGGCCAAGCACTCAAGGAAAGAGCCAGTTGCTGCTATGAAATCTTCCTGGGTATGGGTCCTGGCTTCTGGGTCCCATGGGGGCCACCAAGAAAGATAAGCCTGCCCTGTTAAAAACGAATCCCTAACAAAGGCACAAAATTAAATCCCATCAAAAACTAACCAGCCACAAGGCAGTTAAGCCTCCTGATAACAAGTCTCTGGGGATAGTTTTGAAGTGCTTTGAAAATGACATCCTATGGAAAAGCTGAGTATCCGCTAAGTAACAGCTTAGGGTTTTTTCTGTTGTTGTCTTGGATTTTTGGGTATCAGAGATTGAACTCAGGGACACTCGACGACTGAGCCAAACCCCCAGCCCTGTTTTGTATTTTATTTAGAGACAGGGTCTCACTGAGTTGCTCAGTGCCTCACTTTTGCTGAGGTTGGCTTTGAACTTTGGATCCTCCTGCCTCAGGCTCCCAAGCCACTGGGATTACAGGTGTGTGCCACCACACCCAGCACAGTTTAGGGTTTAATCACAGGAGAAGCCACGCACTGTCTCAGGGTTTCTACTGTGAGACTGCACAGGGTCACACCCTGGCTCCTCAACACAGTGGTAAAGAAGGACAAAGGTACTTTACCTCCCTGCAGCTCTGTTTTGCCCTCTGAAAAAGGGGGCTACTACAAAGCAAATACCTAATAAAGGCTGCTGAGATGATTAAAAATGAAATGATACATGCACAAATCCTCTGCACAGTGCCTGCCATAGAGGACATCCGCAGCGCCAGCAGCAGGCATCTTCAGGCCCTGAGGAAGTGCTCTGCCTGCAGCAGCAGCCAGGCACCAAACTGAGCAAGCAGAGCCAAATTCCCCTCAGCCTGGCTGAGCTTCCCTGTGCACCTGGACTAGGTATGTGCTGAAAAGCCACAGAAAGAGGAGCACTTAGTGTGACTGAGAAAATCCAAAGCTCCAAGACCCAGGCTGTGAATCCTTTCAAACAACTCAAGTTGGCTCTTCTAGGGACTCCTGTCCCCAGAGTGTGGTGCTCCCCCAGGAGGCAGGCTGGGGGCATGGGGGAGCCTAGAGATCTCCGACCCCATCCCCTAACTTCATCATCTGGTGGCAGTATCTGCAGGCAGCTTCTCCTAGGCCAGCAATGCCACCTGCCCTGCTGGGCCTGGGAACAGGAGTCGGGGATTCACTACCACTCCTGGCTCTGCCAGAGGCTCCCTTTGGCTTGGCTGGCAAAGTTGATTCTTCTGTGCTCCGGTACTCAGAGTGAAAGCTAATGAGAGTCTGGAGGCCAATCAGGAAAATAACAACTCGTTTTATTATGTAGGATGAAAGCCAGGCAGAGTGAAAAGTGCCCGGGGAGCCGGGACACAGAGGCTCGATTCAGCTGGAGTCCTCAGAAGCCACAATGCCACCCTCTGCTTGGCAGCCCAGCCCAGCCCCGTCTGGGCTGTGGAAATGGGGGTCATATTTAAGCCTGTCCTAGTTTAGAGTGTCCTGGACAGAAGTTGAGTCAGAGCTCTGGGTAGGTCTCACACCAGCAAATGCAGAACAACAGAAAGAGATGTGGCAGTAATAAAGGGGGAGAGAGAGCTTCTGAGCGAGCGTGAGGAAGAGCAAACTCACACAGGACGATTCACGGGCTCCCAACACATCAGTTCACCTGAGACACCCTCAGACAAACCTGGGGAAGACAGATGTGTCACTGAATCCTTCTTTTGGCAATGGTTAAGATTGAGAGCCTTTACAGGCAGAATCACTCTCTCCAGCGGTATGTCAGACTAGAAAATGATTCCATATGGCTGCCATTGAAGATGTATTGGCAAACTTCTCAACAGAATTGGTTTTAATTTTGGACCTGGAATGCTGGGAAAGTTATGATTAGCAATTACTTAAATTATCGCAGGCTATTTAATTTCCATTAGGCCTTTCCCCTCTTGGCCAAAGATAAATAAATGAAAAACTGTGTTTGTTTTTTATGTTAATCTAGAATATTATCATATTAAATTTATAAATAGGTCTTGCATCTTAGCCAAAGTATTAATTTTTGTTTACCTTAGTCAATCCGCTCCCCAAAAATAAAGGGGGGGGGAATCTTTATAACTGAGAGGAATTTTTACATGAGTTACTGAAAAAACCATACAGCTCTTGAAACTTAAAACTTGATGGAAATTCTGTGCAACAGTGGGGGGAATGGATGGAGAGTCTAGGATGTGTCTCACCAAAAACCATCAACTCCTCACAGATTCCCATTCAATTAGGGTACATGATTTGTTTTAGATCTTTATTTTATCCAATCTCATTTTTTAAATTATTTATTTTAAAAACCTTTATGCTGCCACGGTTTGAAAATCTGCAATCCCAAAACCCCACCCATATGTAAGCAATTGGACTGAACAGTTCCCATGTGCTGGGGATTTCTTAAATAGATCACCTTTCAAATCAAATGTGTAGATGGTCACTATTTTAGGAAATAAACAATCGCTTAAGAAATCAAGCAACATAGTTGCTGAGGTCTTCTTTTTTTATTTCCTTGGGGAGGGGGGCGGAGTGTCTGTCTACCTGTATTCCAGTCTCTGCTGCACATAATCTTCCGCACCCAAGGACGAGAGCAGCTCTTGTTTGGAATCAAGGAAGACCAGCATTTCGTTTGGGGGCACAAGGCCCAGGGCACAGAGCAGTCTGCAGAAGCCAAGTGTGTCTCTGCCTAACTGCCCAGGCCAGCCAAGGAGCTGTTCGATGTGCGCCTGCAAGCCCTCCACTGCGTTAGGAGACTGCAGTGGAGGACCAGGACAGGCCCCCTCAAGGCACCAAGCCTGCTCGCTGCGCGCTGCGCTCCTCCGCAAGCGCTCTGCCTTGGTTCCCACGGACCCGACCATGCAGAGCCTTGGCTTTGAGGCGCAGAGGCGGGGCCCTACCATCCAGGTGCGCCCAACTAGGCAAGTTGCAGGTAGCAAGTTATCCCAGGGTGGACTCAAAAAAGGGCGACCGGCCTAGGGACACCGGAGGACCCGAGGGACAGACGCGCGGTCCCCTACTAGCACCGAACCCCAAGCCAGCCCACATCCCGATCCCGGCCGCCTGACACGGGTCGCGGGCACCATAAACCGGGAACCAACCCGCAAACTTTCTTCGGGAGCTTAGGCTCAGAAGTGGCGGCGGGTAGTCATGCAGGGACGCTGTCTTGGGACAAAGGAGCGATTTTGACGAAAAGGGGAGGGCTATTCCCCGCGCCCCCATGGAGGACTCCCAGGCTGAGACCCGGGTCGTGAGCCTCGGCTTTCCACGAAGGTGGCGGGGCCCCCTCCCCCGGGCGGGAGCCACCGCAGCCCTCGGCCCGGGGCGGGGTGGGCGCAGCCTTGCCGCAGCCTCCAGTGGCCCGAGGAGGTGTCGGAGGCCCCCACCCCGGACGCGCGGCGCGGGGCAGTGCGGCGGCGGGACCTACCAGCGCGGCCAGGATGCGCCGGCTCTTCTCGTCGGTGCAGCGCTCGGAGAAGACGCCCGGGTGCGCGCGGAGCAGCAGCGCGGCCGCCAGCACCCAGCCCGCGGTCCACGCGGCGAAGGCGAGGAGCGCGCACCGCCCGCACCGCGCACACCGCCCGCACCGCGCGCCCGCCGCCCGCGCCATGGCCAGGCTGGCCCGGCCCGCCGCCGCCAGAGCCCCGCGCCCCGCGCTCGCGTCGCAGCTCCGGGACCCGCCGGGCGGGGGGGCCGGGGGAGGGGCAGCGCGGGGAGGAGGGGAGGGCGCGCACCGAGCCCCGCGGGCGGGTCCGCTCGCAGCTCCCGGGGGACGCGCCAGGCGCCCCGCTCCACTCGGCCCCCGCCCGCAGCCACGTCCCACTTTCCCCAGAAGACCGGCCCCTCACTCAAACCGAATCCGCGTAGATTCGCCCCCGACCGCCAGCTCCGCTGCCTACGCCCCAGCTCTGAGCCGCGGGATCGCCCGGGTCCCACCTGGACCCCTGGCTCCCCGGTGGGCTGCTGTTCTTTTCGACCCCCTCCCTCTCCACGGACTCCGACCTCAACTTGGGCTTCCTCCGGGCTCTCCCTCCGGGTATAGTTGGGGGTCGGGACCGTCAGGGAACGTCTGGGACAACCTGGTGCGCCTTTCCCACCCGCCCAGGATCGAACAGCCGCCGCCCACCCAGGCAACCCAGGGCTCCGGGGCGTCTTTCTCCGTGTAAAGAGGACACACTGATTTCCGCTTATGGGGCGAAGAGAAAGTGCTCAGCAATCGTGCCTACATCTGCATGTTTGTAAAATCTGGAGGAGCATGCTTCCATGTTCAAATCCCAGTCCTTACTTAAGCAGGGGGGCGTCGGGGCTCCATCCTTTTCCCTACACACACACACACACACACACACACACACACACGGAGCGGGGTGCTTCTCCTGCTCCCCAGACCTTTCTCCAGTAAAAAGCGAGTCCGCTGTGGGTGGCACTCACCCCTGGCACTGTCACAGCTGAAGGTCCCGGAAAGCAGCAGCCCCTCTGGCCCAAGCATTCACTGAACCAAAGCCTATTCAGCGCTGGTTATGTGCCAGCCCCGTCCCTATGAGCCTTCCTCCTTCCCTGTGCCCGAATTTCTCAGAATACATTCCGAGCTTAGACATAATAGAATTGCACAAACCCAGATCTCGAGTTCTGTAATTGCCTCAGGAACAGGCTTTCCAACCTAGTCTATTCTGCAGCTGGTGGTTTAACTTCTCCTTATGGCTGGCTCCGTGGTACAAGTCCCCAGGAACTGGGAAATATCAAGTCAACAAATGCTTGGATCTAAGGAACACTTAGAGTACACCACAAATAAGTATTTCCTTAATGGGACAGCCCCTGGGGATGTGGGTACCACTCAATCACTTCAGTCCTGTGAGACTGGTTCTCTGGCCTCTGTCCATCTCTAAGACACACCCAACCAGAAGCACCAGGAGTTTCCTAGCTGAAAACTTTCTTCTCCTACAGTTGCAGGACTCAGAAAGCATCACAGGGTGCTTCAGCATCTGGGATAGCAGTGTGCAGTGGCTGCCCTCTTCCAGATTTCATTTGGTGTGGGAGGAAGGAATAGGAAGGAGACTGAGATGAAGAAGTGTGACCACTTGTTCTTTAAAATCTAGGAATAAGCCAGGAGTAGTGGCGCTGCTTGTAATTCCAGCAATTTGGGAGGCTAAAGCAAGAAGATCGCAAGTTCAAAACCAGCCTCAGCAACTTAGTGAGAACCTGTCTCAAAAAAATAGCAAGGACTGATGATGTAGCTCAGTGGTAATGTGCTCCTTGGTTCAATCCCCAGTTTAAAAAAAAAAAAAATCTAGGAATAAAAATCACAAAGATAAAAATCATTGAAAGGAAAAGTAGAACTTGAAATAAAGATTAACATTAAGGTTTACAAGCTAAAGTTTACTTTTGTGGGTTGTATAATGTTAGTAATACATTTCTTTGGGTATTTAATAAGGAAAAGTATACAGAAAAGAAAAT
This sequence comes from Marmota flaviventris, assembly GCF_047511675.1. NCBI lineage: Eukaryota > Metazoa > Chordata > Mammalia > Rodentia > Sciuridae > Marmota > Marmota flaviventris. The sequence continues at coordinate 4,174,593 of NC_092513.1, read as the reverse complement.
TGAAACCCCATGATGAAGAGATCCTTTTAACAGGCAGCATTGTTTCAATACAGCAATTAGGGTACTCTCTAGAGCCAAAATAAGATCCTAAGGGACCCCAGCAGGACTGTCATCCTGTTGTGCCCTTTGTGCACTGCAGTCAGATAGGGCTGAAGTCCATCAGAAGTCAGTCAGTTCACTAACTCCTTTTTCTGGGAACTAAAAAGGGACACTTTATCAGAAGAGACACTTTTTAAATTGCCTGTTCAAAAGGGACTTATTATTATTATTATTATTATTATTCACAAGAAGATGCCTTATAGGCTAGCTTTACTTGGTACAAAAGATGATCCCCTAGAGCAATAACAAATAAATGAATAAATTATTACATTGACAATGAAATTGCAAACTTCTGCTGAATAAATGAGAAATGAGCTTAGTCTCATTTCCCAGGAGTCCTGCTTCAGGCTGCCATGGGTACCACCCGCCAGTTCTGTGTGATTTCGGATGACTGGCAGGCTAAGTGGGGCTAGGGGCATGGCAGCTGCACTCAGGATAAGGGTGCGCCTGAGCAGGGGAGTAGTTTGCTCCAGTACCAGTTCACGTCATCTTGACTTGAATAGGGTTTGACTCCTTAAAAAAAAAAAAAAAAAACTATGAAATTCAAGAACCACTACTCCCTTTCCCAAAACTATGAACTCACAGTCATATTAGATACTGAGTTCAGTGACCCCTCCAGTCCTATCAAACTGCATTCAGACAGAAATTCATGGTGCAGTTTTCCTTTGCCTTGAAGGAAATGTAAACTTAGCTCTGTATAAGCAGAGGAGAGGCTCCCCAAGATTCCAGAGTCCGGGACCCAGGACCCATGCCTGAGTCTCATTGAAATGAACACATCATGTGTCTAGAGGTGGTTTTGACAATGAAGCCTCTCTACCACCACCTTTGCACTGTCTTCTATTGGACTAGAGGAGGCCTGAGGCTTGGGCCTTGAAGGCCTGGTATCTAATGTGTGCCTGATGTGGAATAGGCCCTTAAAAGTCTGCTGAATAAATGAGTGGGATATGGTTGCAAGCATTTCCTCTGAATAATCAGAAAACTTTGAACACCCCATGGAATTTTTCTCAAGAGAGTGCTTTTAACACATAAATATTTCTTTCTGATTCTTGAGGCTAAGTTGAGCAGTGCAGACACATCACAGGGATGGGAATATGTTTGAACATATCCTCTGGGTTCTGACCTCCTCTATCGAGAGCTGAACTTGTCACTGAGAGCAGAATATGAATGTTTGGTTTGCAGGCCATTACTGGAAGAAAAAGTAACGTTCCATAGTTTCCTAGACAAATAGGGTTATTAGTGTTCATTCTGCTAAATTTCTACATAAACATATTTATTCTTGAAAGGACTTTGGCAACAAGAACTAATTTTTATGACTGTACAGTACTTTATATATTCACATTGATTAGATCATAAACTTCGGCCAGCGACCCAACAGTGTAGATGTGCAAATGTTGTTAACTCATGTTCTGTAGAGAAGGGCGCTGGCCTTGTTTATATGGTGGGAGTGACATGGCCAGAGTTCACCAGCTTCTTGGCTGGACATTCTGATCACTGTATTGACATTAAATTGCCCACTCCAGAAGCAGACATGGAATATGCTCTCTGCCGTCACACCTGCTCACTGAGGTAGCTTGCCTGGGGCTAAGAAACCTTGCAAGGCTTACCGGCATTATGAAATGTTTCCAGCCTTGGATGGAACAAGATTTTAACTCGAGCTCAGTTTTGCTACAGCTTCGTTTGCCCATTGCAGCTTCACATTCCCCAACCACAGGATGGAGGAGCCCTTTGGGGCAGGCAGTGGGGCAGTTCTGGTCACCTACAGGGCTGAGGAGGGCCAAGTCAGAAGCACCTAAGGCCAGCCAGCAATTTCTCCTTAGATGCTGTCCCGGCTTTAAGAAAGTCCTCTTCAGGGCATTACTGCACCAAGTACTTTGCTTTCAGTGAGATCAGGCTGGTTTTTGAGGTGAGAGTTTGATAGGACGGGAGGTGTCTGGAGAATGCCTGGTGGGGGACTCAGGCGGTAAACCCCGGAGTTCTTTACAGGGAAGACCTGGAGGTGAGGGAAGAGGTGGGGACGTGGGAGAGGAGAAGGTGGCCAGGGGTGACTCCACCTTATAGAGCAGGAGTTTGCCGCAAGCTCCTCCATTCTAAGAGCTGAGGTGGAAAGGCTCTACACCTAGTCTGTGCAGGTAAACAATCACCATCTGCCTGGCACCAAGTAATCGTGCTAATAAAAATGACCGCCTGTGAACTTACGGATTCAGCAAAAGTCCACGGATGCATGAATATACTAAACTCAAATCAGAAAAACCAGACCCATGAGCTTATCCAAAACACCAGACACTGAATGAGGGAACCTTGTCACCGAGGCCCAGAAAATGAGGAGCACCCCAGGACTGGGCTTGGGGTCCCAGACTCAGTTACCGGGTATCTCATCAAGACTTGCCCAGGAAAATCACCACAGTGACATACTTCCAAATGTGCCCTCAGGCGTCTCCTATCTGTGAGAACCATGGGTGACCCACTCCAAGCTGATGCTCTGAAGCTGCTGACCATCTAGACCCTAGCCTAGAGCAAATTCCTGCACTTTGACAGCTCTGCACCCTGAGCAAGATCGGTTTGTAATCTTACCTGACCCCCCAAGGTGACTCTGCATTCCCACCTGCTCCAAGCCTTCGCTTTCAGTTCAGCCTCCTGGACCCTGTGCTTTCAGAGTCTTTCTGTAATACACACACACACACACACACATACACACACACGTATACACACACACACACACACACATATATGCACATGTGTGTGTGAGGTGTGATGTGTGGCTTGAGTGTTATAAATATTGGAACTTAAGACTGGAATAAAAGAACTTGTGTTTGCTTATGAGTCTCGGGTGACCCACAGGACTAAGCAGACTGCCATGCTGACAGTGGTGTGCTTCTGACACTGGGAAAGACCCAGTGCTTTGAGCCTGTTGCTGGCATGGCTTGCTCACCACAAGGAGCCCAAAGCTACCTGTGCTGTATCAGGCTCGCTACCCATCAGCATGGGTTAGGGATCTTTATAATGGGGCAGAGAAGAGCAGCAGCACGCTAAGTACCTAGCACAGTAGGGACTGGGTAGCTCACCCTTACTCACCTGTCGGTGGAAGAATGACGAGTTGCAAGGAAAACAGTCTGTCCTTTCTCCTTGTCCTACACCCCAAGTTTCCTGGGGGACTCACACCCTTTCACCATTCATCTCTGTGGTTTGTCCCCACTGTCCCCACCGGTGGGGGCAGCTTCACATTCCCCAACCACAGGAGCTGGCTCAGGCAGCCCCAGCCCAACAGGCCAGTGGGAGCCAGGGGCCCCTGTTCTGGTGCTTCCTGGAGCTGTTGGGAGAGAGCCGCCTCCTATGGGCAGAGATCTTAGGTCCTGAGGATATTTTGGCCAGGGCCACCCAGGGGGATATGCTGGAGGGCAAGACAAACCTGTGGGAGGGAGGGCATGTTCCTAGGATGGCCTCTGGCTCCTGACTTTCCAGTTACTCTGTTGATTAATTCCCTTGGGGCTTCAGCCAATCTTCATGGAGTTTCCATCATTCAGATGGAAAGTCTTGCCTGGCACGGATGTCCATGCTATCACTGAGTGAAAGAGCAGATTCCCAAACACAGCATCCCACATATTTCCATCTCAGTGGGTGCTCACTAGTGTACCATATACTTATGTTGTATACAAAAAAGTCTGGAGACATGAAGACGTTTACAGTGGTCTTTCTAGGTGGAAGTCATGCAGCGATGGTCTTTTTATTCTCTTGGCTGGTGATGATTTTCTAATTTTATTTACAACCAACATGCATTATTTGTGTCCTAGAAAAGCATTGATAGTTGAAGAAAAGAATTACCAGCCAGGACGGAGACACCAGAGTCTGGTCTCTGGAGCTGTGGCAGTGAGCTGGACAGGGGCGAGTTCAGCTCTGGCTCATCCTTGACCACTCTGAATGGACAAAGCTGGGCAACTGCATCTATTGTCCACTTTCCTGCTGCCTTGGATGCCAGTCCCAGGTCACTCCAAAGGTACGCAAGAGCCTGGAAAGGATGGCGAAGGGAGCATGATGGTGGGTGGCAGCCAGCAAAGGCTCAGGGTCACGTAATGTTCCTCTCTGTTGATGGCTCCCATCTTTGCTACCTTCGCCCATTGGCCCAGGAACTCGGGACTCTGGCTCTTGCTCCTAGAACTCTTGCCTGTAAGAGGGAATGTGATTTCCAAGGGCAGGTCCTCCTAGATCCCAGGTCCTCCACAACTTAGAGCTGAGATTCCTGGGTTATAGTCATCATCATTGTTTTTAATTGATTTATTAAAGTATAATTTATATACCATAAAACTTCCTTTTTTAAAGCATAGAATTCAATGATTTGTAGCAAATTTTCAGAATTCTTCAATCTAGTTGGGAACATTTTCATCACCCAGAAAGGTCCCTTTTGCCCACTGGTGTGGGGCTTCCTATTCCCTACCCCCAGGCAACCTCTAATCCATCTCTAAAGATTTATTTTCTTCTGGATATTTCATATAAGTAGGATGATATAGCAGTGTCTTTTGCACCAGGCTTCTGTCACTTGGTTTACTGTTTGTGGCTTTCTCCACAGGGTGACACCTGGCTCCGCTTCATTTCTTCTGCATTACAGCAGCATTGCATCCGATGTGTGAGCACATCCCTGTCCAGACATCGGGTGTCGGACATCTGGATGGTCTTCACATTTTGGCTACTTTCATAACTGCTTCTGTGAATATGTGTACCTGTCTTACGTGGATATATGTTTTTATTTCTCTTAAATTTCTAGGAGTGGAATTACTGGGTTTTATAGTAAATTCAGGTTTAACTTGTTAAGAAACTGCCAAAGTGTTTTCCAAAGTGGAAAACACCATTTCATACTCCCATGAGCGATGTCTGAGGAGTCCACCTTCTCCTAGTTCTGGCCAACACTCACCGTCTTGATTACAGTCGCTCTGGTAGGTGGGGAGGGTTTCAAACAGCATGTCCTTATGAAGAGTCATTGTTTTGACTTTCAGTGGCCATAAGTGGCCTTACGACTTGTGTAACTATCCTTTTCTTGTCTTGTGATTAAGTCACCATTTAGGAGCTGCAGTCCCAGCATTCTGCCCTTCCGGCACTGATGGGTGCAATGGTGAGGGCCTGCAGGACAGGGACGGGGACCGGCGTGCAGAGGATGGTCAAGGAAGCAGAGCCCAGTTCCCTGGAGCACACATGGGCTCGGGGTCCTTCCAGGAACACATGTGAACTCAGAGTCCTCCCCGGAGCACACAAACACACTCTGGAGTACACATGAATTGGGGTCCTTCTTGGAGCACATGAGAGCTCAGGATCCTCCCTGGAGTACTCACACAAGCGCAGGGTCCTCCCTAGAGTACATACACCATTTCAGGGTCTTCCCTGGAGAACCTGGGAGCTCAGGGTGCTCCTTAGAGGAGCACTTCCTTAGAACATGATTATGAGCCATGAATTTAAAAACTGCAGGCAGTTGCTATTATTTCCACACGAAAGTTTAGAAGTAAAACATTTAGAACCACACAGTGAAGTTGTTGCTGTTCTCTTTCACTAAGGCCTCTGTTGTTTGTTGAGGTTGGCCAGAAATCTCTGCACAAATGAGTCACCCTGTTTCTCACAGGACTCAGCTGGGTTTATAAGCCTCTTGGGTTGCCTAACCATCCACAGTTGCAGTGCACTTTGAGACTAAACTTCAGGAAACTTATGACCTTTTTTATTCTCTCCCTTCTTTTATTTTCACTTAATTCCATTACAACTGCTTGTTGGGCTTCCCCTCCAGACAAGGGAGAGAAGGAGGAGCCCCTGATGCTGATCCTTCACATACACAGGCGCATCTTCCTGTGGGCACACGTCAGAGGTGGGTATCCAGCCCATCCTGGTCACCCAAAACTGCTGCATGCGGAAAAAAACCAGCATGGTGCTTGGCTTTGAAACTCTTACAGCAGCATCCTTAGGAAAAAGTGACATCCCAGAATTGTCATCTCCCACTTGGCAAAGGACATGCAACTCTGCAGAAAGTAGCGCTCTGCCCCTCTGAAGGAGTCTGCAGCCCTGGCTTCTCCCTGAGCTGCATAGGCTGGTGCCCTCTTCACCAGCAGATGAAAGAAGCCTCCTCCCACACCCTTTGGTGGACCCAGGATGTTGAAATTAGAAAAGCATAAATATCTGACCATAGCTACTTTGCCAAATGAACATCCTGAGAATACGGAGAGTTCTGGAATTAGATTCTCTTGGCCAAGGGATAAAGTAGTTACTAAATGTCAGCATGTGAGAAACCATGTGTCAGGTTGCCAGCATCTGCACCCCATTAAGCTCTCCAAGCACCCTTGAAAGACGGGGTGGGCTTCATCAGTAAAAACACTGTTTCATACAGGAGAGTCTGTGCTACCTAGAACCCTCTCCACAAGGGCCTCCTGGCCTTTCTGTGCTCAGCTCTTCTACCTGCTCGGCTCCAGCACACTCCTAAGAGCCCCGACATCTGCCAGTGACGTCATAAGCCACCCAGTCACTTCCTAGCTCAGAAATCTTGGGTGATTCTGGTCCCATCCCACTGTCACAACCCAACACTGCAGGTTTTTTGTTTGTTTGTTCGTTTTGGTCTTTTTGTTTGTTTTTGAGCTACAGCCTCAGGTCTAACACCACTAATTTTTAACTTAGAAATGTTCTTTTTTAAAAATTTCTTTCTTTAATACATGACAATAGTGGAATGCATTACATTCATAATTATCCATTCACAGCACAATTTTTCTTAACTCTGTATATAAAGTCTGTTCTCGGCAAATTATGCCATTATACATGAGCTCTCTTATTGATTGTTTTTTGCATTACAATTCTTAATACACCTTTATACCACAATTTATCATATCTCTGTTTGTATAGAAGGTACCAACACTGCAGTTTTTAAAAGTAAAAAATGTTGTGTTGGACTGGGCAGCACATACACTAAAACCAGAATGACACAGGAAAGTCAGCTTGGGTCCTGTGCAAGGAAGACATTCCAGTCCTTGAAGTGTTCCATATATTCGTGAAAATTATAGAACACTGAGAAATAAGAATATGTTCCATATTAACAAAGGTGACTTTACAGAATCACTGCCATCTCCATCAAGATACCAATGAAATTCTTCACAGAACTAGAAAGAACAGAACTAAAACTAATGTGGAAGAATAAAAGACCGGAATAACCAAAGCAATATTAAACAAAAAAGAACAGTGCTGGAGGCCCCTCAATGCACAATTTTAAATTATACTACAGGACTGTGGAACAAAACCAGTATAGTACTGTCATAGAAGCAGACACATAGACCAAGACAGAGACAAACCCACACAGATACAGTCATCTGATAAAACTACCTTGGGGAATAAAAAAAAAGCCTTCTTAAAAAATGGTGCTGGGAAAACTAACTACCCACATGCAGAAGAATGAAACTTGCCCTGCACAAAAGTCAACTCAAAATGAATCAAAGACCTAAGAATTAGAGCAGAAACTTTGCCATTGCTAGAAGAAAACAGAGGGTCAACACTCCCGCATATGGGCACAGACAATGACTTCCTCTGTAGGACCCCTAAAGTTCAGGAAATAATGCAAAGAGTTAGTGAATGGGGTGGCATCAGATTAAAAAGCTTCTGTGCAGTAAAGGAAACAATTACGAATGTGAAGAGAGAGCCTACGGAAGGGGAGAAAATCTTTGCCAGCTACTCTTCTGAAAAGAATTAATATCCAGAATATATAAAGAACTCAAAAAACTTCACTCAAAATAAAAAGCCCACAAATACCCAAATCAAGAAATGGGCAAATGAAGTAAATACACGCTTCTGTAAAGAATGACTACAAATGACAAACGAATATATGAAAAAATTCAAGATCTTTAGCAATCAGGAAAATGAAAATCAAAATTACAGTGGTATTTCATCTCACCTCAAAATGGCAATCATCAAGAATACAAATAATAATAAATTTTGGAGAGAATGAGAGGGAAAATGAACACTTTTACACTGTTGGTGGGATTGTAAATTAGTACAACCTCTATGAAAATGAATATGGAGTCTCCTCAAAGACTAGAAATGGACCCTCAGATGATCCAACTAAACCACCCCAAAGACTTAAAGCCAGCGTACTGTTGAGATGTACTCATGCCCGTGTCCACAGCCAAGTTATGGAACCGGTCTTGGTGTCCGTTGAGAGATGAATGCATAAAGAAAATGTGGTGTATATACACCATGGAGTTTTATCCAACCATAAAGTAGAAGGAAATTATGTCATTTGTAGGAAAATGGACAGAACTTGAGAGCATTGTGTTAAGCAAAATAAGTCCTCAGAAAGTCAAGGATCATGTGTTTTCTCTCATATGTGGAAGGTAGGAATACAAATAAGAAAAAAGGGGTGGGGGAGCCTCATAAAAAAGAAAAGTAGAGCAGAGGGACAGGATGGGGAGGTGAGGGGAGGGAACCCTGAGGACCGGGGATGGAACGAACCAAATTCTAGGTGCATGTGGAGACATATCACAATGAAGTCAGCTGTTATGTATGATTGTCACACACCAATAAAAGCTTAAAAATAAGTAAAAAATTTCAAAACACAATTTTTAAAGGAAGTTTTATGTTCACAGCAAAATTGAGAGGAAGATACAGGGATTTCTCACCCGCGGCACCACCTACCCCATTATCAGCACCCCAGGGAGGGGTTCAATCAGTGAACCTCCACAGACACCTTGCATTCGTTCAAAGTCCCTAGCTTGAAGGAAGCTGCACTGTGGGTGTTTGTAGCCTGTGAGTTTCAGCAAATATTTAGTGACAAGAACCCACCATTGTAGATGTGGAGTAGACAGAGATAGGGTGGTTTCACTGCTCTAAACATCCTCCATGCAGCCTCCCCCATGACCTCGGGCAACCTCTGGCCTTTTTCTGTAGAATCAAATAATATGTAGCCATTTCAGACAGTTTCTTTCACTTAGCAATATGTAGTTCAGGTTCCTCTGTGTCTATTCATGGCTTGAAATCTCATTTCTTTTAGCACTGAATAAATATTATAATTTTTCATGTATTACTTTATCCATTTACTTTATTCGGTTATGAATAAAGTTGCTATGAACCTCTGTGTACCTGCTGAGTTTTCAGCTCATTTGGGTAGATACCCGCAAGTGGGATTGCTAGGTCATATGGTAAAACTACGATTCGTTTCTAAAGAGACTACCAAAGGCCTTCCAAAGTGGCTGCACCATTTTGCATTCCAAACAGCCATGAATGAGGGTTCCTCCTGCTCCACATCCTCACCAGAATTCGGTGTTTTCAGTGTCCTGGCTTTTGGCCACTCCAGTGGATGTTCTCTGTGTGGTATCTTGTTCTAACTGGAACTTCCTTGATGACACACAATGTTGAGTGGAGTCTCCGCAGGCATTGTAAGGACCCAAGGACAGCACCAACAAAGTGTTTGTTGAAAGTACTTTGATTTTGAATATTTCATGAAAAGCAATGACATAACATGAGAACGCTAACTTTGTTAGACCTCTTTCACTTGCTTAATTTATGGCTGAGAACTATTTGCCTTAGTTATGGAAGAGACCACCATCACTCAGTGTTCTGATGTCCAAGAGGTCTTCCCTGGGCCTCTCGGGCCTTCCCTCCCTCCTTTGCTCAGCTCCTGCCTGATCTCTACAGACTCCACCAGGGCCTCTGGGCCTCCTCTAGCCCTGCCTGCGTCAGGCCATGAGCTCGTCTTAGAACAGGAAGTGACGGTCTTTGCCCTGTCAGCTACTCCCAGTCAGTGCTATCCCACCCTCCTCTGCCCCAAGCCTGCCAGTCTTCACAGTCACCATCTGTCCATCAGACTCTGTCACTATGGTACCCTTGGTCCCTGCTGGTTCCCGTGGCCTTGCTCTTCCTGCAGGACCCACCTCCAAGACCACCTCCTCTCATTCTCCAGACTGCTCTCTCCTCTCCCCACTCTGACACTTTCCACCACCTCCCCAGGGTGTGTGTGTGTGTGTGTGTGTGTGTGAGAGAGAGAGAGAGAGAGAGAGACTGACTTCCGGAGGTCTCCTCCTGCCTGACTCTCATCCCGCTATGGTGTCGCATAGGCCTCACATGTCAGTGGGAGGGACCCCACCGGCCCCCCTCACCCACCAACCTCCAAACTCTGCTCAAGAGAGTCCTTCAGAACACTTTACCCCACAGACAGTGAACTCGTGGAAGACAACACCCCACAAGATGAAGGGAGACAAAAGTGCTTCAGGAGAAGTTGGGGAGCATTTGTGATGGCCGTGCTTCGGCACGCACTTCCCTGGGAACAGAAGGCACGGGCAAAGGAGCTTCATCCCTCCTCTTAAGACTTCCTATCTGTCCTATCACTAGTTATATTCTCTACCCACTAACGAGCCTTTTATGAAGGGTAGGAAAAGCTGCCACAAGTTGACTTCCTAAATCAATATGCACTTTTTAGAATCTCCTAGATGATTTTGGCACTGAAACAGTGAGCAGGGGGGAGAAAGAAGCCAGTTAAGGATAACTAAGGAAGTGGCTCATAAATAAATTAGTGACATTATGTATTTCTCTTTGTTGATATTAATTTTTAATGATAAAACTAATGCCTGAAAAGACATAGTTCCCCATTGTAAAGCATGAATTCGCAGCGTGGTAAAATAAACATAGTTACATGAAACTGTATTTCAGATGCTCAGCAAGGTACAGAATTATTCAAGAAGAAAATCTCGTACAGCTAATGCAAGCAATCGAGTTCACAGCAAAAGCCAATTGCCTTTCATCTGTGCAGACCAATCAGCTTGACGCCCTGCCAGTCTGACTGCAGCTAGGGGCCGCCTGCTCCAGTGCTCCCCAGCCTCACGGCCAAGTTCATCTCCTTGGTCCACACACGCCTGCCAGATGCACTCACCCTTTTCTTTCACAGAGTCCATCTTAATGGGAAAACTAGAGCAATCGTCTCTAAGCTCCGCACGTGGCCTTCCCATCAATGCGGTCCTGGACTGCAAATTCCAGGGAAGGTGTTCTTTTGTTTACTTTGAGTTGGGACTGTCCCTGAACATTCTTTCCTCTGGCAGGAGTGGACGTGGGGTGGGCGAAGGGACCAGGCAGGGACGTGCGGTGCTGTCCTGGCCTCGGCAGAGTGAACATCTCCTCAGCCTACTGAATTAACTTGTCTTCTTATGGTGCCATCTGAAAGCAGGTTTTTCTTTCTTTTTTTGTTTTCTACAACATCTAGTGTTTTCAATATTCCTGGCATTTGTGGAAATTCTCATAGCTTAGTCACTTTCGGTGCTAAACAATAGTCTCTTCTTCAGAGAGTGAGGCACGTGATCCTCTTTAACATTAGAGCTGCATAGTTCACTTAAAATCCTCTGCCTTCTTGGCTCAGGTCAGCCTCAGACCACAACAGCTGCACTGTGGTGGCGTCTGGGGTAAGATCTGTTCCCTCCCTAGTTCTTGGTCTCCCTCTCCCTAACTTATAAAGAAATGATGTTTTTATTTCCTTCTTTACAATCCTTATGTCTTCGATTATTTTTGGACCTCTTGTACAAGTTGTTTAGAAGTAGCAGTCATAAGCATCCTATTGTTTTTTGTTGTTGTTGTTCTGTCACTAAGCCAAATATTTTATTTGTATAACTGAAGAAAATGTACAACTGGTATTGGGAGCTTTAAGGAGTTCTTCTATAAGGAGGATCTTGTGAATGGCTATTATTTAAAGTGCATGAAAACAATCATCTATACAAATGTTGCTCTTAGCCTCTAGGTTTTATTTTTATGTCAGCATACATAAAAGTAAATTCTGTGTGTGCTCACTGTTCTATGAATATATCACATGAGTAGATTTGCATAACCACCACCACCATAATCAAGATGCCAAATAGCTCAGTTACCCAAAATCTCCAACAGCCACCCTTTAACAGTTACCCTCCCCCTGCCCTTAACCCCTACTTTAGCTGCAAACTATAGGTTTGGTATAATGTACATTTGCTTTAATTCATCTCAGTATTTTCTAATTTTACTTGTAATTTTAAAAATTTTGCCCATTAGTTATCAAAGAGTATGTTCTTCAGCTGTTTGTGAAATTCCCAAATTCCTTCCAATTTTGATTTCTAATTTCATTCTGCTGTGATCAGAGCACATTCTCTGGATGATTTCACCCTTTTAAATTTGCTGGGGCTTTTTTTTACAGCCAGAACATAGAATGTTCCGCACAATGTACTTGAGAAAATGTGTATGCTTCTACTGTTGGATGGAGTGCTCGAGGTCTTGCTGATTTATTGTAACCATCAAGTCTTCTGTTTCCTGTGGTTCTCCTGACTTGTTGCTCTACCCATTGTCTGAAGGGAGATAGTGGAGTCTCTATTACTATTTCTTCCTTCATTACCATCAGTTTTTCCTCACAGATTGGGGGCTCTGTTGTTAAGTACGTATATGTTTACAGATTTTATGTCTTTTTGATGATTGACATACTTAAGTATCATGTCATCTTTGTCTCCACAATTTGGTTATAAAGTCTTTTTTGGTCTTATGTTAGCACAGCCACTCCCTCTCTCTTTGAGGTATTATTTGCATGGTGTATTCTCATCTATCCTTTTACTTTCTTCCTCTTTATGCTGTTGAATTTAAATATAGACATACTTATAGTTGAGTCATGTTTGATTACCCATTCTGCCAGTCTCTGCCTTTTGTTAGAATGGCTAGTACATTTACATTTAATGTAATTACCGATAAGGTAAGATTTACATATGCCATCTTACCATTTTTTTTCTGTATATATTGGGGCTTCTTTGTTTCTCTATTTCTTCATTAGTGCCTTCTTCTACTTTATTGAAGAGATATGTTTTAGACTATCATTTTATTTTCCTTGCTATCCCCTCCCCCACGTGTGTATGTGGGTATATATGAAGACTTTTTTTAAAGATTTTTTTAGTTGTAGACAGACACAATACCTTTATTTAATTTATTTATTTTTATGTGGTGCTGAGGATGAAACCCAGTCCCTTACATGTGCTAGGCAAGTGCCCTACCTCTGAGCCACATCCCATCCCCAAGAATTTTTTTTTAAGTATTTTCTTAGTGGATGTCTCAGGAATGACAATATCTGAAGACATTCATGTTTGTATTAATACTAAATTTTGATTGTATACTGAAAAAAAACTTTGCTCTAAAAAGCTCATTCTCTCCTCCCCTTCTTTGTGCTATTATCATCACAAAAATTACACCTTTATATGTTGTATTCCTGTCAATACAGTTTTATGATTATTGTTTTACATATTCATATTTTAAATCATATAAGAAAAATGAGCTGAAAATAAAAACTATAAGGTCACTGGCTCTTATATTAACGTCATTGGATACTTTTACCACTGTTCTTCATATGTCTTTGAGTTACTTTCCAATGTCCCTTTACTTCAATCTGGAGACTCCCTCACACACTTTTTCTCTTTCTTCCCTCCCTTCCTCCTTCCTTCCTTCCTTCCCTTTTTTTTTTTTTTTTGTACCAGGGATTGAACCCAGGTGTGCTAACCACTGAGCTACATCCCAGCCTGTTCTGTTTTTCACTTGGACACAGGGTCTTGCTAAGTTCTTCCTCCTGTTTCAGCTTCCAGAGTCACTGACTGGGATTACAGGCGTGGGCCAGTGTGCCCAGCTGAAGGACTCCCTTTAGCATTTCCTATAGGGCAGGTGTACTAGTCCTACATGCCTTCTCTGGGTATGTTTTTATTTGTCTTTCATGTTTGAAGGAGACTTTCCAGATGTAGAATTCTTGGTTTATAGTGTTTTCTTTCAGAATTTTAAATGTGTCATCCCACGCCTTCTGCCCTTCATTGTTTCATAAAAAAAGGAAAATGGCTGTTGATCTTACTGACGTTGAAGTGTGCATGACAAGTTGCTTTTTTCTTGCTCTTTTCAAAATCATCTCTTTGTCTCTCAACAATTCAACCATGATACCTCTAGTTGTTAGTCTCTGGGTTCATCCAACTTGGAGTATGTTGGATGCGTATATACAGTATTTCATCAAATTTGAGAAGTGCTCAGTCATTATCTCTTTAAAAAAATTTTTGGCCTTTTTCTCTCTCTTCTCCTCCTGAACACCCAATTTTGCATATGGTACTGTCTAGAGGCTTCTTTTACTTGTCTTGATTCTTTTTGCTTCTGTTCCTCAGACTAGATAATCTCAGTGACCTATATTCAAGCTCACTGATACTTTCTTTGTACAGTTCAAACTCAGTGCTGAGCCTCTGTAGGGAAATTTTTATTTCATTTGTTTTTCTTTTCTTTTTTTTTTTTTTTTTTTTTTTGGCACCAAGGATTGAACTCAGGAGCACTTAACCACTGAATCACATCCTCAGCTTTTTTTTTTTTTTTTTTTGTATTTTATTTAGAGACAGAGTCTCACTGAGTTGCTTAGGGCCTTACTACATTGGTGAGGCTGGCTTTGAACTCGTGATCCTTCTGCCTCAGCTTCCCGAGCCACTGGGCATGCACCACCACACTCAGCCAGTTGTATTACTTTTTAACTTCAGAATTTTTATTTGGTCCTTTTTTATAATTTAGATTTCTTTATTGATATTTTCTATTTGGTGAGACTTTGTCACACTTTCCTTAATTATTTAGACATGGTTCCCTTAAGTTCTTTGAACGTATTTTTAGCAACTGATTTATGGTCTTTGTCTAGTAAATTCAACATCTGGACTTCCTCAGACATTTCTGTGGGTTGTTTTTTTCTGTCTATGTATAAGCCATGTTTTCGGGTTTCTTTACATGATGTGCATTTTTTGTTGAAAGCCAGGCATTTTAATGAATATGGTGTGGCAGACTGAAGACTGTGTTCCCTTTCTTTCTCAAGGTTTGTTGTTCTGTGTGTTGTTGATGATATTTTTTACTTAATGAATTTGTTGGACTAATTCTATGAAGTCTGTGTTCCTAATGTGTATAACCACCGTGGGGTCATGTTGTCTAGCAGGCAATCTACAACTCAGCCTTTGTCTTCACTGCTGCCTGGGCAGAGCCTCAAGCTCCTCCAGAGAAGGGACCTGTCAGGTCTCCCTGTGTAGACACACAGCCTTGCATATATGTGCCTTCTCCGTTCCCTGATATAGGTTACATCTCTTCACAGTCTCCTGTTGTCATCTGGTTCACTAGTTTTTCCCTTTAATTTTGTTTTTGTTTTGTTTGTTTAGTCTTTTATCAGGCCCAAATTCAGCTGGGTGTACTGTTGACCAGTTTGGTGAACACTGGAGATAGAACTGTTCACAGAGAATAAGCTGAATCAGGTCAAAGAAAGACGGGTTGGGTCCAGGAGTGAAGGTGAAGCTTTTCCAGGGAGCTGGCATCAGGTCACATGGTGGCACTTCTCTAGAGATGGGATTTATTTTGAAGGTCCATTCCATTGTTCTCCTTCTAGTCGCTGCCAGGAGGAGCTAGTTCTGAGGTTGCTGCAGAGCTGGGGAAAGGGCTATGGGAACTGGTCACGTTAAAACCCGACAAGCTCCCGGTTCATGCCGATCGTCACTTGCTTTTCTTGAATAAGGTGAAGCCCTTAGTCAAATCTCAGAGTTCTGAAAAGCAGATTTTGACTTTTCTCTGGCCAGTGTTCCTGTTTTCCTGGAGGGGTGGGTTTTAGAGGACCTGACCCTGCCTTTCCGGGAGTGTCTGATTCGGCGGTTTACTCTCTCTTTCCTGCATCATCAGTGTCTCCTGTTATTGGAGCAGAACCACCCAAACACAAGCATCTCTATTTTCTTCCTTCTTCACAATGACAGCGAAACTCTGCCTCCATCTTCTGCCTAACCTCTGTCCTGTCGTTCCAGCAGAACTCTTCAAGAAGGTCAGCTGGTTCTCAGTGTTGCTCTTGAGCCCACTCGTCACACTTCTGCCCATTTCACGGCTCCCCCAACCACCCCCACCCCCGGTCAGTCACCAGTTTCCCCCACAACACCATGTTCAGTGCTCACTTCTGGGTCCACATCTCATTTGGCCAGTCACAACATCTGACCACATTGACCACTCTCTCCTCCCGGAAGCTCTTTTCCTTTGTCCTCCAGGACACAATCCAATCTGGTTTCCCCTCTTCCTTCCTGCTTCAACTCACTCCCTGGTTTATTCCCTGCTCTTCAACCTCTACGTGTTATAGTGGCTGGACTCAGTCCTTGGACTTTCATTTACTACTTACTCCCTGGGGACTGCATCCATCTCCTGACTCTAAATAACTCTCATGTGCTGAGGACTTAGAAATTTCATATCTCTAACTCTGACCCAGAGCTCCTGGCCTGTTCAGCCTGTCCCCAACAGGCAACTAAGGAGCATCTCAAGCCTGCTTGGCACGGAGGTCCTGCCATGTCCTGATTCCCTCAATTCCTCCCTAACTCAGTTAACAGCATCCTTCCTGCCAGAGCTCAGGCTGAAGTCTGCATTGCCAATCCCAACCCATCACCAGATCCCACTGACTTCACTCAGCACCCATCCAGGATCACTCGCCACCACCCACACACCCAAGATCTGTCCTCCTCTGTCCCTGCATGAACCTCACTATTCCACAGCCTGTACCTATGCCCTTGACCTTGTGCAGTCCATCCTCAAGAATGGGTGTTCCTCTGCTCAGAACCTCTGTGGTTCTCCCTGCATGTACAATAGAACTAAAGTTGCAACCATACCCTACATGATCCGGTTCCTTCTTGCTCTTTCACCTTCTACCTGTGAAAAGATGCAACAGCAGGGTGCCATCTATAAACCACAAAGCAAGTCCTTACTAAGTGCCACATCTTTCAACACCTCAGTCTCAGACTTCAAACTGTCAGCGATAAATTATGCTGTTTAATTTATGGAATTTATGTCATAACAGCCCAAATGGACTGACACAGCCTCTCTAGAGGTCTTAGCATTGTTTGTAGGCTGGAGGCAGGAGGAGGTGAATAGCTGATCCTAGGAAGACCCACTTTGGACACCTTCTTTGCAAGTCCTGCTTGGCTGGTCTGGCTCTGTACACTAGGATGTCAGAACACTTGGACCTACTGTGTTGCTTTCATCTTAGAGCTTTCTGCCAAACCTCCAAGACCACGATAGCCACACAAAAAAAGCAAGACATTTATATAAAGAGAAAAAAGGGAGAGAGGAATGAGAAAGAGAATCTAAACATTTTCCTTTTAAGTGGAGAAAGAGAAAACAAAGCCCATACCCAAGCAAAACCCTCTGTGCAGGAAGCAGAGGCCCCCACGTGGTCATTCAGGATGCTGCAAGATGGGTTTGTTCATTTCCCCAGGGACTTTTCTACTAATGTCCCACACACTGGAAGGCTGAAGTAAGATGTCCACTTCCTAGTTTCCATAACCTGTCAATACGTTGTTTATATGGCAAAGGGGGCTTTGCAGTTGCAATTAAGGGAAGAATCTTGAGATGACAGAACCCAATGGGTACACAGATTCCTTATGAAAGAGAGAAAAAGGGTCGAAATGAGAGAAAGGGAGATGTGGTGATGGAGCTGGAGGTCAGAGAGACATGCTGGAAGGTGGAGGAAGGGGCCATAGGCCAAAGGACCCAGGCTCCTCTAGGAGCTGGAAGAAACCTCCAGAAGGAACCAACCCCAAGGACACCCTGATTTTAGATATCCACCTCCAGGCCTGTAAGAGACGGAATTTCTGTTGTTCTAAGTCCTAAGCTGCTGTTGGCTGTTTACAGTGACCACAGAAACTAACACATCTTCATGTGCCTGAAGGATGGACCACCTCCAGGTGCCCTTGGCGTGGAGAGAACACAAGGTCCTGCCATGATGCTGCACAGAGCCCGTGCAAAGTGCAAGTGGACAAGTGGCCCCCGTGGCCACTTTCCAGCAGGCTCAGAGGGAGGCTGGGGCACTGCTGATGTGAGCCGAATCCATCCTGGGCTAATGCAGGGGTGAGCTCCCGGCTGCCATAAACCACATCCCAATTTCTTTTTTCTTCTTTTTAGGGAGATGCTGAACAGTGATACTTGAATTTTGAGTGACAACGACTGTTTATAGTTCACAAACCTGCGTAATAATCCATGGCCAGATTACCTTTCCTAATTCAACTCTTAACTCATCCTGCTTGTGTTCAGGCAATAGGAAACAAATGTCTTAAAGGGAAGTAAAGCTTTATTCCGGGTTCCCACTGGCATTTAACAACTGAACCCCGTCTGTTCATTAAGATCTTTAATGGAGAACTTGTCTTCAGTTGTATGAGGGAATTTCTCACTCCACCAAACTGAAGGAGAAGTTTATGTTAATATTCCTGTCTTAGTTTGGGCTGCTCTAACGGAATACCACATGCTGGGCGATTTAAGCAGTGACTTTATTTCTCGCAGTTTTGGACGCTGAAAATCTGGACCAGTGTGCCAGCGTGGCGGGTTCTGGTGACAGCCCTCATCCTGGTTACAGATGGCCACCTTCTGTATCCTCACTGGTGGAGAGTGAGCTGCAGCCTCTTCCTCCCTCATAGGGCACTAATCCCCTTAAGCCTCACCTCCTTACCTGATCACTTCCCCAAAGCCCTGCCTCCTTATAGCACTGCTTTGGGGATTTAGGCTTCACCATATGAATGGGGGGTTGGTTGTTAGCATTCATACAAGGGCAGTTTCCTTCCTGTTCCAGGTCATAGCAAACGTTGCTACAAAGGAAGGACACACTCCTCTCTGTACCTCATCACAGCACAACTTCCCAGGCAACCTGATGTGATAATTGTGGCCACCTCCTGAGTTCCCAGTGGGGTGACTCGGCATCAGGCTGACCTGCATCTCTAGACCCTGCCCACCTCCAGCACCTGAGGACACTGATGCCAGGTGCTTGCAAGACTCAGTCCTGGATGCCAAAAAACTGCCGGCCTTGGAGGGGCAGGACAGTGACCTCTTTCCTGGTCATGGGAAATCACCTGTGGACATCGTCATCACCCCCAGCCCTCCTGCCCCTGCACACCCTTCCTGCTCCCATCCACCCAGACTCCATGCCCTGCTGGACTCACAGTCCCAAAGGAAGGAAAGCCTGTATACGAATCTCATGAACAGACCTCCAGGGTGTGATGGAGAGACATACGTAACACTGCCCATCCCACAGCTGTTTCCCAGATACTGGCTCCCAGTGGCCCACGACTCCCAGGAGGGCAGACGAGGATTCCCTCAGTAGTCCTCACCCTGCACAGCCCAGGGCACCTGGGGGCTTGGAGAGCCTGACCTTCCAACCCCACCCCATGGTTGCCTGGGGATAAGGGTTTCTCACACTTCCCAGGGGATTTCCCATGGGCTGAGATAGTCATCCAAGAACATCCAGGGCTTGAGCTAAAAGTCACAATGAAAATGCTGATATAGGGTTTCTTACGTTTTATTTTCTCTCACATCAAGTACAGCAAAAAGCTAAGTGGGGTTTTAAACTAGACAGCATGACTTACCTGAGAAGGAGCCCACCTCTCATCCAGAGGTGAGTCCAGCTGCCCAGCTGGCCCCAGGGTGGTGGCAGTGGGCTGTGCTGGGGGCAACTCTACCCTCCTCAGGTAGTTCAGGGCTGGATCCAGGATTGTGGGACATGAAGGTCTTGCAACTTGGGCGTCTTTTTAAGAAAAGGAACACAAAGCAACGAATAAAAAACCAGGCTCAACAGCGAATGCTTATTTAGGAGGGGCCCGTGGGATAAGAACCTGAACCCTAAACTTCATGGCACATAACTTTCCGAATAGGCTCAAAACTCCATAGGTGGGGTTCTTCCGGGGCTAACCCATGGCCCATCGGCCTCCATGCTGGGGCTGGAACGCGGGGCCTCACAAGCTCTGCCACTGAGCTGCACCCGGCCCAATCGAGCTTCCCTCGCTTGCTGGCCCTTGGGTTGCCGGCCCTCAGCCCTCTCTGGACTGTGGTCCGCACCTCGGGTCATGAGGGCGCGCTGCGGTCTCCAACTGTGGCTTCTGGTCTCCTCTTTAGGTTCCTTTTGTTCCCTCCCCCCCCCTCCGCCCCCATTTTCTTTCGTCTCTTTTGTCCCCTCTACAAGTGGCAGTGATGCCAGTTGCTCAGCATGTTCTTCGCCAGGGTGTTTGTGTGACCGGGTTCAGTGGAGAGAGATTCCGGAGCCCCTGGAGGGTCCAGTGGAATGGCCTCCTCGAGGGCAGGAACAGCGAGTGCCTTCCAACACCCTGCGCACGAGGTGGGGTCAAGTGCGCGCTGCGCGGGGCTGGGCACCCCAACTCCCGTCCACCGGAATCTCGGCGCGACCCTCATTTTGATTAGAGTCTTTACAGATGTGATTTGTTTTAATGAGGTCAAGCCCTAAACCCAATTACTGGATTCCCTCTAAGAAAGAGAGAGGACACCGGCTCACAGGGCAGAGGCCAGGTGGCAACCGCGAGAGAAGCCAGCGGGGCGTCTGCAGGCTGGGAGACGGAGGAGGGCGCACCCTGGGGACCCCTGCGACCTCGGCCTGGGCGCCTGGCCTTCCACACAGCCGCACTCCGTCCTCCAGATTGCCGACAGTGCGCTTCTGTCGCACGGTGTGGTCATTTGTCATGGCAACCCTAGGAACCTAAAGTCCATGTGAATAAATTACTGAAAAAACCTTGGCCCGGCTCTAAGGTTCTGAGAGAGGGAAACTCAATGTACAAGCTCATGCCTTTTTGACAGAGCCTTGGATTCCCAATTTAAAAGTGGGATCTAAAAGGAAATGGGTCCAGAGTGTAACCTGCTGATCTCAGGAGCAACTGTAAAGGGTACTTCTGAGCCTGCCTCCATTTTTCATACTTTACCTGGGGGCGCTGATGGCGCCAAATATCTGAACACACACAGGAAATTCAGATGCATGACTAATACTTCTCTCTGCAGCTGGTTATTGTGCTGTACCCAAAGAAGAAACTGTGCCTCGGTGCGCGGTGGGCTGGCGTGCACAGGCTGGGCTGGCGCAGGCTGACCTCCAGGTCCCTCCTCTCCTCTAGCTATGGATAGATTGCTATCATCCAGAGAACACAGAGAGCTTCTGATATTTTCCGGGACATTAGAGGGTTTCGATTTTCCTTTGCTTATCAAGGGTTTTAAAGCCATTTATATTCTGAAACAGGATAGTGATTTTTTTCTGTCTTCATGAAAAACAAACTAGTTGCAAATTGCCAATAAAAGGTATACAAATGACAAATTTTAAAAAAATCTCCAAGTGTACTTTTCCCTCCTCAAATAAAAAAAAATGAAAGGTAATAGAGGGTCAGTCACCGTAAAATGAAAATTGAAGCCTTCTACTCCTAACTGTCCTTAATTGCTTAAGAATAAACTGCCCTGACTGAGAAACAAATGAAGATACAGAAAAACACAGAACACTAAGTACAACATGTGAGAGTTGTTTTGGCAGAAATTGCCGTCAGCTTTGGCTGGTGAATAATTTTTGGTGAGCACACACATTTCTGTTATGTTTAATTCCCTGTATTTCAAATCTAAAGCTGCAGTGGTGGTGTTGTGTGTTTATAATTAAACTCAGCATTCAGTTCCTTTCTATATAATCAATGCAAGATGAGGAATCAAGGAAAGCAGGGTTTGACATAAAAATTTTTTATGTTGGATTAATTAGTAAATATAGAGGGGCACACCTGTGATCCCAGCAGCTCAGGAGGGTGAGGCAGGAAGATTGCAAGTTCAAGGCCAGCCTTAGCAATTTAGCCACACCCTAAGCAATTTAAGGAGACTCTGCCTCAAAATAAATAAATAAAAGGGAATGGGAGATGCGGTTTAGTGGTTAAGTACCCCTGGGTTCAATCCCTGGTACCAAAAACAAATAAATAAGTTAAAAATTAAAAATTTAGTAAATCCTCAAATATTTGGATATTTTAAACTATAGATGAACAATGAGTAACAACAGCATTCTTGCAGCATGAAGAATTGATACAGATCTGGAAGGCTTACCCCAAGCTCACAGATGAGTCCTGACAGGTACTGCCCAGTGAAAATCATAAATGCCATCTTCCATTGTCAACTGTGAGGTTCCAAAATTAGTTTGAAATCCTTACAATAACATGGAAATTCAAACACGTTCCTATAGTAGCATAGATGCAAATGGCAAATGAAGAACTCCTGTCCAAGCTAATGTTGTGATGAAAGGTACACTCATCACCAGAACTCCATGAGCAACCATGACCCCCAGCCCCGCATCCCTTGTCTGGAGCCTTCCAGGCAGACATAAGCCATGGAGCCAGGGCCCTGAAGAGGTGTCTCAGCCCTGGTAGGGGTGGCCCCTAAGAGTCCTCTCATGCCATGGCCACAGCATGACTTCAGGTTTCTCTTTGCGTATCCAGGTGTCCTTTAACTACAAACAAAGCGCCATCTTTTCTCTTTCTTGAACAAGTTAATGGTTTCTGCTTTGAAACAGAAACAATGAAGGACTTTGTGGAGCTATGCTTAGAAATGCCAAAGGGGAGTTAAAGGACATTTTAGAAATTTTGCTAAAGTTGACTTTTTTGATGATGCCAGCATACTTTTTTTTTTTAACACACACACCCCCACAAAAAAAACCCCAAAATTCTTGAGTTCACTTGTCTTTCAGATTTCCTTATGTCTCAAGGCACTGCTTGCACACTGTAGACAGAGGAGGTCCCTCCTCTCAGCCACCCCACCCCTCCCTCAGCTTGGCACATAAGGTTGACTAAAGAAAACAGGAAGATAGCAGAATGCAAAAGAAAACACCCTGCTCAGAGTTTGCTCTGAGATCAGGTGGAAGAGTGAAGGGAACTTCAGAACTGTTAAACAGGATGAGTTTTGAAATGGTACTTTAAAAAGAGGTTTCTGCATTTGCCTTAGATTTAATGAATGCAAAGATTTAGCTTAAGGATTCCTGAAAACAGAACTGTTCCCGGGCTGAGGGCATCTGAGAACTGAGGCAGCACAGAGGCCCCCCTTCAAGTCCTGATTCTTGCTGTCAAGTCAGATTTCAGCCATGTCACTCAGAACAACAGGCATGAGATCATTAGAAAGGACAGGGAAAGGGGACACTCTCCAGGCAGAGAGTGGGTTTTCAGAGGGGTGAGGGACAGCATGCCTCTCCTGCCCTTCAGTTTTATTGGGGGTTCCAGAGAAGTTCCGAAGAGGCCCGCCCGGGTCCACCTCTTGACTTTTGCCTGACAGCAGGATGACTTTCCAGTCCCCACTGCCATGGACACTCTAGGTCACTTTGGCCCGTGCTGATGGGTTCTAATTGGAACTTGTTCTTACAGATTTTATGGTTATGTGGAATCATCCTTATCGCCCTGAGTTCTGGGATTTGATCTGTATAAGGGTCACAAAAGTCCCCCCATTCAGGGTAACTTGGGTTTCTCTTATGGACATTATCTCAGGCCTACATTTCTCCGGCAAATAACAGGTAGTTTGCTGAGGAATGTGACATATCCTATACACTTAAGCAAAGCAGGGCTGCAGGTGAATTGCTTTTTAAAAGTTAAAGCATGTGAGGGGTCAGCACAGTGGGTCCACCCACATCTGTCTGTACCCTATCAGAACCACTTGGAGTTAAAGAGCTGTTGCACACCCAGCTGGCAACTGGTCATAGAATCACAGAACCTAAAACAGAACAGAAGAGGAGGCTTTTTTATTTTTATTTTTTGTGGTGCTGGATATTGAGCCCAGGGCCTTGTGCATGCAAGATAAGCACTCTACCAGCTGAGCTATATCCCCAGCCCAAGGGGGCTTTTTCCTTCTGTCCAAGGACTGTATCTACAGCAGAAATTTTGGTTTGTGCTGGAATTTTGTCAGCAGTGGGAATTGTACTTTTTTGCCTTGGATGAAATTAGATTATCTGTGGGCACTCATAACCTGCAGAAATAGAATTGTATGTTTTATTCAAAGGTCCTACCTCAGATTATGAGGCTGTGATGCCAGCCTTCTCTGCCTTCATAAAATATACATACACATACATACATGCACACATATATGTGCATTAATAGGTGCATACATAATTCATTTCCCATGTGTGTAATGGTATGTAATTCTGCTAACCAGTGCAAGAAGAATGGGGTAGGGAAAGCATTTTAACTTCTAGGAAATTACAACTGTAAACCTGTTTAAGAGGAAAGGACAGGACGGGAAAGAAAGAATGCTTCATCTACTCATTCAGGTGTTCATTCACTCTTCAAATCTCTGTTGAGAAGGCACTAGGCCAAGTCAGCCCTGGAGACCTAAGTCCTGTTTTCCCAGAGCTTTGTGTTGGCAGGACACAACTACAATTTCCAGAACATTCTTTCCAAAAGGGGCAAATTTTCAAGATATGTGCCATAATGTCTCAATTAAAAACCCAGCGATAAGGTTCTGGAGCACACCCAAGGCCCTGGATTCAATCTCTGGCATTGCAAAAAAAGAGAGAAAGAAAAAGCCAGTGTGAAACCGATAACACGGCTCCTATTGAGTCACACGGCAGCCAAACTCTATCTCTAATCAAAAATGCATGGCTAAAAATAACTGTAGTGCCACAGCCAGACCTGGCAGCACAGGACGCAGAGCCAGAACTGCGGACACTAAGTGTCAACCATAGTTGCAGGGGTATTTGGTCTGACTCCATGAGGTTTATATTTTGAGGTTTGTAAAGAGCTGTAAATGTTAGTGGAAAAAGCAATTCCCTGCATCTTGTCATTTGTCTTTCAAGCTCTTCAAACTCAAAAACCTTTGACATACTCAAGGTAGAGTTCATTGAATTTGAGAAAATTGCAGCAGATTTTATGAATTCATTAAAATGACTCTTTAACCTACTTAGTATTAAGGTATTATATGATTGCTCCAAACCAGAAGCAGGAACGGTTTATAAAAAAATAAGTTAAGACTGGGTTTTGACCCACTGCTGCTGTTACTGGTGCTCTTGGTGGGGGGCGGGGGGCGCATGGGGATAATTGGATTTTCCTCCTGGCCCTAGTTTAGAAGACACTAAGGTCTTGTTCTGTCTGCCTGTTTCCATATTTCTACTTACTATAAAATCATGGTGGGGAATGAGTCCAGGGGTCAAGTCCCACACTGCCTCCCCACCCTGTGCAGAGGGAAGGCATTGCTGCTGTCCAGCTCCATCACTGGTGAGCCAGTACAAACTAACACCAGGGTGCCAGCTGCTAAAAGCCTTTGCCAGCACACGTCCAGAATGCTGGGCACAGAGGCAGGCATGTGAGGCCTGCCAGCTCCGCAGTCCATCTGAGGAGCGCCCAAGGGCCTGCTGTGTTCACACGTGCTTCCATGGAGCTCTCCAAGCACAGACCACCTTGCTGTGCTCCAGGTGGCCTGCCTCCGGACCCATTAGCACGTGGGCTGGTAGCCTCTGAAGAGCAGAGAGCCAGGAACATGCATTCCGTCCATCAGGGGATCTTCTTTCCTAATGGTGACTTGCTAACCAATCTCAAGCTCTCTTTGGAGGAACTTCAACCCTAGGACATAAAAAATGACCCCTTGGTATCTGGATAGAAGGTGGAAGCTGTCATGGAGAGCAGGGATCAGGTCCAGAGTGGGACCAGCTCTTCCGTAGCGGACAGTCTCCAGGAAGGAGGCTGGCCAGCCAATGGCAGTGAAAGGTAAGCCAGTTCTCTGTGGGAGTCATACTTTTTGTCTTTTTCAAAAAAGACAAAAATTCTTGAGTCTTCTTGGCTGGGTCCAGATAAGGACCATAAGGTTAGAGGCAATGCCCATAGGGGGGCTCCTCAGAGAACAGGTGCTCACTGAACCCCAGCAGGCAATTACGAAGGAGGAATGGGGGAACCCAAAGTCCCAGGACATGGGGGAAGAACTTACAGAGGAAGCAAGGAGAGAGCCTCTAGAGAAGCTGGGGGAGCCCAGCACAAAAGTGGGGCAGAGTTTAAGAAAATAGGAGTCCCCCAAAATGCACTAGAGGTGCTGGAGAGGGACTTAGACCTGAAAAATCCAGAATCTTTACAAGACCCAAGAGAAGGCTCGGTGCATTGGAGGGCAGATGAAGCCAGGCCAGAGCTGAAGATTTGGGACAGGCAGGTGGAGGCTCTGTTAGGAGAACCTGACCTGAGTGGAATCAGGCAAGTAGGGTAGAAAGCCCAGGAGGACCACGCAAAGGTGGAGGGCTTCTTTTAAAAAGCAAGGACATGAATACATGCTCGAAAGACTGGGTGGGCTGGCTGGAGGAAGTGCAAGGAAAGCCGGAGCGTCCAGGATATTTACCCTGCCGGGGGCTGGCATTCACTAGAGTAATCTGCACCCTCCTGGGAATGCACAACACCCCAACGATACAGTCTTCAAGTCTCACTTGGAATTTGGCCAAATAGGAAGTCAACTGAACTTTTGGGTGTTTAGAAGACATTCTCTGATCACTTGATCATAGATTGACAGGGACAACTTCTACTCATCGTTTGATATTTAAGGCTCAATATGCGAATTATGTACTCAGCCAAGAAAGTAAAACTATAACAGAGGTGTCTGAGTCAGCCCAGGCTGCTATAACCAAACAACACACATTGGGCGCTTAAACGACAGATACTTATTGCTCACAGTTCTGGAGGCAGGAAGTCCAAGATCAAGTGCTGTGCCAGCAGAGCTGGTGTCTAGTGACCGCTGGCCTGTTTCCTGGTGACAGAGGGCCATCTTCCTGCTGTGTCCCCTCATGATGGGGGGGGGGAGTTGGTAAAGAGAGGAGAGGGAGTCTTTTTAGAGTTAGGGTTAGGGTTAGACACAATCCCATCCATCCTGGGGGCTCCACCCTCACGACATCACCTAAGCCTAATGATCCCCCCACCCCACCCCCAGACCCCACGTCTAAAAATCTTCAGATTGGGGCTTAGGGGTTCAAGGTGAATTTGGTGAAGGGGACACAGACATTGAGTCCTGCCGCAGTCTGTCTGGGCACAAAATAACCGAGCCGCCACAAAGCCTTGTAGGTTGAAACAGCAACTCTTTATTCCCGAACTCTCACCGGCACTCTACACACACTTCCCAGGAACACACTCCCTCCACGGGGCTCCACGCCCCAATTCTCCCGGAACCCCAGGAGAACTCAATGGGAACTCCAAAGTACTGGGCACCCGAGGCAGCAGGATCTGCCCTAATCCCAGCAGGATCAGCCCTAATCCCTAATCCCGGAGCCGCCCTAATCCTGGAGCAGGGTCACCTTTCAACCATTCCCTCTAGCAAAATGCCAGGCATCATTCTGACTAAACTGTGGCTCTCAACAGAGTCCATAGCATGAGGCCACAGAATTTACTAAGGAAGTTGGTTCTCAAGATACAGCAAGGATTCAGTGGCTAGGTGGTTACTTTTTTTTTTTTTTAATTTTTTATTGTGGGTTGTTCAAAACATTACAAATAATTAAAAAAATAAATAAATAAAATAAAATTAAAAAAAAAAAAACATTACAAATTTCTTGACATATCATATTCCACACTTTGATTCAAGTGGGTTATGAACTCCCACCTTCACCCCATACACAGATTGCAGAATCACATCAGTTACACATCCATTGATTTACATATTGCCATACTAGTGTCTGTTGTGCTCCGCTGCCTTTCCCATCCTCCCCCCTCCCCCCTCCCCACCTCTCCCCTCCCCTCCCCTCCTCTCTCTCTACCTCCTCCACTGTATAACCCTGAGGGTCTCCTTCCATTACCATGCAATTTCCCTTCTCTCTCCCTTTCCCTCCCACCTCTCATCCCTGTTAAATGTTAATCTTCTTCTCCTGCTCTTCATCCATACTCTGTTCTTAGTTACTCTCCTTATATCAAAGAAGACATTTGGCATTTGTTTTTTAGGGATTGGCTAGCTTCACTTAGCATAATCTGCTCTAATGCCATCCATTTCCCTGTAAATTCTATGATTTTGTCATTTTTTAATGCAGAGTAATACTCCATTGTGTATAAATGCCACATTTTTTTTATCCATTCGTCTATTGAAGGGCATCTAGGTTGGTTCCACAGTCTTGCTATTGTGAACTGTGCTGCTATGAACATCGATGTAGCAGTGTCCCTGTAGCATGCCCTTTTTAGGTCTTTAGGGAATAGACCAAGAAGGGGAATAGCTGGGTCAAATGGTGGCTCCATTCCCAACTTTCCAAGAAATCTCCATACTGCTTTCCAAATTGGCTGCACCAATCTGCAGTCCCACCAGCAATGTACAAGTGTACCCTTTTCCCCACATCCTCGCCAGCACTTGTTGTTGTTTGACTTCTTAATGGCTGCCAATCTTACTGGAGTGAGATGGTATCTTAGGGTGGTTTTGATTTGCATTTCTCTGACAGCTAGAGATGTTGAGCATTTTTTCATGTACTTGTTGATTGACTGTATGTCCTCCTCTGAGAAGTGTCTGTTCAGGTCCTTGGCCCATTTGTTGATTGGGTTGTTTGTTCTCTTATTGTCTAATTTTTTGAGTTCTTTGTATACTCTGGATATTAGGGCTCTATCTGAAGTGTGAGGAGTAAAGATTTGTTCCCAGGGTGTAGGCTCCCTATTTACCTCTCTTATTGTTTCTTTTGCTGAGAAAAAACTTTTTAGTTTGATTAAGTCCCATTTGTTGATTCTAGTTATTAACTTTTGTGCTATGGGTGTCCTATTGAGGAATTTGGAGCCCGACCCCACCGACTGTAGATCGTAGCCAACTTTTTCTTCTATCAGTGATTCAGTTTCATTTTGTTGCATATGGATTTCCAGTTTTCCCAGCACCATTTGTTGAAGATGCTATCCTTCCTCCATTGCATGTTTTTAGCCCCTTTATCAAATATAAGAAAGTTGTAGTTTTGTGGATTGGTTTCTGTGTCCTCTATTCTGTACCATTGGTCCTAGGTGGTTACTTTTATCAGCTTGTTAAAAAATAACAATCGGAAACACACACACACACATACACTCTTTCAGGGACAACCTTCCAAGAAGATTCTGTACTTTAAAAATGAATAAAATAACATAATATTTTCCCCTGAAAATCTAACCAGTAAGAAGCAGAGAATTAAGATAGCCCATCATGCATTTTCAAAGAGAAGTGTTCCTCCACATTCATGATGAAATTGGAGTGTCCTTTCTTCCCTTTCTTTGTGCTGCCTCCTTATAGGGGTTCATTCACAGTGTGTGTGGTGACGGTCCCTGGTGTTCACACAGGGGAAAACTTGTCTGAATTATAATACCTACAGGCCTGGTGGTTAATTATGCCCTTCATGCTTTGGTGGCCTGCACACTACAATTGTTACACAGGACATAAGAGTCCCAGCTTTCCAAGTTAACCAGTTCACGAATCACAACTCAGATGAGCCATCCACCCAAGACACACCAAAGCAACAAACAAAAATACATGTAGGCTTCAAATGCATGGGCACAGATATAAGACTCAGAGGAGGAGACTCTATTTTCCTGATCCTCTGAATGACATGACACCTTATATTACAATATATCATGGCTTAATAACCATGTTGGAGGCTCTAGGACAGATATTTCAAATATCTAAGTTCCTAAATTTCAAAAAATTCTGCATTCAATATATTCAAGGTGAGACATGTTTATTGTTGGAATTTTAATAAGTTTGGCCACAAGGGTGGTATTTTGATTAGGAGAGATATTTGAAATATGAAGTAAATTAAGTTAGTTGATGATTCAATAGTGTGTGATATTAAGTTTAAAATCCCATTTGTGCACGAAACATAGAATAAACAAAATCTACCGAAAAGCACTTATTTCCTACTCCCAGAGGGTTGCCAGGCTCTGCTGGTGGGGTGGACAGCGTGCTTCAGGTAGAGAGGGCCTGTGCTGCATGCAGAGGCCAGAAGCGCCCTGCATGTGGGAGTTCTTTTCTTACATGGGGCCACGGGCCACCCTTGAGGACCCTGCAGGTCCAGACCGGCAAGGATGGAGCCCAAACCTGAGCAACAACTGCTGTGAGGAGAGGGAGCAGGAGGTCCCGCAGGCCTCTTTTCACAGGAAGGTCAAGCTCAGTGCAGTCATGCAGGCGCTGTATTAATTTTCCAGTGCCGCGTGACAGCTGTGGTTTGGGTGTGAGGTGTCCCCCAAAAACTCACGTGTGAAGAATGCAAAAAGGTTTAGAGGAGAGAAAATTGGGTTGTGAGGGTCTAAACAGAATCCGTGAATTACCCCCTGATGGCATTAACTGAGTGAGAACTGAAGGCGGGTAGGGTGTGACTGGAGGTGGGCATTGGGGGTGTGACTTTGTGTATCTGGCAATGGAGTCTCTGAAATTCCTGGTCATTGTGTGGGCTGCTTCCCTCGCCACACTCTTCCCCCCATGATGCCCTGCCTCACCTCCAGACCTGAGGAATGGAGCCAGCAGCCTATGGACTGAGACTTCTAAAACTGTGAGCCCCCAAATAAACTCTTTCTCCTTTACAGTTGTTCTGCTTGGGTCTTTTAGTCACAGCTGTGAAAAAGCTGACTAAAACACATGCTTAGCAGCTTAAAATAACACCTGCTTCTTGTCTCCCAGTCTCTGCGGGTCGGGCACCTGTGCTCAGGGTGCCAAGCCAGTGGTAAAGGAGTGGGCCAGGCTGTGTTCTCAGCTGGGGCTTGGCTGGGGAAGACTGCTTCCAAGCTCCTTCAGTAGTTGACAGAATTCACAGGACAGGATCTCGGACCCTTGGGAGCCCTTACATTCCCTGCCATGTGACCTCTCCATCATGGCATGAAACATCCTGGCAGCAGCAAGTCTCTGGCTGCTCTCATCTCAACCTGCACCCTATTTCCAAGAGCTCACCCGATTAGGTGAGGCTCACTCATGCTCAAGGAGAAACAGGAAGCTTAGGATTCTGCCACAGCAGAGGTGACAGGAGACGAGGTAAATCACGTTTGGTTCTGAATGTACGTACACACGCCTTGTTTTATTGTGCCTCACTCACTGTATTGTGCTTTGCAGATACAGAGCTTTTTGTTTTGTTTGCAGATTGAAGGTTCATGGCATCCCTGTAGCCATCAAGTCTATGGGCACCATCTTTCCAACAACTCAGATGATCATTACTTTCCGCCGCCGCCGCCGCCCCTCCTCCTCCTCCTCCTCCTCCTCCTCCTCCTCCTCCTCCTCCTCCTCTTCTTCTTCTTCTTCTTCTTCTTCTTCTTCTTCTTCAGGGTGCTGTATTGGGGATCGAACCCAGGGGTGTTCCACCACTGAGTTATATCCCCAGCCCTTATTTATTTATTTGTTTGTTTGAGACAGGGTCTCTCTAAGTTGCCCAGGCTGGCTTCAACCTCTGATCCTCCTGCCTTGGCCTCCCAAGTAGCTGGTATTACAATCATGCACCATTATGCCCATCTGATTCTTAATATATTTTAGAAATAAAGTATTTTAAAATTGAAATATGTACATTTTTTAAAAATTAATACTATTGCACTCTTAACAGTATCATGTAAACCTAACTTGTATACATTGGGAAACCAAAAATGTTTATGTGACTTGCATTATCGTGATATTTACTTTATTGTGGTGAACCCAACACACAGTATCTCCAAGGTCCAACTGTGCTGTTTTACAAAGGGCCTGTGGAATATACCAGTGAAGTCCTGCAGGTAAGAGGAAATGGGAGCATTTGGAACTGAAGCATTTGGATTAACTGACCCCATGGAAACCAACACAGAGCCAGAGACTCCTAGAGACCAACTATGGGAGGACTAGAATTTACCAACCTCCAAGGTAAGGATGTGGAGCCCTTTACAGTTGACCCTCCTAATCTCTTTACACTGCTTCCTTCTTTCTTCCACTCTATCTGGCAATTATTCTCTGAAAAAGTCACCAACTACTTCTCTGCATCAAGGTTTCTGGAGAATAATTACTGTCTCCAAAGAGGTTTCTGTCCCCAGGAAAATTCTCCATTTTCCAGAAGGGTGATTATTCCCATTGTTGGCATGCTTAGTGAAACAGGGTTTATAAGAACTCAACCAGATTCTGGAGATTAAACTCTATCTCCTGCTGGAAACTGAAAATTGCAGCCACTGGAAGCCTGAGCTAATGTTGCTTGAATAGATTAATAATCAATAGTAAGTTCTATAATGCTTACATTTCCTAAGTTCTCATTATTCCCCTTTCCAAAGCACCCAACCCCTGGCCACCCATGTTATGGCTTGGATGTTAGGTGTCCCCCCAGATCTCCTGTGTTTCTGCAGGAATGTTCAGAGGTGAAATGACTGGATTGTGAGACTTGTAATCTAATCAGTCCTTTCTAGTTTGAATGACTAGATGGTAACTGTAGGCAGATGGGACATTGCTGGAGGAGGTGGGTTAATGGGGGTGATTTCTCTAAAGGATTGTCTTCCCTGTGGCCCCTTCTTCTTTCTCTTTCTGCTTCCTGATCCTCCGTCCTCCACTGGGACCTTCCCCCATGATGTACTGCCTCATCTTGGGCCAGACCAAGGAAGTCGGCCTTCTATGGACTGAGACCTCTGAACCCCTGAGCCCCCAATACACTTTTCCTCTAAGTTGTTCTTGTCAGGTATTTTGGTCACAGCAACACAAAAGTTAACTAAAACATCCATCTCCATATCTCTCTCCTAGTTTTCTCTCATAATGTCCCTGTTCCCAAATCCAGCAGAGAAGACTAGAAACGTATTTATCTATCTCCTGACAACTAAGGCCAGATTCATTGCTATGCAGCCACCTGCAATGCACCCTTTACCAGAGATGAAATGGATGTGTAGGGCCACCTGCTGGAAATTCAAAGCAGCACACTCCTGCTCAGATGCTAACTCATTTACTGACCAGTTGTGTAGGGCAGTGGTCTTGTGACTGATACCCAAGGCATAGGCTTTCTAAGGAGGGCTCAGAGTTTAAAGGGCATCACTTTCCAGCTCTCCAATCCCACGGGGGCTTTCCCCTAGAATTGACAGGCCAGGAAACACACAGGTAGCATAGCAGAGCCCTGCTGTTCCTCCTGATCACAGACTGTCCTGAGAGAGGATGCACAGGCAACACTTACAGAGCCCTCACTCAATGCCAGGCATTGTTATAACTGCTGTGCATTTACCAGCTCATGGAAAACTTCTCAAGTTCTAGACAAAGGCGCAAGTCCAAATTCAACTCTCATTGGAAATGCCTCCTTAATTGAGGTCTGGAGCATATTTGGCATCTTTTTCAGGGTAGGATCTAGAAAGTTCTCCTTTGTAATAATTAACATATTTCCAGAAAAAAAGGGTTCTACATTAAGAATAAAACTTATATTTTCTTAATATTTATTGAGATTCATAATCAACTACTGTTTATCAGATGATGATTAACATTGTAAATGCCCATTTCTGTACCTGCCCCCAAATGTGAAAGGTGTACAAGCTTTGCAAAATTCTTTTGAGAATACTCTTATAAAAAGATTAGCAGACCGCGGAACAACTCCCAGGGTTAAAAAGGGAAGCAGCAGATGCTCAAATCGTGGTGGGTATGCTTGCTTTCTTCATGAATTCCTGGAATTGTGAAACTTAAACTAACAGACTTCTCTTGGGAGTGGTGATAGTGCATGTGTTGCAATCAAGTATCTCAAACTGGAATGTACTTGAATGTGTGGCTTGCAGAATGCTCCTCCTTGGATTCTGCTGGTACAGTGGTGCAAACACAGGTCTCGGTGGAAAACATCAGGTCCAAAGCCTGGGAACTCAGAAAACGCAAGGTAGGTTCCTCAGTTTCGGACTTCAAAGCTGCAATGAAGATCTACACGACCTCTCGCACCTCACAGTCGAAGCACCACGCCCCCGACCAACCCCGGCGAGTGCCGGGAAGCCCAGCTCCACACGACCGCCAGGGGCCAGCGCTCCAGGGCTACCGGCCTTCACGCCCTTCGGCCCGGGCAGACTTTATGCCCCGCCCTCACCGCGCGCTAGCGGAGGAGGGGCGGGGCAAGACAAGGCCCGGGATTGGTGGGCGAGGCATGTGGAGGGGCGGGGCGAGACAGCCCGACAAGGACAAGGATTGGTGGGCGGGGCGGTGGAGAGGGGCGGGGCAAGACAGTCCTGGACGAGGCCGGGGATTGGCGGGTGGGGTGGGGCGCGGGCCGCTTGGGGGCGTGGCCTTGGACACGTGGTGCGGAACCGGCGCCTTGGGTGAGCGGACCTCATTGGCTGGACCTTCCTTCTCTGGTGGGCGATCCGGGCCTCTGGCGACCAGGCGGGAGAGCTCGCGCAGCTGCAGGAGTCGCGCTCCTTGGTGTGGGAACGTCGGGCCCCAGGCCGCAGCCAGTGAAATCCGGCTGTCCCGAGCGCGGTCGGTGGTAGAGGCCCTAGCGGGGCCGCGGATCGGAAGGGGCCTCTTGCGCCGCTTCCCGAGGGGCCAGCCGAGCGTCCGGGCGGGTGAGGGGACCTGCTCGGCCGCGCCCGGGCTCCGGCCTGCGTGGCGACCTGGTGCAGGTGGGGTGGCGGGGAGCAGCGTGCAGCTAGTGCTGCCCTGGGGAGGTCTGTCGTGCGCTCAGCCTTCTGCAGACACGCTCAGGGCCTGGCTCGCCCTGGCACTTGAGGCGGAGGATTCCCCTGCGGCGGGGAGACATTCCCTCGCGGGTGTGGGCAGGCCCCTTATTCCATCACCTGTTTCCTCTGTAAAATGAAGCCTATGCCTGGTCCCCGGCACTAATGCCCTTGAGTCCCTGGGCCCTACAGAGGGGGCCACCAGTATGGTTGGCTTCTGGAGAGGCAGCCTGGTTCAGGCTCCGGGTAACAAAATCAGGAGAACCTCTCCTGGGACCTGTTCCTGATAGCCTGTGTTGTCTCAAATGTTGGCAGGGAGGAGTGGCAAAAAGTAGTTTCGTGATATGTTTAGGATGAAATTCTAGAATAGGCAAATAGGAGATCCCCACCCGCGGTTTAATGAGGGTAGTAGTTCTCTGACTACTCTAACCTTCAGGTCTCAGGGGAAAAAGATTGAGACACTCAGAATTAAAAGAATCATTTGTGTGTATCGCTGCCTAGTTCATATCATTTCTCCTTCCCCTCTTACCAGCCTCTATTTAAATGTTGCTCCTCATGAACTTTAGATTTTTAGAGGGGAGGAAGCCTGTCATATATTTGGAGGGATAATATATTGCTTTTGTTCTTTCCAACATACTGCGTTTACCTTAGTAAATGAGTTTCATCAAGTCACATAAAAGTGGTTCCATTTAGTGGGTTTGGTGTTAGTGGAGGTGAAACAGAAGTCAAGTACTGATTGGGAGACCAAAAATCGGAACCTGCCCGACCTGCTCTGCTTTCTGACAGTTAATATAGGGGAGGTGCTTTGAGCAGTCCTTGTGGTTTTACAGGGTAACTGAACAATCTGTATCTGTTTACTCTTGGTGAACAGGCACAGCTTAGACAATTACATCTTTGAGTGCTTTAGAAAGCCATTAGTTAATTGACTAAAAAAAAAAAATATTAATGAGATGATTCCACAGTGAGTTTGGAATTTGTGGTATTTAGTGAGCAGAAACTCAAAGGAAAAGCACCCAGTGTAGGCTGAATAGGATTTCATCTCATGTAAATAGGTGGCTTCTCTGTGTGCATTTTTGGTGACAGATGGCTAAAATTTGACTCATTAACACTCATAAAAAATGCCTCAGCAGCATTCACGGACTCTGTTCTACTTGAGACTCTTTCCCATGAATGCCTGAGCTGGGGCATTACTTGTTGGCCCAGAGTATGGAAATATTTCATGCTTTCTTTCTAGTGTCTGTGAGGAAGAAGGGGAAAAGGACTTTGAGAGCTTCGTGGTGTAATCTCCTACCCATACAGAAATCACATCTGCCATACTGTGCAGCTGGAGAAACTTCCTCAGTCTGCTGTGCAGCTGCCACACTTCATGTCACAGTGGATCAAGTCAGTCACCTATTTAGAACAGCTCTAGAGCCCTATACCAAGAATATGTGCTGTTCAACAACAGTGTGTCAGTGTGCAAGCATTTGCCCTGCACCCACTTCAGACCCATAAAATTGTGGTAGGATCTTGTCACTTTGCTTCACTCAGGACGAATCTGCTCAGACAGCTGATCTCTTTTCAATTTCTGCTTAAGTCTTGAGTTTTTGAAGAAAGGAGAGACACTGCTTTGAAAGTCTAGAGACATTTTTATTTTGTCTTCATTCTGATTTTTTAAAGCAGTCTCATGATTTACTTGCCCTGCGTCTGTAAGATAGAGCAGGAGTCAGGGTCTCAGGTGTGAAAGCTGAATGTTAGTAAATGTGAGGGGGGGGAATATGTGTGCCAGGAATGGAAGTTTGGTTTTTATTTTTTAATTTAAACTTATGTTTTTAACTGATGCATAAAAACATAAACATTGTACATAATCATGGTGTGCAATGAGGCATTTCGGTGAAGTATGCCTTGTACAATGCTCAAATCCAGGGCAAATATACCTGTCTCCTCAAACACCGATCATTTTCTTATGGTAAAAACATTATGAAACCTGTTTCATGGGCTGGAGATATGGCTCAGTGGCAGAGCCCTCGCCTAGGATATATGAGGCAGGCACTGGGTTTGATTCTTAGCACCACATCAAAAGAAATCTGTCGCCTAGCTTTCTCCTGTGTAGTGCGTTATCATTACCCACACTTGCCCTACTGGACAATGGGGAAGTTTCTTTATCTTGGGTCCTTGTGGAGGTTTCTGAGCTAAGATCATTAGCATTCCTAAAATGAATTTATCTGGTGTGCCTGTGGCTCTCTTGGCTGTGTTCTGGGTTTGTGGCTGTTGAGACAGGATGTGACATTTTTGCTGAGATCTTGAAATGGTCATAGAAAGTGGACAGTTCTCTGTGTGCTTTAAGAATGTGAATTTTTTTTTTTTTTTTTTTTTTTAATGCTGGTAAATTACTATCACTGGGAAGTGCCTATTTTACTTTTCGTCAGATTGTCTGCAACTCGGGGCCTTTCAGTTACCTGCCACTGGACACAGGGTTTTGTGTGGATTTTCCTTCTGAGAAAAGGGAAGGTGAATCTAAACCTCTGACTAGGTCCCAGAGATCATGACTCTGAAGCCAGTGACTTCCTGGAGAGTCCTGATGCAATGAGAGTGTTGTAATGCTGCCCAGGAAGGGAAGGGCAGAGGGCCCTACAGTGCTGATCTGAGAGCTCAGCAAGTGCTTCCAGCCACTTACCTCAGTCCCCACCTACAGGTGACTGGTGGATTGTTCTCCCTTCCAAGAAGCTTCAAGGTCTGCAGTCTAGTGGAAAGATGTCGGCTCTAACTACCCTGTTCCAGTATATTGATGAAAACCAGGACCGCTACATTAAGGTAAGGGAATATTTCATCCTAGTAAACAATGAAATTTACTTTAATTCTAGAATCTGAGAAACTTTCAGTAAGCCAATATGAGTTACACAATTTAAAGCAAGTATTAAAAATGTTACCTAGCAGAGGCTGAGACAGGAAGATTGTGAGTTCAAAGCCAGCCTCAGCAAAACTGAGGCTGCTAAGCAACTCAGTGAGACCTTGTCTCTAAATAAAACACAAAACAGGGTTGGGGATGTGGCTCAATGGTTGAGTGCCCTGAGTTCAATCCCTGGTATCCCCGCTCAAAAAAAAAAAAAAAAAATGTTACCTACTCTTCTCATTACAGCAAAAGTTATACTTTTTGGCATTTGACAAAAGTGTGAATATGTTTCTAGAAATAATAACTAATTTGAGATTTTGTTTAATCTCAATCTGTGATTTCTTATGTTACACATTAAAGAACCAGTAAATATTTAACATGGTCTAAGTTACTCAGTAATATTATATATTAATATTTATTGATGTTAAGTTGAAGAATTATGCTTTAAAGTTATTCTGATGGACACATTTCAGACAAAATATTTAGAATCCTCCTTCTAAAAATTACACTTTAGAAAACTTGACTATTGCCAGGATGAGAAAAAAGCATTAGATATCAGATAACATGAGATATTATTCATATCTTTCACTTATAATTTTGCTAGATTCAGAAACTAATTTTTGGAGCTCTATATTTAAGTTCACATCACCTTAAATGACTAAAAATACACATCTTGACATTTTGTTGTTCCTCTTTAGTTCTTAGTACAGGGTCAGTACAAACAATTTTCAAAGTCTGAACAAAAGTAACCCGACAGGTCTGTCCCCCGTGTCCATCAGCCTGGTCAGAGTGAAGCAGCAAGTCAGTTTCATGTGCCAGAAACCCCCACCCTGCAAGTGCCTTTCTCCCCTAAAGGAGCAACATTTCAGAATCCCTTTCCATTTGCTGTCCACAACAGAAACTTGCAAACTGGGTGGCCATCCAGAGTGTTTCTGCCTGGCCCGAGAAGAGAGGGGAGATCAGAAGGATGATGGAGGCTGCTGCCGCGGATATCCAGCAGCTGGGAGGTTCTGTGGAGCTGGTGGATATTGGGAAACAAAAGGTATGACCTGGCCTTGCAGAACCACAAGCCAGATTCTGCCTAGGGGCTGGCAGGACTCTGCAAGTTCTTGGAGGACCTTTGGCTTCAGACGCTCCACCCAAGAAGTGTGGCCCTGGTGTAGAGCCTGCCTCTGAGAAGGATTGTCACATTGCTCTGGGGCAGAGGCTCAGTCCAGGAAGGAGAACTGCTGACAGTTACTCTAGAATAAGTTCATGTGATGGTCATTCATAGAGCATAGCTGAAATTCTCCCAGAAATCAGCATGCTTTCAAAAGAGGAAGCTTATTCCTGTCACTTTATTCATATCACTTTAAAAATAGTGAAGACCCCACTCACACAGCACCGTGTCCTGAGAGAGATGGGGTTCCACGGGTCAATGGCATTTTAACACAGGATTCCAACAGATGAGAATGCTTTGTTTTCTGCGCAGTTTAAGTGAGCAATCTCACTTTGTGGACCTTGGTCTGCTAGTTTTGGTTTTGGATGTTTTGAGGCCCGCGTGATTTGTATTTTCATGCCCTGTATTTTCAGTTTGGAAGACTCCTATATCACAGAGCATGAAAGCTCTAGTTTGTCTCTGTTCTTTTGCCTGATGACCTAAGTGTTAAGATGCAGTCATGGTCCTGGAATTTGGGGTGTGGCCATCAGTGTGCTCCCTTCATCCTGGTGGGCTGTGTGTCACTGATTCATGGCAAGGCCCAAATTAAAATTCAGGCCTCCTGACTCAGGGTCCACTATTGTTCTTTTTTAAGATTTTCTTCTAACAACAAATTCAATGATTGGTTTAAAACATATTGCAGCTCCCCAACAATTTCCTCCCATTCTTTTAAGAATAAACCAAGTCTCTTGATATTGTTTTTTAATGAGAGCAGTCGTGACTTGCTCCTCCCTTTCTTCCCAAGGTATAAAAAAATCTGGGTGGGGTAAATAATTTTTTTAAGAGTTGTTTCACTACAATAAATAGGTTTATTCCATCTAACACTGACTTCACAGGACAGTTGTAAAGAAAAGGCCTCCTATAAATGGCTGTTGTACATTTCAGATCATATTGAACCTATTTCAACAAGGAGTTGAAAGATTTCACCACTGTGGAAAAGTTCTGCAGAGACTTTTGCAGGAGGCGACAGCACACGGGTCTTCCCCTGAGCATGCTCGTGTAGCAGGGTTCCTTGTTTAGAAGCTGATGGCCTGAGGCAGGTGTGCAGGGAGCACCAGCAGATGCAGAAGCAAGCAGGAGTGTTTCCAGCTTACAGAGGGAAGTGAACACCAGGAATTTGGGTCCTCAAGGACTTCAGAACCAGTTTGCCTATGGGCTCCAATAGCTCCTTAGAAAATGCTGGAGTATTTCAATATTTCAGGCTCTGTCAAATAGAAATATATTTAGAGAAAATCTGCTGTCATTTAAAAGATCATTTTCCTGCTCAGGCCAGCTGAGCTCTGGCTGTGATCGCAGAGGCCGTGTGTCCTTTGTGCCCAGGGCAGGGAGTTTAAGGAACAGTTAGTTCTTTGTCCCCACCAATGCACAAACCCAGCCTTTGGTGCAGTCAAGTGAGCAAAGGACATTGAGTCCTCACTCTGCACACTGGTAGCTGCCAGGTTATGAGAATTACTTGGGGTAAATTATTTTACCAGTAGAGTCTACTGAGAAAACAAGTCATGCGTCCTTAGAGGACACCCAGCTACCCGCCTGGTTCTCTGACCGCTTGTGTACATAAAGCTCAGGAGCCCTGGAGTTTGGGAGGTGGACAGATCTAAGCCTGTCACCAGCATTGTCCTGATCTGATTGTCATTTTCATTTGCTGTTCATTTTACCTCTTCAGTGTAGAATGTTAGTTTAGCTTCATTATCAATTCAGTTTGTATGTTATGTTTATTAACAGGTATTTCCAGAAATGGTGTTTTCTAATAGCTAGATTAATACATGTGTGTGATATTCTGGCTGGAACAGTCCTTTCCTCCTGTGTGAAGCAAGAGTGTGTGCACTCCTACCCTGACACTTTGTAGCCATCGTGGGGGCTTTCTGTTAGGATATAGGACCTGGTAGAGGAGGAGGAACATGAGCGAGTGGGCCCCATGTACAGTCGCAGGTGGAGACCATGGACATGATACGAAGGGGGAGAAGAACTGACTGGTTTGCCTTCCTGTCCCCATGATTCTTCTCCAACAAAGGGGATTTTGTGACTAATATCCCTGTTCCCCATTCTTACAGGATAGTGGACAATTGATAAGGGCTTTGGGAAAAAACTCAGAGGACTACTAATCATCACTGCTTCATTTAGTAGGGTTTAATATGAATTGTACTGCTTTATATCTTGATCTGTTGCCCATTCTGTGCATAATAGTAGTCTGCATACAGAATTTTAAAAATGTGTCTTTTGATTCAAGATTATAATTATTTTTAACCATTATATTTCAGAAAATAATGAAAGTGACATCCTGAATTCAACCTTCATGATACTTTATTATATAAAGTTTTTTTTTTAAAACTAGTCTTTAAAATTTTAACAAACTAGTTGGTAAATGTATTCACTTATACATTTATACTTAAAGGTATTCACTCTGGATTTCAGGGAAGGAAATTCTTGCTAATTAATGACTGTGTTGAACATTATGGTCTTAAACTGTGCGGTAGAAGTTGATTATAAGAACAGATAAGAAAGCCCACGTTTATTTTCATCTTTGATGTGAGTTCTGAGCTTATTAACAGGACTGCCCTTGATTGCTTCCTCTGACTCAGCTCCCTGATGGCTCGGAGATACCACTTCCTCCCATTCTGCTCGGCAAACTGGGCTCTGACCCCCAGAAGAAAACAGTATGTGTTTATGGGCATTTGGACGTGCAGCCCGCATCCTTGGAGGACGGCTGGGACAGCGAGCCCTTCACCTTGACAGAGCGGGACGGTGAGGGACAGTGCTTCCAGAGCTCACTGGCCTCCAGAGGAACAGTGCTTTTAGTGCTGGGAGGAGCATTTCTGTTATTTGAGTTTTGGAAAGTTGCTGATGGTCACTTGTTTTTTCTGCTGTGCAGTACAGCGTGTTTTTCACGTCAGCGGGAGGTTGGGTTCCGGGAGTCGCGCAGTGTGCCGTAGTGTCTGGAGGTCCCGAGAGCCTCCCTCGCTCTGGAAGTGTGCTGTCCATGGCGTGGGTCTTCTGAGCTTCCCTTGCTACTGCTGCTCTTTCCAGAGCAAGGTTCTGAGCTGAGGCTGTGTGGCCTCCAGAGCTGTAACCTCGGGCCTTGCCCTGCTGAGCTGGTCCCCTGCCTGCCCTGTGCATATAACAAGCATGTTAGACACTGGGAGCCCCGAGCTTGGCCTCTTCTTGCATCGCCCTTGGCGAGAGGGTTCTCTGCTTTCCCTTCTGAACTTTCCCTCACCTCGCCACAGGGCACTCCCTGGCCAGCTAAGACAGTCCTGTTTGCACTTTGGCCCCCAGGGCAGAGCTCAGACCTTCTTGTCTAACTGAATGCAGAATCTGCCTTCAGGCCTCTCCTGGCTTGCTGTGGACCCCCTGTGACAGTGCAAAACTGAAAAATTGTTTAAAGCAGCATCTTTTATGACACTCAGTCCCGTCCCGTCCCGTCCCCACCACAGTGTGATTGCTGAGGTACCAGGTTGTAGAGTTAGTCCTCTCTGTGCACTCGGCTCCTCCCTGGTGTCAGACCCACATGTCTACCAGGTGGCTCCCTCACCATGTGAACCCACCTGCCCGGGAACAGGCTTTCTTGTCTTTGCTCTTCAAGCACTTGACTGCGTCCCATCACATACACCAGAAGAAGGGTCATTCTGTC
This sequence comes from Marmota flaviventris, assembly GCF_047511675.1. Classification (NCBI taxonomy): domain Eukaryota; kingdom Metazoa; phylum Chordata; class Mammalia; order Rodentia; family Sciuridae; genus Marmota; species Marmota flaviventris. Next base: position 4,132,513 of record NC_092513.1, on the reverse strand, counting down.
CCCACCCTGCCCACCCTTCCCTCAGCCCTTCCTGGGCCACTGCTGCTTCCACGCTGAGGACCCCCCCAGTGCTGGCTCGCATTGCTAGGCCCTGCCCCATGCTGAGGACCCCCCCCCAGTGCTGGCTGGCATTGCTTGGCCCTGCCCCCCTCCAGGCCTTGGCTGCTTCACGACCCTTACATATTCCCCCCCCAGGTGACCCCAGCATGCTACTCCTTACCTGACACCAAGCAGAAGAGTCAGCTGACTGCAGATTCCCTCCCATCACCTGTCAACCTGCCTCCCCTTCCCTGCTCCTCCTCCCTCCTGTGCCCAGCCATGAGGAGCCATGTGCAGGCCCCAGAACCCAGCTCTGCACCGTGAACAGAATGCTCAAGCCACCATGAGCACCTGCTTGTACTCCAGCACTGGTCACTACTGCCAAGTCCTCTGTGAGGCCACAATCTGAGAACCCAACAGGTGGACATCCACACCTACCCTCCACAGACTAGTGTAGCTCCTCATACCTCAAACAAGCTTCATCACAAACATCCAACCAGTGCACCTCCTCCTCGTCAGGAGCCCTGAGCATGGGGAGCAGGAGTGTTATCATTCACCTATGATCCAGCACAGCCCTGGCCACTGTAGTTATTTGGTGTTTGTCACAGAAACAAGCTCTTTTTATTTATTTTTTTTAAGGAGAGCTTCTATTTAAGTTTTTGTGAAAAGCTGTGTTTTGTAATAAAAGGAACTTCCCAAGGTAACGATGGCTTTAAGCTTCATGCTGCTTTGGGGTAGGTCATTCTGAAACTGCCAGACCTTTAAAACCGTCTAAGGATGAGGAAGTGGGAGAACCAGCAAGGACAGACAGTAGAACTCGGACATGGCTGAGCCTGGCTGAGCCTGGCCAAGCCTGAACCCATGAGCTGGGACCCTGGGACTGTGGAGGCCAACCTTGGGTCATGTGGCAGAGGGCGGAGGCGGGTTTTGAGTGATCTGAGATTTGGTGTGTGTTTTGCTTTGTTTTATGATATTGGGGCTCAAACCCAGGGCCTTGCTCTTGGTTGGTGAGGGCCCGACCCCTAGATACCCACTCCTCTAGCCCCGAGTTGCCTTTGGTGGTGGTCAGCTTCACAGCCCAGACCCCAGTGTAAGTGGTCCTAAAGCAAGTGCAGAGAGGGGAACAACAGGACCAAGGACACAGACTGGAGGTGTGTCATGTCCTGTAGTTTTCAAAGTGGTAACTAAAGGAAGAAAGAGAGAAATGGAGAAGTGAGTAATAAAAATGCAAGGTCTATTCTGTATCAAAACAGGTGTCCAACTTAGGGTGAGCTTTGGGATTGAGCTTTGGGGTGCTTTTATGATGATGGCATATGTGGTTCCTAAGTGTGACCAGGCCTCCTACCTGTAGAAGTCCACCAGCCACCTTGGGAGGCAGCGTTGAAAGAGCTCATCACCTCCTGGGTGTTTCCTGGAATCGCCCTGACCCAGCAGTGTCGGCTGGCTCCTGGGGCTTCTGATGTGAAGAGAAAGTCTTCCCTGACAGTGTGTGTGTGTATGTGTGTGTGTGTGTGTGTGTGTGTGTGTGTGGCTCACTGGAGATGAGCTCCTTCCCAGCTTATCGTGGTTGTAACTGATTTACTGATTGCTGTTCTAGGCAAGTTGTATGGGAGAGGTTCCACTGATGATAAGGGGCCCGTGGCCGGCTGGATGAATGCCCTAGAAGCCTATCAGAAGACCGGTCAGGTATGCCTCCAGCTCTGCCCCCGTCGCATTCCACCCACTCACCAGGTTCCACCTGAGCAATACTCTGAGATCACTGGGCAACCTTAATCAGCACAGGTGATCCAGATTTAAGATCATAGCTGTTTTCAACTTAGAAACATGAGAAGTTTAATTGTTTCACAGATACTCAAAGGTCATACTATTGACTACTTAGCAAAGTCAGCAGGATTCAGCCAACACATGGAATGTGAATTTTCTTTCTTTCTTTATGAGGCTAGGGATCAAACCTAGGGCCTCATTCTTTCTGGGCAAGTGCTCTACAGTCAAATTGCACCCCCAGCCCAAAATGTGAAATTTCAGGCATTGATTGTACCCATGACACTTGCCAGAATGCAGCAAGCTTTGGGATGTGGGACAGATTCCTCCTCAGCTCCCCCCTCCCCCGTTTATATTCTCTTAAAAATAAGTTGTTTTAAAAAAGAACTTCATCAGCTGTGAAATATGTGCTCGTTATTCAAAGTTGGTAAATTAGAGAAAAAAAATTGCTAAAAATCCCAAACCTCAAAATACTCATTTACTATTTTGTTTCTTACTAAACTCACTATTGGTCTTTAGTTGTGATCACATTGTATGGATAGTTTTCGCATCTGGCCTTTATCTTGTATCATGATAAAATAAGAATAAGATAAGCATTTTTGTCAAAGTATGGACTGTTAGCTATGAAAAGGGTCTCAGGCCCTCTGGTCTGGCAAGTGGTTTTGCATAGGAGGGAGCCAACCCACAGAACCACCTGCCTGGCACAGGCGCCCTTTGCACCGGGCATGGGAGCCAGGAAGCCTCACCCCTCCAGTGCCGCCTGGAGCCTCGGCCTTGCGGTGGAGGTGCCTTGGGGTCTAGGAAGTCCAAAGTGAGGGACAGTTATGTATAGTGGAGAACCTCCTAACAGCTCTATCACCCCTATTCCACATACCCAGGTACCAGGAAAGGTCTCACTTGAGGGTAGAAGAGGAGGAGGAGAGCAGGAGGGGACGCACATCTGTGGACAGCACTGGGGGTGGAGGGCAAGGTACATATGGTGAACTGTGCTGCTGCCGGGCAGATTTGAACCTGGTCTCAGTAGACCTGAGTCTGCATTTGGGGCTGCTGTTCTGTGCCCTGTTGGTCTCTCGGGTTTCCCTCTTTCTCACCTGCAGCTTCCTTTTCTCATCTGGGGAGGGGACCACCTGCCTCACCCTGTAGAGCTGGGAGAGCACCTGGAAGATGTCTAGTGTGGCTGGTGGTGCCAGGGCTCGCAGTGAGGGAGAGCCTACTTGCAGGTCCTTGCGTTGGCAGAGGCTCTCTGTGCAACACTGAGGACTCTGGTGCTCAGGTGTGGATGTTCTTTGTCCCTCTGTCATAGAGGGAGCAGCTTGGGCTGTCCTGAACACTCCGCATTTGCTTTCACTGGGCGTCCACAGACGTCCCATTAGGGCTTACCCAGGCATGAGGCAAGGGCCTTCCCTTCCCTGCCCTGGTGCACTGCAGACTGCTGTCTGCCTGTGGCTATCCCAGGAGGTTGGGTATTTGAAATTTCAGTGGAGAGCAGAGAAGCCAACTCCCTCCTCCTGCCTTCTGTCACAGGACATCCCTGTCAACGTGCGGTTCTGTCTCGAAGGAATGGAGGAGTCCGGCTCTGAAGGCCTGGATGAGCTGATTTTTGCCCAGAAAGACAAGTTCTTTAAAGATGTGGACTACATCTGCATTTCCGACAACTATTGGCTGGGGAAGAAGAAGCCCTGCCTCACATATGGCCTCAGGGGCATTTGCTACTTTTTCATTGAGGTATGTGCCAAGTTCTGCAGCTCCTCCCTAGCCCTGAGTTTCCTTGTCTTCCTACCCTAAAGCAGGCACGTGCCAAGAGCCAGTCATACAAGAAGGAGAAGCTCCAAGCTTGGGTGGTGCCCACTTCCCAGGCTCCACAAGTCATTGTGGAGCCCAGGCACAGATGATGGGACTTCCCATGCTCAGAAATCATTTCAGAGCAACATCCAGCCAGAGCAGTGTTGTTCCTATGTTGCCTTGGAGAAGTAGGAAGAGAGGCCATGCTGGCCCATCTAGGAGGGCCAGTGCGCAGAGCACTGAACACCTCCTTTTGGAAGTGGAGAGCGTTTCTGAGGGCTTGAGCCTGAAGCCCTCAGCCCACACTGAGTTACTGTGGGGGATCGAGACCCTCCCTAGAGGAAGAGAAGCTGACGCCTGAGCGAGTGTGGGGAGCCAGCTGGGCTCTGCCCTCACTGGCAACCAAGTAAGGGTGGCACTCCCCCCGACCCCCCCGACCCCGCACAGACTCTGGTGATGGAAGTAGACCCCATCACCCAGTCAGGGCAGAAATCGTGGCCGTGGCTACACTGAGCCCTCACCCTGGGCATCACAGCCTTCCACACATCACAGGTGACCTGGTGCTGGGAGTGAGTTCCCCTTCACATGGGGGCCTTGCCTTACCTAGTTAGAAGACTGGTCAGTGGTGGGGTGGATCTGAACCCAGGTCCTCAGGCTTTCCAGGTCCATCATTCATCTTGGGTATTTCCCACTTGGGAGATGATCCTTGTGAATGATGGGGCCTGTCCTTCCCCTGGAGGAGGCTCCGTGTCCTTCAGGGTAAGAAGGGAGAGCTTGCCCTGCAGCGTGCTCTCACCTGTGGCCAGTATTCCCAGCATAGCTGTGGCAGACATACCTGGGGCACCTGAGGCCGGCATTCCCACTTTTTGTGGCAGATGTTCTCTGGAGATGAGTGCCTTCCCAGCTCGTCATGGTCGTAACTGACTTACTGACTGCTGTTCTAACCTATAGTTACCCAGGGCCTATAGTCAGCATATCCAGGATCATTTTTTCTTGTCTGAGTTTCCTAATTGGAGGAATACCTTTGCTCCTTGAGGGAACAAGTTTTGGTTGGGGAAATTGTCAAGTCTTATAAATGTTCTTTGTTCGATGTGCTGTTACATGATACAAATAAGCTTCCACTAAGCAACCAGATAAAGTGGCCTTTGTTTTCATCCAGGTGGAATGCAGTGACAAAGACCTCCATTCTGGGGTGTACGGTGGCTCGGTGTACGAGGCCATGACGGATCTCATTGCACTGATGGGTGAGTGTGCACTGGCTCACCCTCGGTCGATGCTTGCTGCGTTGGGAGGCTGGCGGAGCTGCTGCTTCCAGGCTCTGCATTTAGTGCACCTCAGCATTCTTCATGAACCAGGTGGTCGGTTGTGATGAATTCCTTCCCTCCTCCTGTCCACTGTTTTCTTTAAAAGGTCCCTGTGCTCCATTTCTGACACTGTCCTCTGCTCTGCCTGGGACTGTCCTGTGCGTTGTCTCCACCTGTTGAGACCCTGCCCTACCCTGCACACCCCACTGGGACACCCCAGTTCCTGCCCAACCTACCCGTAGGAGCACAAGATGCCATTCCTCCTCTGACAGCAGACTACTCTCCTGGAGATGACTACTCTCCTGGGAGCATGGGCTTTTACTCTCCTGGGAGCATGGGCTTTGGTCACTTGCCGTGGCTGCCTACACCTAGGTTCCCATCATGGTCCCCGCTCGAGGCTAAGCAGAGCTCTTATCTCCCATGTGATTCTGTAAGCTCTCCCTTCCTACCTGACGGACAGAGGTGCCTCAGGTGAGGTGATGTCTTCCCAGAGTTGGAGTCTGCTCAGTCCCACTCCCAGTTTCTTCTCCTGGACTCTAGAGCAGTTTGTTTCTTGTGGGATGTCCCTTAAAAGTGAAAAGCTGGATGGTGTGGCCCTTTTAGAATAAGCTGCTTGGAGCCAGCTGGTCTGGTTGGTATCGTGGTGTGACTGAGGGCAGTTACCTCCCCCTGCTCCTCAGTCTTTGTCTAAAAACAAGAGTTGTGATAACTGACTGACTGACTTACTGCCATAAGCACCTGGAGAGGTAGCGGCTCAGGGACATCACCACCAGGGCTGTCCGTGCTGTTCCTGGCCTGTTCCGTCTTGGGCCCCGGAGGCTGAGCTGTGGTCTCTGCGTTGCCTGACTTTCTGGAGTTAGCACTGCTGAGAACTGCTGAGCCTTTTAACCCTCTGCTTCTTCCCCCAGGCTCTCTGGTTGACACCAAGGGGAAAATCCTCATCCCTGGTATCAGTGAGGCCGTGGCCCCCGTGACAAGAGAGGAGCATGAGCTCTATGACCACATCGACTTCGACCTGGAGGAGTTTGCCAAGGATGTGGGGGCTGAGACCCTCCTACATGACTTCAAGGTGCCCTGGGGCCCTTCCCTGCGCCAGCTGTCAGGGCTCCAGTGGGCCCCGCCTGGGGAGGGGCACATGCACATGTGTCGGGTGGCACGCCAGGCTGGGCACACTTAGCGCCTTTTCATGTCAGAATCTACTTTGACTCTGGAAGAACTGGAGGCAGGGTGCAGGAGGAACAGTGCCATCTCCTGCTGGCAGGTGGCTCCGCTTTCTCTGAGATCTCTGGGATTTGTAATGTGATCTCTTTACAGTGGGCCCAAAGGTTAGTTAAGGCGCCCTACAGGGCCAAGTTCAAAGGCAGGAGCTGTCCACACCTTGTTGACTTAGCTGGGGGTGGAAATTGTGCTGTGACTTTACTCTTGGTTTGTTTGAGTAAAGTTGGTTTATGAGGTGTGGATATCAGTTCAGCAGTTTCCATGAAGCTGACTTTAACTGAATTCAGCAACAGGCCCGGCTCTCTAGGGTGGGGATGGGAGCAGGCAGAGCAGGCTTGGCCCTTGAGTTTCATCTTTCCCTGAGAAAAGTGAGCACAGAACTCCAGAAGAACATGCGTGGGACCGAGCAGGGCCAACCCTGTGGGCTTGCCCAAGGCTCGGGTCTTAGATCTGAAAGAGGCCTCATCAGGGTCCTGCAGTAGCACTGCTCGCCAGCAGGGACAGGCTGGTGGGAACAGCAGAGAGGCAGAGATGTGGCAGCTGTTTGGGGGCTGAAGGGTCAAGCACATGCCCCCAAGTGTCACAGTCAGCTCCTGAGGCTGTTAAGGCCAGCGAGCTTCCCCTGGGGTGAGGGACAGTAGTTCCAGAGCCCGCAGCAGCTCTAACCAGTCCTGCCAACTGCTAGATGGCATCTGTCTCCTCAGTGATCAAGCAAACATCTGTCATGATTTTGCAGAAAGACATCCTCATGCACCGTTGGCGTTACCCGTCCCTCTCCCTCCATGGCATTGAAGGCGCCTTCTCCGGGTCGGGGGCCAAGACCGTGATTCCTAGGAAGGTGGTCGGCAAGTTCTCCATCAGGCTTGTGCCAAACATGACTCCTGAAGTGGTCAGCGAGCAGGTCCGTAGGAGAGTGGCGTGCGGGTGGGCGAGAACTATGTCCTCAGGATGTGGAGAACAAGGGACTTCACTGGGGCAAAAGCCTAGACCCTGAACACCCTACCTCTTGGCTCTTGCCTAATCAGTAGTCATAGAATAAGCAGTTCAGAAACTTCCCCTCAATGAAGGCCACATGAACAGGCATCCCAAGAAAGTGACCTTCATCACTGCTAGGGTAGCCAGACCTGATCTCTGACCTCACCCCAAGGCTTCAGGTCAACTGAGGTCCAGATCTGGTAACTGGGTCCACCTGGTTCAGAGAGCAGTCACCCCCTCCTCCAGGGAGGTTCCTCGGAAAGATGGAATCAAAGTCCTTGGTGCTGGGAAGAGGAGACTGGCCCACTTGCCATGTGTGGGAACTGATGTTTGGGCCATATACTGGGTATCTCCTAGATCCATTTTCCACCTAGATGAAATTTAGCTCATGACCATTTTTATAAAGCATATTAGTCTGCTAGAGCTGCCATAACTAAAGCTGACAGACTGGGTGGGTTAGGTGGCAGAAATGTATTACTCCTATTTTTGGAGGCTGAAAAGTCCAAGATGAAGCTTCTAGCAGATGGTGTCTGGCGAGGGCCACTCCTGGCTTGCAGGTAGTACCTTCTCTGTGTGCACATAGTGAACAGTGAGCGAGGCTGTAAGGGCACTAATCCTGTCTAACCAGGGCCCCAGCCTATGACTCATTGAACCTTAATTACTTGTACAAAGGTCTTATCTCAAAGTATAGTCATAGTGGTGTTTAGAGTGTCCACAGGCATTGGAGAGATACAAACAACCTTTTCTTAACATAAAGCAAGTCAGAAAACATGGTTTTTCAACTTAATGTAAACATTATCATCACTTGGAACTCCTGTGTAAAGGGTAAATGCTTGAAATTTAAACATTGCCTTTACCTTCAGATAACTGAATTTTATTTCTAGATTAAGTCTAATTTCCTGCTCTTGTGGTTATGTGGATCAGTATTCAACAGCAGAAAATGAGACTCTATAGACTCATTATAGAATGTTATAGAGCTGGGGCTGGGGTTGTGGCTCAGCAGTAGAGCACTTACCTGGCATGTGTGAGGCTCTTGGTTCGACCCTCAGCACCAAATAAAAACAAACAAATAAATCAAGGTATTTTAAAAAAAAGAATGTTGTAGAGCTGTTGTAGCAGACTTGTTGTAGATGACTGATTGTAGCCCAAGTAAATCACTAACGTTCCATCACATGCCACGCTTTTTAAAGAGCATGTGTCTCTCCTGTTTGTGGTTTAGGTTACAAGCTACTTGACTAAGAAGTTTGCTGAGCTACACAGCCCCAACAAGTTCAAGGTGTACATGGGCCACGGTGGGAAGCCCTGGGTCTCTGACTTCAACCACCCTCACTACATGGCGGGGAGAAGAGCCCTGAAAACAGGTGGATGCTCCTTGGGGACGGATGCCAGGGATCATGTATCTAAGCGTGTCTGAGGGCCTTGCCGTATCATGTTGGATGAATGACTGTTTTGTCTGTGGTGCTCTCGGGAAGGGCATGGGGTGACTTCCTCAGGCCAGGCTGCCATCCCCAGCATCTGTCAGTATCGCTGCCTCCGTGATGGGTCTCTAGCTCGAGGCTCTGAGTTCACTATTTCTCTCATTCCGTTTCTTCTAGTTTTTGGTGTTGAACCAGATTTGACCAGGGAAGGTGGCAGTATTCCTGTGACCTTGACATTTCAGGAGGCCACAGGCAAGAATGTCATGCTCTTGCCAGTGGGCTCAGCCGATGACGGTGCCCACTCCCAGAATGAGAAGCTCAACAGGTGAGCCTCCAGGGCGGGGGCCTGAAGCGGTGGGTGCCTGGAGGAGCTTCCCTCCAGCCTCTCTCCTCCCTGCCTTCCCGCCTCCCAGCTGCTACTGCCAAGAAAGGCCGGCAGGCGGCGTGATTCTGTGACCATCCCTGCATTTGTGTCTGTATTTGATGGGAGGCAGGACAAGGCGTGGTGACGGCAGTGTGTAAACCGTTCAGCCAGTGTTCTCCTACCACTCGTAAACCCCTCTCTACTGTTCCTTTTTGAAAAATTCCTGGTCACTGCTCACTGCTTGAGGCCCTTGTACACGTTCTGACTTAGGCAGACATGACAGGGCTTCCTCTAACCCACTGGATGAAGCGAGCCTCTGGGTAGTGGCAGGAAGGAGAGACCCAGGCAGGCAGGGTCTGTGAGCAGGGCAGGGGGAAGTTCCTGGCGGGAGCTGCTGAGGACTGGCAGCAGGAACTCATCCCGGGGAATTAGGGTAGCCTGGACTAGCAGAGTGCAGCCCTGCAGGAGGGCCTGGGGCAGACAGGCCTGGTTCCTGGGATTCTAGCTGGGCCTGTTCCCTAGATCAGAGCCTTGGGTGTGACCTCCTGCATTCTTAGACCAGGACCAGTATTGGTTCTTGGCAGTGGGGTAGTAAAGATAAGCAGCCGAAGTCAGGGGCAGAGGGTGCGCCTGTGCCTTGGGAGGAGTCTCAGCAGGCCGGGGGGCTGTACTCTGTGACTCCCGCTGACGTGATGTTGCGTTCTTCCTCTCAGATATAACTACATAGAAGGGACCAAGGTGCTGGCCGCATACCTGTACGAGGTGTCTCAGCTAAAGGACTGACAGCCTGGTTTTCTGTGGACTGCCATTCGGAGCAGAAGGAATCCTGCCCTCTGCCCTGTCCTCTTCCTCTTCTGACTCGCCCAGGAAGTGGAAGTTCCCTCCCTTTTCCTCTTACAGGTCACTCACAGACTGCCAAGAATGGACACAGGTGCATCCAGCTGTCGGAGGGTGGAGTTAGCTGTGCTGGCAGTTGGAAATGCTTAGTCATGGGGCTTATCAGGGACAGCTGAGTGACCCCCAGGGTAGGTTCTCAGAGGTGGCCGTTGTGACTCAGCCTCCAGAAAGCAGCCAAGGTCCAAAAGCACAAGTTCCTCAGGAGGCACCTGCCGTCGAATTAGGGTGGACAGGGCTTGCCCTTCTCTGCCCGCCGCCTCCCTGCTGCCAGGCGTGCACAGCTGGGACACCCAGAAAGGAAATGGGAGAGTCCGAGGCGTCCTACACCATGATGGTCCCTCTGAGACCCTCACAGTTGTGTGTTTCTGTCCTTTCTTGAGACCTTGACCGTCTGTCTCCCCACTCTGTCACGGTCCCTTGGAACCCAGCCTGCAAGTGCTAGTGACAGCACCAGTGCCTCTCCGTCCACTCTGCTCAATAAAGTGAAAACAGAGCCTCTGAAGGAATTGCTGTGCCTGGCTTAGGCCTGGAGCACGCGTGTGTGGTGGGGTGCCATGGGGTGTGCTTGTGGGATACCACCATGTGTGCTGGTGAGTGCCCTCAGGTGTGCTGGTGGGGTACTGTTGCGTGTGCTGGTGGGTTTCCCAGGTATGCTGGTGGTGTACCATGGCGTGTGCTGGTGGGTGCCCTCAGGTGTGCTGGTGGGGTACCATTGCGTGTGCTGGTGGGTGCCCCCAGGTGTGCTGGTGGGGTACCATTGCGTGTGCTGGTGGGTGCCCCCAGGTGTGCTGGTGGGGTACCATTGGGTATGCTGGTGGGGTGCCCTCAGGTATGCTGGTGGGGTACCATTGCGTGTGCTGGTGAGTGCCCTCAGGTGTGCTGGTGGGGTACCATTGCGTGTGCTGGTGGGTGTTCCCAGGTGTGCTGGTGGGGTACCATTGCGTGTGCTGGTGGGTGCCCCCAGGTGTGCTGGTGGGGTACCATTGGGTGTGCTGGTGGGGTGCCCTCAGGTATGCTGGTGGGGTACCATTGCGTGTGCTGGTGAGTGCCCTCAGGTGTGCTGGTGGGGTACCATTGCGTGTGCTGGTGGGTGTTCCCAGGTGTGCTGGTGGGGTACCGTTGGCTGTGCTGGTGGGGTGCCCTCAAGTATGCTGGTGGGGTACCGTTGCATGTGCTGGTGGGTGTTCCCAGGTGTGCTTGTGGGATACCACTGTGTGCGCTGGTGAGTGTTCCCAGGTGTGCTGGTGAGGTACCGTTGGCTGTGCTGGTGGGGTGCCCTCAAGTATGCTGGTGGGGTACCGTTGCATGTGCTGGTGGGTGTTCCCAGGTGTGCTTGTGGGATACCACTGTGTGCGCTGGTGAGTGTTCCCAGGTGTGCTGGTGAGGTACTGTTGTGTGTGCTGGTGAGTGTTCCCAGGTATGCTGTTGGGGTACCGTTGCGTGTGCTGGTGGGTGCCCTCCAGTGTGTTGGTGGGGTACCATTGCATGTGGGTGCCCTCAGGTGTGCTGGTGGGGTACCATTGCGTGTGCTGGTGAGTGTTCCCAAGTATGCTGGTGGGGTACCGTTGCGTGTGCTTGTGGGGTATCATTGTGTGTGGGTGCCCTCAAGTGTGCTGGTGGGTGCCCTCAGGTGTGCTGTGCTCCCTGTGCACACATGAGCTCCTCGGGGCTGCTCCTGGAGCACCCGTATGCTTTTTGATAGTGTGTGACGTCAGATCATGATCCAGCCTCAGAAAACAAGACCCAGGTCTTTGAAGGCGGGCGCTCGGTCCTCCCAGCCCACTGGAGTGATGTCCCTGGCCACTCCCTGTGCTGGCAAAGAACTGGCCTGACCCTGCCTGCTGCTTACTGCTGCCAAGTCAAAGTCATCCTTCTTTCACAAGAAAGAACCAGTGGCTGCAATTGATATCAAAGCCCAGGGTAAATGCTGACAAAAGGAGCCAGGCTCCTTGGAGAACTGGTTGATCCCAGGGATGGGGCAGCATAAATACCAGAGGATCCCGGAGTGCCTCATAGTGGCAGAAAGTAACACCAGGGGACACGGGAGTGTGAAGTCAAGTGGAGGAAAGACAGGCTAGCAAGATTGGATTCTAACCCACAGCACGAATGCTACCCATGAGTCCGTGCTAATACAAAGGACAATGGATGAGTGAGAAGGTCAGGGCCTTCTTGTGGGGTGCCAGCAGAGCAAGGGAAATGGAGAATTACCATGGCGTGCCACAGGCAAGATCTCCCCACCCAGTGTGCACTAAAAAGGGCAGGCCAGAATATTTGCCTTTCCTGAAAATATCTCCCCAAGTTCTTAATCTTCAGGGGAAATAGTGACTTTAGAGGACAGACCTGGCAGCCACCATCTGCTTCTGGTGGGAAAAGTGAAACTCAGTGGTAATGACATACATTTCAACGTCACATAGCCCTGGCAGGGTGCCCTGACATGTCATTCTGATAACCTCGCACTCATTGTGAAAAGAAGTTAGTCAAACCCACGCTTGTGAAATCCAAACAAAACCCTACAATTGATGTTACACTGCTATTAAATTCTTTGTTTTGATCATTGTACTATGTTTAGGTAAGATATTAGCTGGGTGCTGTGTATATAGATACTTGATCAATTTTGCAACTTCTCTTGAAGTCCAATACCAGTTCAAAGTGAAAACTTGAAAAGGAAGCCGGTCACTGGCTTCAGGTAGAGCTGGACCAGCAGTTGGTCTTTTTGATGCTGGGGACTCCACCTCAACATCTCCATCACTGATGTGAGAAGTGCCTTCTGTAATTCTGGAAAAAGAGCTACAGGGTTTTTACCCAGAAATGGGCTCAAGTCAGTCATGAACCCATTGCAAAGCAGTTGTTGCACCAGATCATGTAGCACCCTGTGCAGTGCACTAGATCCACAAGACACAGGGATGATCTCATTCAAGTCCCTAGAGATTAAAAATGGGATTTATAGTCAGAGGCATATAGAATCCAACAGTGGGAAGAGTATATGTAAGAAGCACCCACCACTTCTGAGATTGCACAGCCAGACTCAAGCCCCACCCCAAGGAATGAGGACCAGAAATCAGCCCTCTGGAAGCCGTGCACAGGGATGCATCTAGCCGAAGGCATTCCACTGTGAAACTCCACAAGGATGGTGTCAGAGGAAGCTAAAGGCCTAGTGCATTGTGGGCTGGACGGCTGAGAACACAGGCAGACTGCAAGAACTAGGAGTTTGTTCTACCTCGTTCCTCTGAAGCTGCCTAATTCCAGAAATCAGTATAGAAAGTATTCTTGCTTATATATACGGTCTGCATTTTAAAACATCAGTCTTATTCATTAAAAACTTAATATTGTGTCTACCTTGCTGACTATTTTGACTCGGGTCAGAACTTGATGGAGCCTGTCTTATGCAGCACTTACTAGAACAGATGGTGAAATTGGGAGTCCCTCGGCTGTCATGGCCTCTTGTTAGTAACGGGGTTCCCCAGGTGCCCCTGCCCTGAGACACCTCTACCATATCCCACCATATCTTCAGAAGCCAGGCTTGTTTCTTCCTCCTTACCAACTTCTAACCCTGTCCTCCCCTGCCCCACTAGTCTTCTCAGGGAAGTGATCTGAGAACAACTGTATAACATTTTACATGCTTGAGTGACCTATGCATGTAAAATGTTATGTGTTTCTCTCTCTCTCTCTCTCTCTCTCTCTCTCCCCCCCCCCTTCTCCTCCTCTTCTTCCTCCCTTCCCCCATTTCTATCTATCTCTATCTCTCTTGGGTCTTTGCACATTCTAGTTAGGAGATAAAACCTTTATTATGGCAATGACATGGCTGTGATTTCGGCAACAAAATGTTCCAGGAGAAGTTGGTCTTAGGTGTGGAGCTCCTCTTGGGAAGTCAAAACCTTGTCCTGCATTGTGTTCCCAGCAGGAAGCTGGCCACTGAAAAAAAGCAACCACCTTGTCTGACGTAGAAGTTGCCAGGCCACGTCCTTCACCTAGGAAAGAGAGAGCTGAGTGAAGCAGCTCTGACTTGAAGACTCTGAATTGACCGAGGCAAAGTCAAGTTCATTCTGTTCTTGCTATTCTGGAATCTGTGTCAGAAAATGTTGTGCTAGAAATATCCAGGACCCTTTAACAATGGTGTATTAATTACTGAGAATATAAGCTGGTGTATTGTCAAAATAACAAAGACTTGCACACAGTGAAGGTTAATGCTTTATCCTTCATGTAAATGTCTGTGCAAGAAATCCAGGCCTGGTGTGGTGGCTACTCTGTCATGTGGGGCCCAGGATCCCTCTGTCATGCAGCAATTCTCTTCCACCCTCAGTTTCATCTCAGGGACAATGATCTGTCCACCATCTCCTGCTGGAGCAGCCAGTGGGAAGGAGAGGAGGAGGGGTCAAGATACACTTCTTCCCTTAAAGAGCATAATCCAAAATAGCAGGTATTTCTTCCATTTGCATCTTACTGTCCAGAAGGTAGTCACGTGGCTATCCCCACTTGCATGAGAGGTGGGGAGATGCCATCTAGAAATCCAGTGACAACGTAGGGAGGGAAACAGATATCAGAAGGCAACTTTAAAGTTCCTCTGTCACACTTTGATTATACTGTGACACCTATACCAAGGAAAACAGACCAGAAGAAATTTTTAAAAAGAAATGAAAACCACCTAAATTGGAAAAGAAAGTTTTAAATTGTCTCTGCAGATGGCATTTCTATATATAGAAAACCTTAAAGATGCCACCAAGAACCTCTTTGCACTTATAAACAAATTTAGTAAAGTTGGATACAAAATCAACTCACAATCAGTTGCATGTCTAAACACTGAAAATAAGCTATCCAAAAAAATTGAGAAAGTGATTTCTACTTATAATGCCAAAAAGAATAAAATACCTATATGTGAATTTAACCAAGGAGGTGAAAGATCTGTATAAGGAAAACTAAAAGACATTAATGGAAGAAATTGAAGAAAACAAAATAAATGGAAAGACATCCCATGGTCATAGATTGGAAGAAGTAATAGTGTTACTGTGTTCGTACTACCCCATACAATCTACCAATCTAGTGCATTCCTATCAAAGTTCTAATGACATTTTTCACAGAATTAGAAATAAATCTTAAAATTCATTGGTTAGTATTATAGGAGTAAGTCCCTGGTAGAAGGATAGGTTCATCCCCCTTTCTTCTCTGTCCCTCTCTCATGCTCTCTCTCTTGTGCATCTGTGCACACACACTCTCTTACTCTTCTGCTTTCTACCATGGGATGATGCAGTAAAAGCATCCTTGCCAGATGGTGACCCCAGATGGTGGATCTAGAATGTCCCAGACTCTAGAACTGTAAGTATTAAAACTATTCTTCATAAGTTACCCAGTCTCTGCTCTGGTCTTCTGTTACAGCAGCACAACATGGACTATGATAATTAATTTGATTGTGATTATCATTATATCATGTGTGTTGTATATTATTCACTTGAATGTGTATAATCTTTGTCAAATATATATTTTTTAAAAGACTATATAACAAAGAGGAAAAACTCACGGAACATACTTTGTTATCCATGTCTCAGGGAAAAAAATTCAAACATCCATGCTAGTTCTGCCTGCTGGCCTTGGATGGGTACACTGCTCCGTCTAAAAGGTGACACCCCTCTCACCCCACCAAAGCATCCAAGGAGCAGCAGCTGGAGGTGACCACTAGACTCCAACAGCATCAGATGACTTCCGGGCACTGTCTCATCCCAAATCTGTGCACATGAGACACATTGTTTCTTCTTCCTCTGTGGTCAGATTGAAAGAAGCATCTTTTGTTCCCAGATGTGAATGGAACCACTGTGTCCTCTTCATCTTTTCCTGGTGGGGGTGCAATGAGTTGGGGCTCGGGAAGATATTAAATGAGAGCATCTCTGGGCCTTTGTGGGACCTCTTCCACATTCCTCAGTGGTGGAGGCAAACTCAGGAGAATGGTAAGTAGGACCTGCAAGGCTCAGAGCCTGCTGGATCAGGGCACGCTGGTCCCTGGCCTAGGGAGTGCACACTGACCCAGCGAACTGACTCAGGCACTTGCTGTCCCTGCCCCAGGGATGTGGGATTTGGAATCACTTTATCAGCAATACTTTAGGGTGGTTAAACATTCTTCAAAATCATTTAATGGCAACGTTTCCAGGAAGTTTATATTCAAGTGTTTCATGAACTCCGCCCTCAGACTTCCTCCACTCAGTGTCATGTTTTTGTGGCCAAGTCGAACCCCACGGCATGAACGTGCCACATTCCACGTATCTATTTGCTAGCAGATTGACGTAGTCTGTCTCCACCAGTATGAATAGTGCTGCTGGGAACATTTGTGCACTGGCTCTTGTGTGGACATAAGTTTCCATTTTTCTTGAGTATGAAAGCCAGGAGTAGAATTCCAGGGTCATGTGGCCTGTCATTTGAGAAAGAGCAAGACTCTTGCACAACGACTGCACTGGCACATTCCTGCCCATGGTTTACAAGGGTTCCCATTTCTCCGTCCCCCCCCCCACTAGTTTATGCATCTGTTTCGTTGTAGTCATCCTGTAGGCATGCTACGCGTTTCAAATGATTGCTCTGCATTTCCTATGATGTTGAGCATCTTTTCATGTACCTTTGACCAAGGAATCTGCATCTAGCAGGAACCCTCTTCCTTACTTCCCATTCAAAGGATGCTGACATGACTCTGAGAACATTTTCAAGTTCAAGTAGAAGCGCTCCCTGGGTTCTGTCGCCTTGTGGGTGTGTTTCCTGCTCCAAGATTCCGGATCTGAGCATGATTCTGCTATCTAGGGCTCAGCTTATTTCCGACTAAGTTCTTCTGCTGTTGATTTCCACAAGACAGGATCTGGCTTTCTCTTCCAAGCAGCCTGTTAAAAGCTAGAAGAGGGAGTGATAATGACCAGAAAATGCATGGTCATTGGTGGCCAACACTTTTCCAACAAGAAGGTAGAATGCTTCCCTCTCGGAGAACAGCCTTCTGCACCCAGCAGTGATATTTGACCAAAGAGACCCATGACTGTATCCACCCATGTTTAGTTCTCTATGTTCACAGACCCAGCCTACCAGAGAGGGATGCACAGGCTTCTCCCAGGGCCTGTATTTCTCCCTGGGCAGCCACTGACTTCTGAAGTCCTCCCATCCGCTTCTGCCTTCACACCAGCTCACAGTGGATAGGGAGGCTCTTTTCGTGGCTCGCAAGTGCCTCCCTGTCCCCAGTCCCAGCTCATGCTGGACAGGACGGCCAACAGGGAGGTCTCTATTGCTTCGCTGAGCAGCCCTGCTCACCCACAGCCAGGACACTTCTCCACTGTGGGACTGCCGGGGAAGACTGAGAAGCAAGTGGCCCGGGAACAGCCGTGTGGCTGCAGACATGGTAGCCGCAGGCTAAGCTAGCCAGGGCATTTCCTGGCTCAGTCAGCTCCTTGCCCTGATCTATTGTTTTAATGGAAAGTTTTAAACAAGCTTAAAAGTGGACAGCTGGGTGCAATAAGCCCCCACATGCTCACTCAAGGCAGGTCCAGCAAGTATCCGCTCATGACTGGCCTTGAGTGAGCGAAAGCACCTTTCAGTCCCTGCCCCTTCCCAGATCTTTCTAAAGCAAATCCCAGACACTGCGTCACTCTACCTACCACGGTGCATATCACCATTCCATTCACACACTGTAAACCTGCAGCAATTCCTTAATATCAACACACTGCAGCCATCAAATTTCTTGCACTGCACCATGAAAAATGTCTTTTTTATAATTAGTTTTCTAGAACCCAAATAGAAATAAGATCAATGTTTCATATTTGTGTGATGAACTTCTCAAATATTTGCTGTTCTGGAATGTTACCCTCTAATTTGGGAGGATCATTTATTTATTCAGGAAACCAGACCATTTTTCTACAGAAAAATCCACATTTAATAGTGACTCAATTTTTAAAGTTTCTGCTTTATTTGATAGTATCTAATTTCTGGTTTAAATTGTCCTCTCACCACAATAAGCAAATAATGTAATTATGAATGATTTTTTGCTCTCTTGTACAATTCATATTATCAACTACATTTTTATCACTTAGAAATTTATTTTTATCATTATAGAAACATTAATTTTTGGAACAATGTCATGTTTTAGTAAAGAATAAAAGTGGCTCATGGTACTGCTTTTAATCTTATACCCCAGTGAAAATGCCTGAGCTCTGCTCTGATTTCTGACCTGGCCCAGGCTTCTGGAATGGGCATCCTAGCTCAGCATGCTGCCCACCAACAAATGACGCGACAAGAGGGATCAAGGGGGGTTTAGAGAGGATTGAAGAGCAAGTTGGGACAGTAGACCCTGTAGACCATTAGAGAGTTTCTTAACTCTCTAATGCCTCCGTTTTCCCACCTGTGAATGGGTCAGCAATAATATCTGCCTCTCAGGATTGTCAGCTCATTGCTGTGAAGTGCTCAGCACAGCGCCTGACTTTCATATATGTTGCTACTGCTAATAAAAATGCAAATTGGACCTTATTGCAAGAGGGCATGGCTTCTTTCGTGAATAAACCATATGATGTCTGAACTCACTGATTCTCTCCACTGCTATATATAATCTGAAGAATGCTCAAAATCTCAGATTCTGAGCTTGGCTTTACCTAATAAAGGGATGCCAACTTTCCTTCATCACAGTGTTTTAGCACAACCCATGGTAGAGAGTTTAGAATTCTGTTGATGAACCACATGGTAAGGAATCCCACGGAGGGAGTTGGGAGAGCCTGCGAGCCTTTGGTTGTAGGGCACCCTCCACTGTTCACATCAGAAACTTGATGGTTCCAAAAGAGAGGCTCTGGGTGGGGTCCTCTCTCCTCCTGTGGGCTCGCTGTGAGGGCAGCCTCAGGCTCCTGGGCTAGGAGGAGGATATGTGCAGTTCAGTGATGATATGAACCCAACCATGGCTGGGAAAGACACAGCTGCCAGCTCCCCCCAGGGCATGCTGTGCCTTCAGGTGGAGCAGCCACCCAGCAGGTCACAGGCAGAGAGGCTGCTCCACACCCCACCCCATTCATGAGGTACCCCATGGCCCCTTGGCCCACACCTCTACCCCAAGGAACCAGGGTGCCACCAGGAGCTGAGGCTCACCTGGGGCTGGCACTTGGGCTCCTGGAGAGGTGGGGGGGGGGAGGAAGAAGAGGGTTTGTGGTAGCTCCAGTCTCCACCCTCTAGAGGCTGCCTCCACCTGTCTGAGCCCTGAGACAGAAATGTGGGCATGTTACTTATGTGCCGGAAGCTGGCCAAGCAGTTGTACTTTAGTCTCAGTGTTTCAGGGAGGACTGGAGAAGTGTTGCATTAGGGAGCTTTAACCTAAAGACCTTCCTGCCCAATCCCAGCACTGCACAAACTGAGGGAAGTAACCTTTATACACAAAGAGAGGGACTTCTGTCCCCAGAGCACAATGCCCCAATGTCCAGCTTCTCAATCACTCTTTCAAAAGATTCAAAGTGCATTGGTTAAAACAGGCAACTTTCAAGGTACATGAGTGGTTCACAAAGGGACACATACTGGGCTTCTGGCACCATTGCACCATCAAGCTGACTGTCCCCTGCTGAACCGCTAAGGAATGGGATCCAGAATGCCTCAGGGAGTAGGTGTAAGGAGAAGAGGAGAGAGATGGTGTTAAGAAGAAGTCTGTACAATGAAATTCCCCAGAGAACATAGGTGAGAAGGAGGCCCCGGTACCACCCAGGAGTGACCCCTGTGCCCCGGGCACCCCAGGTCCAGAGTCCATGGTGTTTATCTTCACAGTGTACTTTGGGCACTCGCTATCCAATCTGCCCTTTGTACCACAGGCCACAAGTCCACTCAGGAGAGCTGATTTAGGCAACACTTCACCTGACGTTGGACGTTGGTCCTGCTGACAGGTTGGGGTTTGGATCTTGCGCTCCTGGTATCAGGACCCCAGTTATGAATAATTCCCAGTCCTGGCCATGGAAGCTGGGGATATCCAAGATACGAACATTGATGCCTTGTAAGGTTAGTGATTGGAGCATGCAACCTTTTCCGTGAGACCTCTGGTCTTCAGCTTATCCCTGCCCATTTCCTACTTAGGAAAGTCTGCATTGGGTAACAGGTAGCACTTCCTGTGGAGTCTGCAATGTTGAGCACAGGACGCAGGTCAGCATGGGTCTTGCACACGTCCTGCATCAGCCAGGGGGATGGGCTGGCTGAGAAATAAAAGCTAAGAAATAGTACCATGAAATAACCACAGAAGACAGAAATATAGTTTCAGAGCGAGAGCAGCAACAGACCAGCTCACCAGACGGGTGCAACTTCTAACAAAGATGGAGCCCATGCTTGCTTTATTTATAGGGGTACAGGTCAAAGGGGATTGGTAGGTATAAGGTCTCCGTGTGGGAGGAGTCTTGTCTCCGTGCTTGCTTCTTCATGAAAAACAGGATATATGTGCAGGTAGGCAGGCCGTTTGGCTAACGGGTCACGCCCATGTCTGGTGTTTTGAGCAGAGCTGGGTAGGAGTTCACATGTATCAGGTCATCTCACCAGCAGGAGTGCTGCTGTGTGTTCCCAGATACCAGATCTTCCCGTTCAATGGCTTCAGTGCCCATCTGTTCTATGCACATTTTGCGGGTGGCTTCCCACACATGGGGACATCATCTTTCAGGAAGCCATATCCTTGTAGGCAAATTGTGATCAAGCTAGTATATAAGTTCTCTTAAAATTACCAACAAAGCAACTGAATGTACCTTAAAACTTAAATCAAAAAGGAATAGACTTAAAAAGCCCACTAATGACACTACTAAGGGATACAAGACAAAACATACAGTGATGATCTGGGGCTGAAGGTGCAGATTGGCTGGGCCACAGCATGAAGGAGTGAGAGTCCCACCGAAAGCAGGTACCAAAAGCACCCCAGATGCAGAAGGCAGGCAGAGCCAGCCCAAGTGTATGCAATTCAGGGACAGACTAGTTCCTGTCATGGACCAGGCTATATGGGCAATGACCAAACAGACTCCATTTTACCCTAAGACTCCATACCATGTAAGAAATGCTTCTCTGGTGGCAAAGCCCCGCCTCTGTATCTATTAATAGAAACCTAGCATAACATACTTGGCAACACAAAATAGTAATTCTTATATAATGTAAAATTGTCCTCTTTGGTTTCCATTTTTCTTAGGCAATGTACCTTGTCAGAGATGGATTGTCTAGATGTTAGTAATCACTCTTCAACTTCGTACTCAGCTAGGGTCATTTTGACCCACTTCCCTTCTGCTTGCTTGCTGCTATGCCAACCTGGAAAGTCCTGTGGGAAATACCAGTGTACCCACTGCGTTGTCTCATTAACTGCTCACTTCAGCTTCTGGACCTGCTTGCTTGCAGCTACGTCAACCCAGATGTGGTTTTTGCCTTTAAATATCCTAAAATGCTCAGGATTGGGGCTGTTCCTTGCAGAGACAGTTATGGGTCCTGTGGGGAGCAGTCCAACTGGCCAGCTAAATAAAGACTCTTTAATTTGGACAAAACTGGGACTTAGTGTGTTTTCTGAGCGACCTGCCCCACAACAGTTCCCAGTTGGCACTGCTTGGGAACTCAGAGTCACCAGTGTTGGACCTGGAATGGGCACCTCCAAGCACCAAGTGGAGGATCACAGCGTATCTAGAGAGCAGTCATTGCAGAGAGGAGAACGATACTCCTGCCTCCCAGCCAAGTCAGTGCATATCCCAAGCGTACCCCAGAGGGCCAGAAAAAGCGGTGCTCCCTTTTTTGCCGGTTATATAAAGGGTCAAGGCTGATACTCTTACGACAAAAGGCAGTTTAACAAGAGAAAAGTGTAGCAGGTTTATTAAGGTGTACATGTTTACATGAGCCACACCAAAAATGAAGCCCAAGAAGAGGGCCAGACGGTTGAAGGTTAAAATCTTCTTCATAGGAAGAGGGTGTGGGGGCTTCCTGCAATTCTAGAGGGGAATAGGTGGATCTGGGGAGAAATTAATGACTCCAAGATGATACAATAGTTTGAGACCAAGTTCCTCTGGGCTCTGATTTCCAGTCTCTTCATCCATGATAAAAATTTAATCTTCCTTTGTTAGTAAAATTCCAGCAAAGGATTTTTGGGACAATTCTAAGATCTTTGGTAGATCTGGAAATTGAGGAAAAGCCCCTTCCTAGGCTTCAGAAGAGAATAAGGACAGAGAGGATCCAGAGACTGGCTGTGGAGGAGTTAAACCTGCTCCCGAGACTCTGAAGCTCAGCATGTCAAAATACCACACTTTGGGGTACGTTTTCTGAGCCCTCAAAATACAAAAGGCAAGTAAGAAGAAAAATGGCCCCTAAAATTAATTGGGAAGTAGATTACTGTCACCGAAATGCAAACTGTAGGGCATACGTAAAATGGATACCCCTGAAGTATGTTTAAAATTGTCAAGAGAAAAATGCAAGCCTAACACTCATGTCAAAGAATAAGAAATTACAAAACTTAAATAAGTACATATGAAGCAAGAACAGATGGATATGAAAACTACCAATGAGAAGTCCTGAGCATGAAAAATCGCCGTTGAAATAGCTCAGTAGGTCGTGTAAGTTGTAGACTAGGCACAAGCAAAGACAGAGAACTAAGGGACTAAAATGCATTTGCCCAGGACGCAGAGCAGAGCGACAAGGGGGCAAGGGCGGAGGAGACCAGCTAAGCTCTCCGGAGGGAATGAGATGAAAAGGACTGACTCCCTGTAGGAAGAAGAAAGCAGGGCTAGCTGAGTTGTTCCAAGGGAGAGTGGCCATTTTACAGAATTAGAACTGTCCAGTTTGAGCCCCACACTGAGGACTGAGCAGGATGGACACTCGCGCCCACAGGGAAACTGAACGAGGAATAAGAGGAAACCTGACGTGACTGGGGGGAGAACGGGCGTCAACGTCAGGTGTGGTGACACGGGAGACAGGTCACGGCCCCACAGCGCTCATGTTCACACAAGTCATGCAGATAATTTAGTAAACAAGTGAGAAAGCGCTAGGTGGTGATGAGGGAAAGAAAAGCCAGCCTGCTGCGTTGGACCATGTCCATCTGCATGATATCCCCTGGGTCCACCTGGAACTTCAGAATGCGACTGTATTTGGAAATAGAATCTTTGAGATGTGAGAAGTTAAAATGAAGTCATGCTGGTTTCCAGTGGGCCCTAAATGCAGTGACGAGTGTCCTTCTAAGAAGAAGAGACACAGAGAGAAGCTGGCCATGAGACTGGGCCGTGCAGACAAAATCCAAGAAACGCCCAGGATTTCAGGAGCTGGAGAGGCGGGAAGGAGCCCCACCACAGCCTTCAGAGGGAGCACGGCCCTGGCCACACCTGGATTTGGGACTGTGGACTCCAGACTGTGAAAGGATGAGCCGCTGTTGTTTCAGCTGTCCAGTTTGTGAAGTGTTACAGGTGCCCAGGACCCTGATAGAAAGAGGTAGAAAAGTCCCTGCCCTCTCTGTGAATATCTGCCCTTCCATATGTTGAACTTGGGTTCACAACCAATAATAACCTGTGACCAAATCCTAGGAGTAGCCCTGACTCATGCTGCCCTAATCCTTTGGGCTTCGCTTCCCAGGTGGCAAGGGCAGCTAAATCCCTGGGCTTTGAGGTCAGGACAACTTTGCTTTGAGCTTACCGGCTTAGAAGATACACTTTAAAGCAAGTCGAGGTAATTACAGTTTCCTAGGAACAGAAAGGTGTTCTTCAGCGACCTCAGCATTTTGGTGCCTCCACCCTGCCTCAGGGTCCTCCCCTCCTGACTCCTGGAAACATCTCCATCCCCTTCCTTGTCATCAGGCCTGAGTCTGGGCCTCCGCTGGCTCCAGCACGTCCTGCATCTCTGTTCTGCCTGGGTCTCCTCTGCTGCTCCCTGAGGTCACTCAGTCTACCCTGCAGGCATTTACATGCATTTTAACACTTCAACACAAAATCACTACAGTGAGACTGTAATGCCAGATTCATGGGACCCCAATAGACCTCCAGGAGCAGAATCCGATGCAATCACACAAGAGTCTTTATTGCAAGCTCGAGCCTAGACTCACAACTCTTCCCGATGCAGCGGTCCCAGGGAGTGAGTCCTGGTCCTTTGTTCAGTGAGATTTTATAGGTTTTGGGAGGATACTCTCTGTGTCACAACATCACACAGCAAATCATTCCATACCGCGGGAAAATCAAACAACAACTCTTAACATTGGTTAGCACATTCACTGGCGGGAACAAGTTGGGTAGGGGTGATTGGTGAGTACAAGAGGGGGATTCCTTTGAACTGATTGGTTTAGGCCACGAGGGGCGTACGTGCTGAACTACCTGGTTTCCCAACACGTTATCAACACCATAAACTACTGGGGGGTCATCTGGCATCCCCGGTATTTTCCCTGTCTTATGCTGATTGGAGGTTGCAAGGGGGTTGCTATGGGTCCTCACCTAGCCTAACTGAGTCAGGGACACCTGGCACCGCAGACCTCTCCTGTTTTTTACAGATAAACAACTCAGCAGGGTGGGTATGTGCTTAGGAATGCTCTGTGGGTTTTTCCAAGGACAAAGGTCACGCCCCCTTCCTTAGGACAGGCCTTGAGGTAGAAGCTGCTGTTATTTATTTATTTTCAAAAATGGAGTCACATCAGTTTCTCAAGACTTTAAGGACAAGAAGCAGGCTGTGGCTCAGGGCTAGCCCAGCTGCTGAAGCCCAAGGGGGCAACTCACCTGGCTTGAGTTTGTGTTGGCACACCACCCTCAATCACTTGGGATTTCCACCTGTCACCCCTCAAAATCAGAAGCCATGCCCTGTTCCAGGCTCAGAATCAGAAGCATTCCTGGTGTTGAGGATCTCACAATCTGTTTTTGTTTGTTTGTTTCAGCACTGGGGATGGGACGAGGAGTGCTTTAGTACTCAGCCACAATCCCAACTCATTTTTATTTTTCATTTTGAATCAGGGTTTCACTAAGTTGCTGAGACTGACCTTGAACTTGTGGTCCTCCTGCCTCTGCCTCCTGAGCAGCTGGGATTATAAGCATGTGCCACTGCATTTAGTTACACAATCCAGCTTAATCTGGTGACAATACTGTCACTCCTGTACTATATTTCAGTGTATCAATTTAATTGATGATAGGTTCCTTCCTATGGGAGAGGGGGTTAAAAAGAATAGGAATCTGGTTATTTCACTCACATCTTTTCTTTTCTGGCCTTATTTGTCACTGTGCTCCAAGCTGCCTCACGTTTGCAGATGCTGGAAGGCTCTGGAAGTGGTGCCAACCTGGGCAATCTCTCTGGCTGATCTGTGGAGACCTCAGGGGACAAAAGGGCTGGAGGTGGCACTGTTGCAGTTAGTGCTGCCAGCATCTCACAATGACAATGCAACTTTCCCCTCCCCATGGCCCACCCTCACACAGCCAGGGGCCACCTGAGCCCACCTGGGCCTTGGGGCAACCAGATTAGTTGTCTT
This sequence comes from Marmota flaviventris, assembly GCF_047511675.1. Lineage (NCBI taxonomy): Eukaryota > Metazoa > Chordata > Mammalia > Rodentia > Sciuridae > Marmota > Marmota flaviventris. Next base: position 4,107,346 of record NC_092513.1, on the reverse strand, counting down.
CTGCCTAGGATGGAATGCTCCAGAGAGGACCTCAGGCTAGAAGTGCCAGATGACGTTCATGCGCCCTCTCCTGGAACCCCCACAGTGCGTGGCAAACACTGTTGTCTGAGTCGGAGCCTGTTGCCAGCCTGAGCCAGCCAGTCAGTAAGTGCTACAGCTAAGGTCCACACCAGCTGAAGAACCCGGAGAGACCTGTGCCTGGCTCAGGTTCCCCTCCATGGCTTCTGGAGAACGTCTTCCTGAATGCCTAGTGGCCGGCTAGGTCCTAGCCAGGTGATATCCTTTGCTGGCACACCCAAACATCCGAACGCAGGGAGGTGTGTGGGACTTGTGTTCAGTTCAGAAACGAGTTTAAACCAAACCTGGCCTCAGCCAAAGGCCCTCTGGCATTGCATTTGCTGGCCAGATCCCACTTGAGAGTGGTGCAGAGACCGTGGTTCTCGGAACTGTCTGGAGAACTTTGCTCTTACTAGCTGCTCCTTCCCTCTGGCACTACTCTTGGCTGCCCTTTGAGGGGACCTGCCCTAACTGCCTCCTTCTGGACTTGCTGCATTGCTTATCGGCAGGAATCCCAGGCTCGGCTCTGCTTGCAGGATGAAAGAATCCAGAAGAGCCTGTTTCTGTCATTGTTTTAAATCCTGTGCTGAGGAGACAAACTCAGCTAAAAACCACATTTTTCTGTTATACAAAGCTCATCAAGGCAGAAACGGCACTCTGTCAAGTGAGAGCATGAGGACTCTAGAGGACTTGGCAAACAGAGTTCTTGGTGTCCACGTTGTCCCCAGCACTGAAGTGTGCTCCTGGGCTGCAGGCTGTCCGTCCTTGCTGGAGACCGCGGGGCTGGGGACGGCCGGGCTTTCCTTTCCCACTGTTCAGCGTCAGCGCAGTATGGGTTTTTCCCAGCACCCCTCGCCCAGCTTGCTTTTGGCTGGTGTTTTGTGGCAGGAGAGAGACATGGAGGGCCATCCACAACAGAGGGATGCATCAGGCAGGCGAGAAGCCTGGCAAGTGGAGGAGAGAGGAAGAGCAGATGTCGAAAGGCCAAGAAAACTGGGGGTGCTCTCCCCACGCCCTCACTCTGGGGAAGGGCAGGCAGGGTGGACATGGCCAGGATGTGGCCCTCCTCTGAAGAGTTAAAAATGTCTTTGCAAGGGGACACTTAGAACTTTGTTTCAAATCTAAGCAACCGGCAGGAATAAAGAGGAGCCTGTGGGATCATGTAGTTAAGGAAACACTGAGATCAGCCCTCTCTCTGCCCAGTCTCCAATTCCAGTCTTTCATGTCACCTTTCTGTCCCCAGCTCCTTTTTCTTCTTCCTGCAAAGGCAAAAACCAGAGTGACCCTTCTAAATCTCCAGATTTTCAGTGGATGACTAGTTCAAGATCAAGCATGACTGTCACACAGAAAACAAACAGAAAGTAAAGAGCAAGAGGAGAACAAGTGGGCAGAGCCAGAAATCCCACCCAGAGATGGTGAAGGCCACATTCATGGCCAGCGTTGACCTCGGGGGCTGGAGGACCAATGCAGACTGCTCTGTCACCTTGGTTGGTACCTGTGGGGAAAGGGAGAGAAACAGAGAAGGATGTGGGAATGTAGGGCATGAGCTCTGCTGTCAGGAGCAAGACCTCTCCCCCGCCCAGGAGGCAGCGCCCACTGAAATTGGAAACATTCTCAGTCTGTGTATAAATGCTGTTTTCATTCTTTTCCTGGGCTTCTTTTCCTTTTTCTTGTTTCTCTTTTCATCTTTCTTTGGAGAGAAGCAACAAGTAAATGTTTTGATGGAAATTGAATGAAAAATAAAAGTTAAAACAGCCTACACCATCTCAGAGTCTGCTTGGAAGATCCCTCCGTGCCCTGAGCTCCGTTTCCTGCCACTAAGGTCTCTAGGTGTCCTTCCCACCTGACTTCTTTGCCATCTGGCTCTTGGCTGGGTCCCAGAAGCTCAGGGAAACCAGGAGGGGAACGGCTCATCAGCGCCATCTAGTGGTCTGTGTCCTTAATCCACTCGTGAACAGCCCAACCTCACTGTGAACTTTTCCCCTCTGATGGGCTATCATTTTTTTTAATTTATTTTTTGTTTGTTCTAATTAGTTATACATGACAGCCACTATTCAACTACATTATATGCATCCCTCATAACATTATATTTATATTGTCAAATGAGTGGTTGTATTTGTGATTATGATTTTTTTTGCCTGTATTATGATGGAATTCATATACGATGCACTTCACTCATATAAAGTAAGCATTTTAATGGGTTTTAGTGCATTCAGAGCTGTACAACCATCACCACAGTTTGGAAATATTCTTATCAACCAAAAAGAAACTCCTTACTAATTATCAGTCACTCCCCAAGCCCACCCCACCCCACCCTGCCCCCAGGTAACCAATGATCTACTTTCTGTCTAGGGATTTACTCTTCTGGTACACCGTCTCCTGCATAAGGGGATCACACAATAGTTAGCCCTGGCTTATTTCACTCGGCACAATGTGTCCAAGGCCCATCCATGTTGTAGCAAGTGTCAGAACTTCATTCCTTTTCATGCCAAGCCCTTCATCCCACTGGATGCCCAATAATATCTCATTACATGGACAATCCACATTTGGTCCATTTGTCTGCTGAGGGACATTTGGGTCGTCCCTTCTTTCCCCATTGACTTATCTTGGCACCCTTGTTGAAAATCAATTGATCATAAATATGAGACTTTATTTTCAGATCTTCAGTTCTATTTAATTCATTGCCTCTTATCTACGCCCCCTTACTCAAAGTTGCTCTCTCTCTCAGCCTTCTTGTTTTGTGAACACGGGATTCTCTGTGGTCTCTCAGACTTTATGTGAGCTGAATCCTATCCAGAGAGTTTCTGAAAACACCCCTCCCTCGTTGCAGTGTCCACCTGATAGGAGGCATGTCACCTGGGAGCTGTGCTACTTTTGGCTGGTGATGTTTCATCCTGTGCTAAGGGACGTTTTGGCTGGAAAGGTGCACCCTCTCTTGCATAAGGACACGCATGCTGTGTGCAGTTCTCTTTGGACTGACGAGAAAGTCAGTCAGTTCTGATTCTCACCTTTGCTTGGTTGGGGCCCAGAGGTCAAAGGACAGTGCACGAGTGGAGTTGGCTGTGGCCAGTGGTGTTTGGGGAGCAGGAGCAAGTGATGAGGAGACCCACACCTGGTGCCCTCCAGCACCGGCACTGTGTCTGCAGAGGCAGGTGGACCCCACCGTGTCAGCCCAGGGAGGCCAGGTGAGCAGCTGGGTTTTCCCCAAGTTCTCGAGAGAGTTTAAAACAAGCAGTGACAGGATCTAACCCACCTTCTAAAGACATCTGGCTGCTGTGTTGAGAGTGAGTGGAGGCTCTCTGAGTCGGTACTGGGAGCGTGAAATGTTCACCTCCTGTCTGTCAAACAGACTTGCTGATGCTCCGTCCTAAGGTAGGTAACCTGCCGGGCAGCCTCTGAAAGTGGGCACGATGACCCCTCTTGGCCAGGACAATGTAGGACAGTTCCTTCCTTTCTGTTCCCAGGGACTCTCAGACGTACCTCATGCTGGACCCTGTGATGTTTTCAGGCCCAGAGCATCAGGCCAGGACCCAAGAGAAGCCCTGCATCTCACAGACCTTTGATCTCTGTAGGACACAGAACTCAGGCCCAAACAAACGGCTTTGGTCATGAGTGGACCAGACGTTAGGGCTGCCTCGGACTCTCCTGGTGCCCCAGGCCCATGCATGTGCTCACAGGGATGGGACACCTTTGGCTCTCTAATCCCCTGGATGCTCATGCTCTCCTGTCCCCTGTAGAGTGGTGAGTCTGCTAGCAACTGTTGGCTCCGTGAGAGAGTCCGTGTCCAGCATCTTTCCCCTCTCTGTATCCCCGTGGTCCCCCTGGGAGCATGTGCACATGTCTGGTGCTAAGTGCAGAGTGTCGAGTTGGCCTCAGATGCCACACCAGTTTGTCTAGCCTTATGTTTTAGGCAGCCATCGATTGAGCTCCACAGACATGCTTTTCTCTTTTAGTCTAAAGAGAAACATGATGATCATATTTTTATTTTTATTTTTTTTAGAAAAAAATTAACTTGGGAAAGGGGAATACAAAAGGATTTGGGTCTACTGTGTGCCGGACACTTAGACCCAAAATCTCAACTGTCCTGCAGTGCATGCCACAGGTGTCACTCCAGGGGCATATGTCAGCATAGCACTAGAGACAGACAAGACTGCAGGATCTTGGAGCTGCTGGCTCCAGGGTCCATGCTTTTCCTGCACAACAGAGGGGCACAAAAATCTACTTGCAGACAATGGAATGGTGTGCATCATTAAAAAGAAATGAGCTGTCAAGCCATGGAGAGACGTGGAAGCAACTTCAGTGTTCAGCCTGACGTGAACGAAGGCAGTCTGACAGTCAGCGTGCGTGCGATTCCAGCCCCGTGACCTGGGGAGCGGCACAGCATGGAGACAGCCCGCAGACCAGAGGTTGCTAGGGTGGGCGGGGTGGGACCCATAAGCAGAGCACATAGGCTCTGCCAGATAGTGACATGGCAAACGAGTGTCACTGTGCTTGTGTACAACAGTGTAGCATGCACAGTACCCAAAGGGAACCCGAATGTCATCTGCGGACGTTGTGTTAGAGTGATGTGCCTGTGTGGCACATTGATAATGGGGGAGGCTGTGTGTTTGTGGTAGGGTAAAAGTGGGACATCTCTGGACTTTTTACTCAATTTTATGGGAACCTTAATCTTTAAAAATAAAATCTATTAAAAACTACATGAAAACCCAGAAGGGAGAATTGGTTTGGAGAAGACACTGATTTTTCTCTGAACCTGGAGGTCTTCGCATCGTGGATTGGTGTTCTCTGCTCCACCTCACTCTGAGCATTGGCCTCTGGTCCTGGCCGGCTGAGCAGAGGCAGCCTGTGGGCAGTCTTGGTACCTCACCAGGACTATGCCTCTGTGTTCAGAGGACTCAGCCCTGAATGGGCTCTTTACAACCAGGTGATGAGTCCACGATGCCTTCAGGTAATCATCAGTCAGAACAGGAAGGTCTGGCACGTTGTGAGTCTGTAATCCCCCAGTCCACCAAGGTTCTGGGTATGACGCTGGCTGTCCCCTGGTGACCAGCTAGACTCTGATTTAGGAGACAGACCCACCCTTTTTGTGTTGTTGTAGGAAAAAAGGGGACAGATTAACACAAGGTCTGCCTTATTATTTTAGACCCTGAAACTCCATCTTTTATCATTTTTAAGTGAGCTATTTTAGATTATACAGTCATGATGTTTTTAATGTATGATTTTTTAGGTGTCTACCTTCCCATGGGTGGAGGTGAGTGAGAGAGAGGGAGGAAGGACCCAGGCAGGGGAATCCTGGAAACCACCTGGAGACCTTCCCCCAGGTGGCTGCAGCTCCACCAAGCGGAGAAGTTGCCGGCCTCCCTCCTCCAGGTGCGCATCGAGCTCCTGGGACTTTTGCTGGCAGCTCCCGTGGGCTGCGCAGGGCTCTGGGGGTCCCACTGCCTGGGGCGCACTCTGCTCACTTGGCCAGGGAACACGCAGGGCCGGGGAGAACTGCCTCCCCTGAGTACCACTGCATGAACAGGTGGAGTCATCCCACCGGTGCAGCCAGGTAAGGCCACGTGTACCACCTGGAGCCTGTCTTGGGAGAAGGGAGGAGGGCCCTGAGGGAAGACCAGGCTCATGGCAGGTCCCTCATTTGGAGGCAATGGAGAGAAGGGGGCAGGGAGTCAGAAAGACAGAGCCCATGACCCAGGCCAGGGCTGTCCTTAATGTCATCAATCACAGGCAGGTATATGAGTTTCGTTTGCTTTCTTTCCTTCTAGAGCACTCCAGTTGCTGGAGCTGGTGGGAAGAAACCCCACAGCACTGCGGGACTGTAGGCATTCCTAAGTGGTTCATCACAGAGGGCTTCTGAGGGCTGCTGTTGATTCTGTCTGTACCTCCCACGTCTTTCTGCCTCTGCCCCTCACGCAGGATGCAGAGCGCTGGTCTTCCTGCGCAGGGAGCAGAGGCACAGAACCATCCTGTCACAGGAATAACCCGAGTCACATGCTTTGCAGACCAGCTCATGAGCTTGGTTTCTGTCTTATTAAAATCCTTGAGCTTTGGAAATGCAGTATCTGAGAAGGATGCAGGAGAAAGTGGGTTTCAAGATCCACCACCTCTGACTATTACGCTCCAGCTGACGTGGGTGGTAATCCAGGGTTGGATAACAGCCTTCCCAGAGCTTTGGAAAGGTCAAAAGCCCAGAAGCAGCACGTATTTTGAATGTGCCCATCAACTTTAACAGGCTTCCTGTCTCCTGGCGCTGCTGCTGCTGCTGCTGGGGGGCGGCATGTTCCCTCCTCCACCCTCCGGGCTGCTGGGGGAGCTCTGCCAGCACATCGACCTCCACCAGGACGAATTTGTGCAGGTAGGAGAAGCTGTGCTTCGGTGCGTCAGTCACGCCCTCTGGGACCTTTTGTGCCAACAACTTGGCTCCATTGAAAATGCCTGTGACCCTGGGTTGAATTAAGATAACCATGGTCCATCAGGTCTGCGGAAGAGCTCCCTCCTGGCCACTGCTCCTGGAAAGGGCACTCTGTCCATCCCTGGTGCATTCATTTCAGCTGCCCCTGTAGAGATGACCAGCAACTCTGTGGGACTCTCTCTTGCTTTGGCCCCTCAGGTGGCCCACTAGCAGTGCCACGAGGCCCCTGGCGAGGTCCAGATGGAGCTGGGGTCCAGAGAGCCCTGGACAGTTGCTGACAGCATTGTCTGTGGTACAGTCCAGGGAGCACTTGGTCTCCTCTCTTATCACACCTGTGGGCACGTGGCACAGGCATATGGAGAAGGGGAGGAAGGAGGATGAGGAGGAAGGGAGAGAGGGGGCCAGGGAGCAGAAGAGGGAGGGACGAGTGGGTGACAAGGTGCAGGCACCTGCGGTGCCCACCCTCTCACTGGGTTGCTTCCCTCTCCCTTCCTTCTACTCTGCCTCCTGTGCCCTCCCTGGGCATCTGGCCATGTGACCACAGGCCTCCCCAAATGAGTGTTGTTGTTGTGCTCACCAGCCGGGGGTCCCCCACCCTGTGTCTGGCACATACATGATAGGCGTTCATTGGATCAGCCAAACCGGGGAACACTATCATGCAAACAGACGTGAAACCTTCCTGTTTCATGCTAATGGCACGAAACTGAATGTCCAGACCCCTCTTCCTGAGCTCGACCTTCGCATAATCCTTCTTTCTACAGGAATATAAACCTGCAGAAAGCCTGCTCGGATCTTCAGAACCCCAGCGGGGTTTCCAGAGTAGGTTGAAATTAACAGGGCTGGAGGCTGATTTGGGCTTTTGGCCACATTTCGTCCTGGCCTCTTCCAACACACTGAGGCCCACTCAGGGTGGAGAACCCCACAGCACCTGCTGAGGTTGCAGGTGAGAAATACAGAACACAGTTTTCCTTAAATAAGTTCCCTTAAAATAAAAGTGAAAGTGCACCCTCTAGGAAAGCGGGATCAAACTAAAATAAATTAGGAAGTAGAGTCAAGATTAAGTGGAGTCAAGATCAACCAGTCAAAATATGTGTAGCTTTCCATAAAACAATCCTGTCCCAGGATAAGCGGGTTGGGTTCCAGCACGGAATGTGAGAGGTCTGCACTAATGGCTCCATATTAGCTGGTGCTTACTGAATAGGGCAGCTGGTAAGTGCCAGGGACACGCTGGTCCTCTCGCAGTGTGACAGCTCGTGGCTATCGTTTCTCATGGTTAGGGAGCATCATTCTATAGGACAGATGAGAAAACTGAGCCTGAAAGAAGGGTTGTCAGAGCCCCGAGACTGGCACAGGCGGAGGTGGACCCGGCCGCACTGCCTCCCACGCTGGACCTCCACTGTGCCCCCTCGTGCTCTGTCCTAACCAGCGCCTCTGGCCTCTGGGTCTTGATTAAACCCGAGTGTGTCTGTCAGTTGCCTCTGAGTGTCACAGTGCACAGGACGTCGACACAGAAGAGCCGGGGACTAGTCAGTCCCTGCCCCTGAATCGCTTCCCCCCAAGGGAATATGGGATCCCCCCATGCTAATGCCCTCCCTGACTTTCCTCACAGACGCTGAAGGAGTGGGTGGCGGTGGAGAGCGATTCCATCCAACCAGCGCTTCATTTCAGACAAGAGCCCTTCCGGATGATGGCCATGACTACAGACAAGCGTGGAATCCAGGGACCTGGGCTCTCAGCAGGTGCCGGCGGGCGGGTTGCCCTCCAGTGAAGGAACCACTTCTGTGGCCACCGACCTTGCCTTCTTTGGCAAGAGAGGGGCTTACCCTGCTCCTCACCCCAACCCTCAGAGTGCTGATTCCCAGGAAGGAGGAAGCACCTTCCAGAGCAGGCCTGGGGCCGGGGTGGGGGATGAGGCTGAAAGCAAATGGAGGAGGTGAGTGAAGGTAACAGTGTTATGGAAAGGCCCCAACCCGCACCTGAGTGTCACATCTCAACTCACTTGTCCTTTCCCTTAAATTCATATGCAACTTTCTCCAAGGGTCATTCTCCAAGGGTCTCTAAGAACTGCATTCTTTCTTCAAAATCATTGCTTAAAACTGCCATTTCAACCCTGATGGTGACCCTAAGCCCAAAGCCACCCATTCCTATGACAACCTTAAGCCTGATGTCACCCATTTCAATGACAACCCTAAGCTTGATGCCACTCATCCCCAATGACAACCCTAAGCTTGATGCCACTTATCCCCAATGGCAGCCCTAAGCCCAAAGCCACACAACTCCTAATGGCAATCCTAAATCTAAGCACCCAGTGCCACCTGCTCAGCATGAAGAACTTCAGAATTCTCCAAATTTTCCAGGATTCTACTTTAAGCCAGTTGTGTTCTAAGTTCTTATTGAAGAATGCATCCTACTAACTATACTGTTTGTCAGTGTGTACCTAAGGAAGTTCTTGGCTTTTAATTATGATTTATATTTTTATTAAAAGTGTCTAATGGGACCCATTTTAGAGATGGAGACAGTGAGGCTCAGAAAAATGACACAGGCCCTTCAGCAACCCAGGGACAGAACGAACAGATTCCTAACGTCATGTTCTGAGTCTTCTGGAAGGACCATGGAGGTTTTTAAACCATGTGATCCATCATCTTCCTGCAGCTGCCTGATGGCCAGAGTCTTCCCATCCCTCCTATCATCCTGGCTGAACTGGGGAATGATCCGAAGAAACCCACCGTGTGCTTGTATGGGCACCTGGATGTGCAGCCGGCTCAGGAGAGCAAGGGGTGGCTCACGGACCCCTACACGCTGACGGAGGTGGACGGTCAGTGACATGCTGACTCCTCAGCACCCTGCTCATCTGTGGATAGAGCTTGCTCACAGGGGTTAAGGATTTAAAGTGTGACTCTTTCCCCAGGCTCCAGGTCTTTCAGTGTCATGAAGGGTGAATTGAAGAGGCCGAGGATATAGCTCAGGGGGAGAGCACTTGCCTAACACATAGGAGGCCCTGGGTTCAATCCCCAGCACCCAAAACAGCAACTACTAATAGAAGGGTGAACAGAAGCCTAGGGTGTAGCTCCATGCAGGAGCATTTGCCCAGCATGCACAAGGCGCTGGGTTCCATAGTTGGTTCATTGGGGCTGATTTTCTTTCATTTGTGAAAGAAACTAAGAAGTTCTGTGTCCCTGCATAGGGCCCTTGGGTGCGAGGAAGACATTTATCTAGGTGACAACTTTCCTTTTTTTTTTTTTTTTTTTCAGTACAGGGATTGAACCCAGAGGTGCTCAACCACCCAGCCCAGCCCTTTTAATTTTTTATTTTTGAGATGGGGTCTTGCTAAGTTGCTTAGGGCCTCACTAAGTTGCTGAGGCTGATTCTGAGCTTGGGATCCTCCTGCCTCAGCCTACCTAGCTCCTGGGGTTACAGGCGTGCACCACCACACCCGGCTTCCCTATCCTTTTTGTAAATTGAACTGTTTCCTTTCATTAGTGCAGTATAATTATACATCGTAGCAGAGTTCAGTTTGACAAAATCATACATGCATGGAATTTAACTTACTCCATTTCAGTTCCTGGTTCCCCCTTCCCTCCCCTTCTGTCTCCCCCATTCTCATTCCTCTACTGGTCGTCTTTTCACTGGTTTATTTATTTTTGACAGGTACTTTATAGACAAACATGCACATGGAATTAACTGGTATATTTACACATGCACATAGTGTGATGGTGTCAGATTCATCTGCATTTCCTCCCCTTTCCCATCCCTCCTCCCTCTCTATCTCATCCTTCTACTCCACTGATTGTCCCTTTATCTTTATGATATCCAGCTCCCTCTTTCCCCTTATTTTGCTCTAGTTTCTGCATATGAGAGAAAACATTGACCCTTGACTTTCTGAGGCTGGCTTATTTCACTTAGCCTGATGGTCTCCAGTTCCACCCATTGACCAGCAAATGCCATGATTTCAGTCTTCTTTATGGCTGAGTAAAGATAACAAGCATAACTTGTATTTTATACAGAAAAGAAGAAAGACTGATAGAGACATACATACTTTTTCCCATTATCCTATCAGTTGTAAATTCCCAGAGCACATGGCCACATCATGTGCTGCTCTGCAGCAACCTTGGCTTCCTTAACAAACTTACTGCTGAGGCCAGTGGAATCCATTTATTTAAAACTAGCCTATTCCACCAGCTGTTGACCGTATTGTACATAAGAAATCACACCTTGCAATTTCAGAGGAAGATTTGTGCCTGGAATATTAGAAAGTATTGTTAAAATCATGACCCATGAAATCACATTGGTTTTTAACTCACTCAGCTTAGCAGAGGTGTCCATGCATCATTTTAAATTCTTTTTCTCCTATTTTAAAAGGGAAACTGTATGGACGAGGATCAGTAGACAACAAAGGCCCCGTCCTAGCTTGGATTCATGCTGTGAGCGCCTTCAGAGACCTAGAGCAAGTAGGTGGCCAGCTGCGCGGACCGGGGAGAAGAGGGTGGTGATGCCCACTGTGTCCCTCCTGAGCTTCAGTGTGTGACCTACTTCCCCCAGCATCTTAGGGGGTGGGCACTACTGTTACACCCTTCTACAGGTGGGAGGAGGAAGGCTTGAGAACTTAGGGAACTTACTCGGAGAGGCCCAGCTGGTGCAGTGACGTGCTCTGAGCATGGGTTCCAGCTGCCTGTCAACCACATTAGAAACAACAGAAACCGTGACCAGCCTGTGGCCACATTACTGTCTGCTGTGAAGCTGTGAATTGTCCTTTTCTAAACTCTGTCTTTTTTTTAACCTTATTTTCCTTCATATCATAGAGTATGGTTTTTTAATAGATGTGTACATATATTTTTTAAAATGTGTTGGATATTTTGTAAGTGATCAAGGCAGAAATCTCTGCCACCTGACGTTCTGTCTGAATCCTGCCCCCAACAGCTCAGATTGGGGTTAGGAAAGGAAGGCAGGGAGCAGCTTTGGGGGGTGAGCCCACTCTTTCTGGCCACTAGAGGGCATCAGTGGTGGGTCGAGGTTTGTGTCTTTTTTTGTGGTTTTGGTATCAGGGATTGAACCCAGGGACACTCAACCGCTGAGCCACATCCCAAGCCCTTTTTTAATATTTTGGTTAGAGACAGGGAGTTACTTAGGGCCTCACTAAGTTGCTGAGGCTGGCTTTGAACTTGAGATCCTCCTGTCTCACTGTGATTACAGGTATGTGCCACCGCGCCTGGCTAGGTTTGGTCTTTAACTGTCTCATGCCATGCTCTCACAGGACGGTTTTGTCTTCAACCAGCGTTTCCTCCTAAGGAATGTGCTTAGACTCCCACTGAGATCAAACCCAGCCATGTGGCTGTGGGCGGTGACTTACTCTCTCTGGGCCCTGAACTCTGTTCTGTAGAAGTGAGTCGCTGCCACTTGACTGCACTCAGATGTGGCCTGTCTGGATGGTGCCAGCTGAGGCGGGGAGACTGGCCTCTTCACTCCCCACTCAGGGGATGTGGCCACCTGCTAGTGAGGATCTCTCCACTGTTGCAGGGCCAGCTCTGTGCTCAGGGAACCTGTGAGGAGAGGAGGTGGCCTCCAGGCCAGGAATGGCGTGGGAAAGGGAGGACACTCACCTCAGCTCCCAAGGCTCTCCCCAAGGAAAACCTCCTGCTAGCTGCTCCCTGGTGTTACAGTGGGGGATACCGAGCTCCAGGCCTGGCCAGAGGTCCTGGGGCTGAAGGGCAGGCTCCAGGCTCCTGGGGACTGCTGCCTCACCCTCATCCACCCAGGAGGACCTCCGGGACAGGCAGAGATGGCCTCAGCACTCAGGAGCTCCTCAGGGCTCTTTGGACCAGCTTCTCCTCTGCCCGCAGCCAGCTCACTGGGTGCCCATTACTGAATGTTCCTGGATGTGCAGTTTTGACAGGAAGTCTGATGCCAGTGGTTTTTAAATGATGGGATTGATATTTTACACAAATATTCCAAAGTAGCTAATATTGCTGTTGTTCAGTGTGGTGTGGTCACAACGATGAGGCTCTGTGTTGGTTTCATGGGTGGTGGGACCTGCAGGGATTTAGATTTCACTTAGCATGATGGTCTCCAGTTCCATCCATTGACCATGAAGCATTTGTTCTGGTGCAGAAGGATTTTATGGTTTGGAGCTAACTTTAAGAATCTACAGCCTCTCTCCCTTCCCCTCATCTTACATTACTGATTGCATTAAGCACTTTCAACAAATAAATATTTAAGAAGAAAATGGGACCCATTTGTTGGGTTCATGGGCAAAAGAGAAAATGGCTCCATTCACAGAGCAAACCCCGCTGGCCTTTCCTGCACGGAAGGGAACTGGTACCCATTTCGGAAGCAGAGGAGGTTGGGGTTCAGCCTTGTGGGTCCATCTCGCCTGTGCTGGGGAGAGCTCAGAGGAGGGCTCAGTCTCGGGGCACCTTCCCACAGGGCGGGCCAACACAGGCCGTGTGGAGCAGCGAGCCCTGCCCAAGAGCCCAGGCAGAAAGCCCTGATAGCACCTCTCCCAAAGGAGGCCCAACAGAGCAGACGCCAGGGCTTCTCTCGCCAGAGTTTATTTTCTCCTGAGACATAAGCCAATGAGAAGGGAGGGGACCACTCACCCCTTTATCTCACGGAGAAAGGCAAGGGCAGTAATTAGAACATTTCTGCTGGGTCCTGCTGATCACTCCAAAGCTGTCTTTTTACCCGCTGCACCCACTTAACAGCCCTGAGCCGTGAGTGTGGCTTCTCTCCACCCTCTTTTTCCTCACTCACCTGCCTTCCCTCCTTCCATCTGGATGCCGATGTTTATTTTAAAATCCCTATATAAAGGTTTGATTTGGTTTTTAGATTTCAATTCTGAAAATTACATAAATATAACAAAGAAAACACAGGAAATATTCACTACCTGTGGACCAGTCCCTGTTCTCTCTGAGCCTCATGTTCCTCATCAAGGGGAACAAGGAACAGTTGTCCTGAAAAGATTAACTAAAGAAACATGTGCAAAGGCTCTGTGGTAGGATCAGGCCCTTCCTGAGGGCCTCTTTTCTTCTTGCCCACAGAGAACTTAAACATACCTTACACCTCCTGGGGCTATCTCACTAGTGGCAGAGTTGGTGTTAATATTCATATTTCATGGGTAGAGAACTGAGTGACCTAGAAGTGACATGTCTTAAGTTTCTCGAGGAACACAGCAGACCTAACCTGAACTTGACGGCTGGCCCAATTGTCCCCCAACACTTAGTCACTATTGGTTTGGTTCATGTTTTATCAAATGTGACTTGCCAGCAAATTCTCAAGATTTCCAACTATATCTCAGTGATTGTGTGCTCTTGTGTGTTAATAAAGACCCTTTGAACATTTCAGAACTTCAGCACTACTTCTTGAGATGCTCAGAGGGATATTAACACGTTAAGTAAATCATTATCCCCAAAGGCTCTTATCCAGCAGGATGACGAAGGTCACCTATGTTCTCACACACAGTCCTGCGTTTGTGGATCCCCCCAGGAGCCAGTCCACCCGAGGACTGAGGAGCATGCACGTGTGCGTGGATCATCCACACATGGTCCCTGTTCCAATCCTCCCAGCCTTTGCTGTGCTCTAGCAAAAGACCTTGGTCTCCTCTCTTAATGCGGCTCTCTCTCAAAGATGTGAAGCTGTAAATTATACAGAGAAAAAGGATCAAAACTGGATGGGAAAGGGGGCATGTTGTAAAAATTTTAAAGGAGCTGTTCTGTGCCCTAATATTAACTAGAGAAAAACTCAAGCTCCTTTTCGCTGCAAGATCAAAGCCTTTGAATAAGTTAAAAGGCAGATTGAAATCATAGATGAAAAATATTAGATACTGGAAAAATTATCCTGAGGCTTAATAATCTTTCAAAAAAAAAAAAAGTTCTCATTTGCCATATGCAGAAATGTGAAGGCAGAGGGCGATTTGTAATCGAGAACTTTCTTCAAAAGTTCCTTTTGGGGAGAAGGAGGAAAATGCCGCCCTCCAGAGCTCAGTAAAGCTCGGTGCTGCGGATGCTGCTTTTTCTCTAGAAATTTCTTCCTCAATTCCATATGAGAGCATTAGTGGACAGGCCACATTGGAGAGATTCACTAGGCCTCACCTAGCATTTCCCTCCACAATTTAGGTTAGAAGGTCTTCCTGTGAACAGAGATGCTGGAAAGGCAAATGGTTCATATGTTGAATGTAAACAAGAATTCAATGAACCCAAGTTGAATACAAATGAATCCTGGATGTTTAAACTGTGGGCAGGGCATGCAGTGGTTTCCTTCTCTGTGTACCCAGGATCTCCCTGTGAATTTCAAGTTCATCCTTGAAGGGATGGAAGAAGCTGGTTCTGTTGCCCTAGAGGAACTTATCAAAAAAGAAAAGGACCGGTTCTTCTCCAGTGTGGACTACATCGTGATTTCAGATAATCTATGGCTCAGTCAGACGAAGCCCGCGCTCACTTATGGGACTCGAGGGAACAGCTACTTCCAGGTGGAGGTAAGAGTGGGCAATGAGCACAGAGAGAGGTATTTGGGGCTGTGGACAGGAGGGAGGGAACTGTTCTGGAGGAAGAGGAAGACAGGAAGCTCTTATCTTGGATACAGCCTGGGGGCAGGGGCTGGGGGTCATAAAGGTCTTAGGGTTTCAGGATACAGTTATGAACTCTCCAAAACTTGGAGAAGATGAGGCTTATGTGCATTTTTTTCCCTGAGGAGGACAGAAGATTGCTAGGGGTTTGTCACAATCCCAAAGGACTAGTAACCATGCTTGTGGACTGTAGAGGCAGGAATAGCAGCCCACAGGGTGGACTTCCTAGGTGGAGGCTGGGAATGCTATAACATTACCATGGTGTGTGTCGGCCAGGTCTGGTGGTTACCACTGGGGTGTCCAGTTAGGGTCTAGGTCCTCAGTGTCCTGAACAAAGAATCGAGCAAGACACACAAAAGTAACAGGCAAAGTATAGACTTACTGAAGGTGAAGGTGATACTGGTGTTGAGAATCAGGTTCAAGCCCTGTTTCCCCTGGTGCTGAAAACTGAACACCCAAGGAACACTGGGGCAAGTGCAAAAAGTTTTATTTAAAGGATAGAATGAGGTTGGGGTGTCCTCCACAGAGGAGGAGGGGAAGTGCTTTGCAGGTATTAGCATTTTATTTCCTCTTAAATCGGCCCCCGTCTTCCTGACCCAACCGTTCTTTACCTCACCAAGGGTCCCCCACCATCGCCAAAGTCGGCCTTCAGTTCATCCCCTCCCACCATCCCCAGTCTCCTGGCCCCCAGCATGTTGTGATCACGCCATCCGATATTCTGGCCTGACACATATGTTTTCTTCTTCTTTTCCCTTTTCTATTGATACAGGCAACCTGTGATCAGGCATATAATTTAGAATCAGAGTTCCTCCTGGCTAACTGATTGATGATTTAGCCACTTTGTTCTGTTTTCTCATATAACAATATGTAGACTTACTAATTGACAAGACCTAGTTAAACCCAGGCAGTTGTGAGACTCGTATGTGATGGACCAGACGGAACATGGTGCATTCTCTGCCTCAGAGCATTTACTGCTGGGAGATACAGGGGTCTATAGGGATGACACGGGAGTGAAAGGGAAATAGGTAGCAGGGATGTCTTATTCCAAATTCTTGCAGGAAACTTGGCTATGAGAAGGAGGAAAGATGGGTCAACAGCTGGAGGGAGCACAGAGCCCCCGAGAGCCCTAGGAGGCAGTGGGAAGGGGGAGCAGCAGGGACCTGGGAGAAAGGTGGGGCATATTAGTGATAACAAAGGCCTTGAGGAGACGGGGCGAATGAGATCCTGAGCTAAGGAAGGCGTAACCTCTTCTGCAAGGCTAGAAGGTAGGTAGAGAGAGAAAAGTTATGCAATGTCTTTTTTGTTGTTGTTGGTCTCCATTTTTTCCCCTGCTGAGTAGGAAGCAAGTGCACCTGCAGAGAAGTGACAGTCTGAAGTGGTTGCCATGGGGATGGGAAGAGGATCCACTAGAGCAAGAAGCGCCAGGCAGTGTTAGGGTGGGTGGCTCCTGTCCCTGGATACCTTGCCACATCTGTGCTCAGTAGCTAGGGCCAGAAAAGGCCCAGGAGGGTAAGGTTGACCTAGGTGAGGGTGTTCCAGGTGGGTGTGATAGAGGGCAGAGGGAAGCAAACCAAGGTGTGGGCCCAGAGAGGTGATATATCGTGGCATTTAGGTTAAGAGGGGAAGATAGACAGGAAATAAATAGGTTGGAAAATCTTGGAAGTGTCAATTAACTGAATATCCTGATGAGGACCAAGACCATTGGTAGTAAAGCAATGTGGAAAGAGAAGAGGGGGGGGGGGGAAATTGGGATCGGAAGGAAGGACGAGGCAGCTTCAGGTTTTGGAGATGACACTATAAACTCCAAAGTGCTCTAGTTAGTGTTACTGCCTAATAAAATAAAGTGACCAAACGGAAGACTCTTCTGGCAGCACATTAGGGATGGATTGGAGCAGGAGAGGACCAACTGGTCAGGAGGCACAGGAGGGAAAGTAATGAAGAGACAACTTCAAAATCCAACTGGTAGCTGATTGGGTTTGTGTACATAGGAGGAATCAAGCTGGTAGGATGTAATTGTAGGAGAAGATGTTGAATTCACTTCTAAATCTACCGAACTTTAGAAACTAGAAGCAGTGTCCCACTCAAGTGGAATGCACTGTAAGCAACCAACACTTTCAGGTCCGGGCTTAGATAAAAGTCAGACCTCCAGCAAGGAGTATGGAAAAGATGGAGACAGGAGATGATATCTGGGAGACCTCCAGGTACAGAGGAAGAAGCAGTTAAGGGTGGATCTATAGAGGTGGGAGGAACAACAGGAATTATTGGAAGAGACAGCAAGAGAATCGCCTGCAGGCAGGAAGGGACTAAAGAGAAGAAAGTTCCTCAGAAACCAAGGGAGGGGGATTCTTCAGAGGTGATTGACAGTGTGGGCTGAAGCCAAAAAGAAGTCAGCTGTAGAACATCAACGATTTGGCCGAGGAGAACCTGGTGATCCTGCTGTCAGTGGAATAGTAGGGGAATGAAGTCAGCCGCAGGGGATTCAGGAAAGAGTGGGAAATGCAGAAGCAGAGAGTGGTAGAGTCTCCAAGTTACATGACTGAGAAGCACAAGCAGCGTGGTCAGGTCTGAAGGTCACCTCGCTGAGTCCTGAGGGGCACCACTGGGGCAGGCCTTCCACCAGGCAGGACCCAGCGGGTAAGTCCATCCTTCTCTTTTACCTATTTCCCAGGTGAGATGCAGAGATCAAGATTTTCATTCCGGAACCTTTGGTGGTATCCTCAACGAGCCAATGGCTGACTTGGTGGCTCTTCTGGGTAATGCCTTATTGCATTTCCCCGTTTAAGCATCAAATAATCTAATCAAATTCGGTTCCCTTTGACTTTCTTCACCTCCCCTTCAGTTTCTGAACCAGCTCTGAAGTGGGTGTGGTACACAGAGACACCGCCGTCTCAGCTCTCTCCCCTCGGCCGCGTATTCCCCAGGCACAGATCAAGACCATGCCATTTCTTCTCATGGATCAAACTCCTTTCCTTTATTGGGCATTATGACACATCCAGCCACATGTAAGGAAAACAGTGCAGAGACCACAAGGATCAGGAGACCGAGACCAGCTCTGACTCCCACTGAGGCTTCCCACACATGGGGTGGGAGGGGGCGGCGGTCCCAAGCCAGCAGCACCCCAGGTTCCACCTCAGCAGAGCAGGCATGACTTTTTGACTGCAGATGAATCAACAAAATGATGACCAAAGGGAGAGCCATCTCACAGGTGAGGCCCTTGACACTCTCCCAGCGGCCTCTTGTGTCGCACCACAGGTGGGGCTATGGCAGCCCGCCCCGGCCCAGGGGGCCACGCATCAAGCAGGTGGGTTCTGGACGGTTGTGACTAGTTGTGTGCCTGCTCTGCCACAGACCAGTTCCGTGACGTTGGCAAGCTACTTGAGTTGTCGAGGTTTTGGTTTACTCACCTGCCAACAAGCATGATCATGGACTTGCCTAGTAAGTGTGTTTTGAGGGAAGAGATTCCCCGAGATCACTTCCTGTGGTGGCCGGAACGGGATGTCTGCAGGAGACTACTGATCTGCCAGCCTGAGGGAGCAGCTCTGACCTTCCCAAGGACCCTAGAGATGATGCCAAGCAGGCCAACCTGCTCGGCTTCATTTTCCAAGGTTGCTGTGGCCCCGACTGGCACAGGGATGCCAGTATGTCGGCTGGCAGCACCCAGCATGGACCACTGCTGCCCGTCTTTTGTGGGCAGACTGATATGTGTAAGCAGAAGGTTTTTCTCAGGAAGCCCATCTGTTCAGGCTTGATCCCGTGGTGGCTCTTCCCTGCATCAGGGCTGCCCCTGGTGGATTCTCTGGAAGCCCAGGAGGGGCTTCTGGCACTGTGAGGCACTCCTGGGCATCAAGACTGTTTCCCGTGGGCAGTTTTCAGGGCAGCATGGTCGACCTCCTGAGAATTTCCACCCCCATTGGTGGAGGTAGCTGCAGAGACGCCATCAGTCCCCATCAGTGCAAAGTGAGCAGGAGGGGAGGGGTCAACTCTTGATCGAGCCAACACACTTGGTGTGAAAGTGCTGGGTGAGAACTAGCAGGGGCAGAATGATTTCTGCCGAGCACGGACATTAACCTTTCCTTGTTTCCCAGTCACCAAAGGAGAAAAGGACCCAGCAGCACCTCACAGCTCTCCCTAGTCAGATTTCTCTGCAAGTGAATTAGAGGGAAAGGAAAATGAGGAAATGCTATATGTCCACAGGCACCGTTCCCAAGCTGGTAGTTGGAGAAGGGATGTGCTGCATCCTGAGAAAAGGGAATCATGATTTAAAGTGAAGCTCCTGACCACTTGTTGGGAAAGATGGTCCTGTGCAGATCCCACACTGAGGACATGGCTGCCACCCTCACAACTGGCAGAGTTGGGCAGCACCAGCTGCAGTGTCAGGGCAGACGTCACCGTTCAGGTTCATAGTATGAACATGAGCATCCTGGCTCCTGGGGGCACTCTTGTCAAAACACTGCCAGGTTCTGTGTCGTTTTTGGCTACAGGGACTATGCCCTTGGTGTCCACTCATCCTTCCAGGTTTAGCTGACAGCCGTGTGGCCTCATTGGCCTCCTGGTGACCCCGGTGCTCCTGTGTAGGTCATTCCCTGTTATGGTTTGCATGTGAGGTGTCCCCCAAAAGCTCCCATGTGAGACAATGCAAGAAGGTTCAGAGGAGGAATGATTGGGTTGTGAGAGTCTTGACCTAATCAGTGAATCAGTCCCTGATGGATTAACTGAGGGGTACCTGAGGCAGGTGAGCTGAGGAGGTGGGGCTTTGGGCTGTGGCTGGGGTGTCTATTTGTATCTGGCAAGTGGAGACCTCTCTCTGCTCTGACCATCACGTGAGTTGCTTCCCTCTGCCACACTCTTCTGCACTGATGCACAGCCTCACCTGGAGCCTGAGGAATGGAGACACCTTCTATGGACTGAGACCTCTGAAACTGTGAGCCCCTAAATAAACTTTTCCTCCTCTAAAGTTGTTTTGGTTGAAACTTTTAGTCACATCAGCAAAAAAGGTGACTAAAACATTCCCCTTCAGAGCTCCCCTCCTTGACCCCATGAACCCTGGGCCTGGGTCTCCAGGCTGGACCGTGGGCAGGGTCTGTGTCTTAGGCCTTTCCACAGCTCTGCCCTGACCTAGGACACAGGAGGCAGAAATGGCCTAGGGAAGACTGGTGATTGCATTATTGGTGGTGTTTTGATGGTATTGGTGACAAAGAGAGAAGGTAGGCAGCAAAGCCTTAGCAGCCAGTCCCAGGCCCTCGGCACCTAACTTCTTTAGACTTGAGTCTCACTAAGGGGTTGGGATGCCTTACTCGATATACAGTGCGTCCACTGGGTCAGCAGGGGTGCTGTAACACAGGACTCACAGCACAGTGGCCTGCCGCACATCCTGTAGCGCGGTCACAGAGGGAACATAAGTCTGGGGATGCGCAGTGGGACCAGGAGAGGGGCAAGGAGGGGTTGGTGGAAATGGTGGAATTCCTTCCCTTCCCATTCTGCTGCCTTGGAGACTCAATCCTCAGGCTGAGCATCCTGTGACATTCTCAAGGTGCCGGGAAGCCCACTGCTCACACAACCCCTGCCTGTGGATTCCGGCACGCATTCTCCTGGCTTTTCTGTGTCGACACAGAGCCCAGAACCCTGGCCACCTATCTGCTCATGTGGTTCACGTGGTTCCTCTGTGGTCAGAGACGGTGCCTCATTGACGGAAGGCAGGGTCTTGTGTTTCCGCACGTCCTAGCCTTGACCAGTAACTAGGTGTCCATGCACAGGTGGCTCAGGGGCTGAAGATGAGTTTGTGACTGCTCACCTGAGCTAAGATCTTAAAACGTAGTTTTCTCTGTCATGTTCCTCCCCCAACATGGTCTTGGAATCACAGTGAGAATATGAAATGTGTCATTTGTGAAGTGCCTTTACTTGAATAAAAGTCCCTAGATGAATTGAGGGTGAATGTAGCTGCCCCGAGACATTTTTGTATTATCTATATCAATCTATTTCCTGGTTGAATATTATCTTTGATAGGTGTTTTCTCCAGACAGTGAGCAATATTTACTAAATCTCAGCATGTGCTTCCTTCATAGATATTTGTTGATGGTTTTTTATTCTAATTGATCCCCAAACTTTTTAAAAAATATTTTTAGTTGTAGATGGATATAATACCTTTATTTTGTTTATTTAATTTTTTTTATATGGTGTTGAGGATTGAACCCGGTGCCTCACACAAGCTAGGCAAGTGCTCTACCACTGAGCCACAACCCCAGTGCCCCCACCAAACTTTTTAATAAAGAGCAGTTTAGTGTATATACTTATTTAGAATAAAGTATTTTGTATTCGTCATGGAGTAGACTTCAAGGATATTATGCTTTTGATTAAAAAGAAGTATTATATAATTTATGGGGGTGTAGGGAGAGAGTTGAGAAGAGATGATAGAAATTTTCAGTTTTTCATATTTATGCATATATATATATGTACATATATACATATGTATATATATTTTAAAATATTTTAAATAAACACATTACTTTTGAACTCAGGATAAGAGAATTTGAAAATTAACCTTGTTTATGATACAAACAATATAGTTGAGAACTTGCACTTGACACAGGTGAGCCTTATCTGATTTAATCTATTGCAGACCCATGATTCCAGCCCTGCATTTGATCAGATGGACATAATAGCACGCTTACTCTGGCTGAGTCCACCTGATGATCAGCTTTTTCCTCTGACCATTACCTCTTGAGTATAATCGCTGCCAGTGGCTTTGGCTAAGTGGATCGGGGACAGTCAGGAGGCCAGCTGCCACCCAGGAGAGCTGTTGCCTGGTTCACTCCAGTGGCACAACATCAGCACAGTCATCATTTCTACCTGCTTTGTTTTCTCTGTGCATTTTGTAGGAAGCCTGGTGGATTCCTCAGGTCATATCCTGATCCCTGGAATCTATGACCAAGTGGCTCCTCTTACAGAGGAGGAAAAAAAACTATATGAAGCCATTGAAATGGACCTAGGAGAATACCAGAATAACAGCCAGGTCGAGAAATTTCTGTTTGATACCAAGGTATGGCAATAAGCCACATTTCCCACTGTGTAATTAGCACCAAAGGGTGCTAATCTGCATATATTAGAACCTAGTGATGCTGGTTCCTAGGCAGATCTGGACTTTCACAGCTCTTTCCTATGCTCTAGACCAACCAGTCCTGTTTCTGGGATCCAGTAGGCATTGGCTTCAGGCACCCAACCATGAACAAGGACTAACTACACATGCTTTTCCAAGGTAGTTTACTAACTTAAATCCAAGCCAGCCTGCAGCCGGGCTGCTGAGATTGGGAAGAACCTGAGTCTGCTCCAGCTCTAAGGCTAACATGCATCCTGCCAGCCCTACCCGGAAGCCGCAGGGACTGATCTGCAGGGCAACACTGCTTCCTCTGTGCCCTTGGGAAACCCGGACCCCCAGCCATGGTAACTGGCCGACTTAGTTTAGTTTTTTGTTGTTTTGGTTTGTTTTCTCCTTCTCCTCTCTTTCTCTTTAAAATACTTACTAAGGTGTTTGGTAGCTATGGCTGATTCCTGGGGAAAGTACCAAGAGGGCAAAAACATGCTGGAAAAAAGTGGGAGCGTTCATTGGTATGAAGTGTATCTCTTCCTCCAGACTAAGTCTGTGGTGCCACAGCTGGAGAGGAAGGTGGCTCTGACTCTGAAGAGGCCTTTGAGGTCTTCTGAATGATTGTGGGACACAAGTGACCACTATCATGATAGTAGATAGAAATTTATAATTGAATCAAATTTTTGAACAGGCTCTTTATTGCCTATTAACAGCTAACTACAGAGCCTGGGCAAACAGAGGACCTTGGTAGTGGGTGGCGTTGTGAGCAAGGGAAGGCCACAGAGGAGGAGGAGCCCTGTGTCCTGACAGAAGTCCGTTTGTGTTGCTGCTGCGGACATAGCTGAATTAGGTGCTGATTAACTCGACCGAGTGGGTCTCGGACACGCAGGTGCTGCTGGGACACACCCAGTGTTCTTGGATGCTTTTATTTCCATTTAGGAGGAAATCCTAATGCATCTGTGGCGGTACCCATGTCTTTCTATTCACGGGATCGAGGGTGCGTTTGATGAGCCTGGAACTAAAACAGTTATACCTGGCCAGGTGATAGGAAAATTTTCAATCCGTCTAGTCCCTCACATGAACATGTCTGTGGTGGAAAAACAGGTAACAAATGTCCCTTGCTACTCTGCCTGTCAGTTCCTGAGTCCCGCACACCACAGTACAGTGAGCAGTCGGTTGTTACCAGGGAAATATTATTTTTCTAACGAAAGAGCTGGAACAAATGTCAAGAACCAGCATCAGCCTTATTTGGTAAACATCTTGTTCCTCAATTATACACAACTATAGCTATGTGATAAATAACCATTTGGAGTTGTGGTGATGGGAAATTTTTAAAAATTAGATGGGAGCTATAAAGGCAAGACTGGTTCTGCCTGTAGATGGAGCAGTAACTGCCCATGGTAGGATGCAGCCAGAAAGCTCAGGCCCAGTCGTCACTTTTCCCATGATGTCTGAAGTCAACAGTTTGAAGCAGCCATTTTAATGAAGATATCATTTGGAAGGAGTGATATGTCTAAGTTACCAATCCATCATCACTTTACCTCCAGTGAGTTTAACAGAGAGTGGAGAAGCCCCAACCTGACCCTCAGTGGCTCTTCTTCCCATCATCCTCTTCCACTGTCTGCTTGGCACTGATCACGTTCCCTGTGCCCTTCCCTCCGCGCTTCCTGGCCCAGGGTGCATGGCCCCTCTTTCTACAGCTGCACCCCCAGGGCCAGGTCTTCTGTGGCTTGTCCACAGCACCTGGACAGTCCTGGGTGTGCCTAGGCATGCCAGGGATACTACACATTTGCTGAAGGAGTGACTGGAGGGGACGTTCAGGATGGCCTTCCCTGGGAGGAAAGAGGCTCAGGGAGGGAGGTGCTGAACTGTCTCCTTCACAGTCTGGCTTGGCATCGACCCCTCTCTTCAGAAAGTTCCCCAAATATTCACTAGAATGCTAATAGATCCTCACACAAGGACATTCCAATCGAGCAGTTGTATCATGTTTCACACTTTTCTCAGAAGTTACTAGAACACCACTAAAGTATCAGACGCTGTGGTAAGAATGGGGTGGGGACAGGCGAGGGGCTTGCAGGGAGAGGGGAAGGAGGGGAAGAGCCAAGTGCAGCCCGGGGTGGAGCCCAGAGCCTCTTCTCAGGGCTGAGAATCCTACCCTCTGTGTGGTACCCTCTGGAGTTCCCCGTGTCAGGTTGGGATTTCAACTAATTCTTAAATGGGAGACTTTGTCCCCTGGGTGAGCGGAAACTGACGTTCTCTCTTACGGTGGAAACATTGCCTTCTAGGTGAAGCAGCACCTTGAGGACGTGTTCTCCAAAAGGAACATCTCTAACCGCATGGCTGCTTCCATGACACTGGGACTTCAACCGTGGATTGCAAACATCAACGACATGCAGTATCTCGCAGCAAAAAGAGCCATCAGCAGAGGTGGGACCTTAGATGTTCTGACTTGCCAGTTTACAGTGGAACCAGGGGGTCCTGCCTGTGGGACAGTGGATCAGCAGGCACTTCTGAAACTCAGGGGTTGACTCTCCTTTGCATCTACCACCTATTATTGAAGGTGCACTATGCACAGGGTGCTTCCTATCACTGTCTCAAGCGATCCAACTGCCTTCTCCATTTCACACAGGGGGAAATTAGGGGTTAAAGAGACTACGTAACTTGTTGAAGGGCACATATCTCAGTGGCAAAGCCAGGGTACCAGTTCAAATCTGGAGACCTGAATTTTAGGGAAAATGAGGGCCCAGAAAAACTTGAAACCCTCTTGATGCAAAGATCATGGAAATATTGGCCAACATACAAAAATCCTGTCAAAAACAGACTAACTCATATGAAAGAAGGAAAATTCTTTGAGTTACAAATGAAAGAGAAACCACAATCTGGTGGAATAGGCTAGCAGACATACTGCCCTGCGGGCCTCTGCTCTCCCTGGGCAATAAGAGGCCAGCGCTGTGATAGCCTCAGGCCAGCATGAAGCAGGGAGTTGGACATAAGCCCCCTGCACAAAGATCAGAATTCCCTCAGAGCCCTGTTCAACTCTGTGTGTTGCAAGCTTGACCTTTTGGTTTGTGTTCTGGATGAAAACAGAGTCTCCCCTGAGAATTTCTAAGCATGGACCCATTCCCAAATATGTTGTCTTTCATTTCTGCTTTGGGTGTGGTCTAGTTCTTCCCAACCCCACAGGTGGACCTCCTGACTGATGCAAACACCAGACTGCCCTGGAGAGACACAGCCCCACGGGAGGCCATGAGAGATATCCAGGGAAGGGCTTCCCGGAGATGGACTTGTTGTATAAAGTCAAAACCCATGAGAAACCCAATGCCAGTCCATCCAGCTCCGACCAGTGATCTCGCAGGCCTCGATACTTCTCCCTCCGGAAGGCAGCATGGTTTTGTTTGGCATTTCCTTGGTGGTGCTTATTTTAATTCTATGTTCGTCAAAGTCCTGGGCAAGACATATATATGATGGGACAAGCAGAGGGAATATGCCTGGGCTTTGGATGCCAGGACAGGAGGAAGAAATATCTAGTCTCGTTGGTTTCTACTGCAAGAGGGACAACCTGCCAATTATAGCAAAATGGGGGCCCCTAAACATGGGGAGAGTTTTGGGTGTCCCCTAAAGAAAGCTGGGCAAACACTGGCAAGTGTTAATATAGATCTATAGCACAAAGCTATAGGTGGGGCCTGAGGCTACACTACTCGGAGAGGTAGAGCTGCAATTTAGAACCCAGGGCTCACTGCAGTCCTAATTCCCCAATGGTATTATCAGTTTAAGAGACATAGCTGTGAAAATTAGAGAACAAGTCCAACACTTAGAGCCATATTTCTCTACATCGTAATTCCTACTGCCTCAATTTAGCAGGTATTTTATTAATAAAAATTGAGAGAGAAGAGGAAGAAGAGTTAGGAAGGTGAGAAGTTGAGCACTATGCCAGCTGAATAGAAATGTGTGTTTGAAATGTCAAGGTTAACAGCCATGAAAAGATCCCACATGCTCCTGATGAGTGCTCCTTTTGGTCAACTATGTGTGACCCAGTTCTGCTGAGAAGGCACATCACTTAATTCACTTTCACACCTTGCTTTGTGATTAAGAAAGAGGTAGCATATTCTCTTTCATTTCTTTGTTTTAGATTTTATTGCCAGTCAATCACAGGTAATTTGTTCTCTGAGCTAGAGGGTTTGAAGTCATCTCTGTCTAGAACTGAGGGTAGCAGTTGAAACTATTTTATGTGATCCTTTGAAAACTGGGAGAAACACTGTGACATTCAAGTGAGAGTGGAGGACAGATATTTGTTTGTATATCTGTTACAAAAACAATTACCCAAGAAAGTCCCACTTCCATAATATTTAGTTCATGAAGAAACTCTTAAAGTGGGCACATTATCTTGTGTCTTGCCAACAATTCATGACCTCTTCCAATGACAAGAAAATACCAGGCCATCCCAAATTGAGGAGCATTTTACCAAACAACTGATCAGTGGATTCTTAAAGAAGGTCAAGTTCACAAAAAACAACAAAATATTGAGAAATGGTCACAGGCTAGAAAAGATGAAGGAGAAGCAATAATAAAACACAGTGTGGGACTCTGCACTGGGTGCTGGGAGGAAAGACGGTGGGATCTGTGAAGTTTGGAGCATGGTTCAGGACAATGACAGTTTCCGGGTCTTGATCATTGCACAACAGTTGTGTGTATTAACATGCCGGAAAAGCAGAGTTAGGGATATATGGGACTGCTTTCTGTACTATTTTTATAATTTTCTAAATTCTGAACTTTTTAAAAATTAGTTCAAACAAATTCAAAAAAAGTTTTTTGAGTATGTAATTGTAAAGAAGGAATCCACAGGTTTCTTCTTGACTGCTTCGTTCATTTTAGAACACAAGTAGCTGATATCAAGGAGCTTACTTACCCTGGCCCAAATCTAATGTTAAAAATGAGAAAGGAAAAAAAAGAAAAAGAAAGATAAAGCAAATATCCCATTTGAGGTTAGTAGGGTCAGTCCTGTTATATATTCCACTGCCTTCTCTTTCTTGTGTTTCAGTGTTTGGAACAGAACCAGATATGATGCGGGATGGGTCAACCATTCCAATAGCCAAAATGATCCAGGACCTCATTCAAAAGAGCGTGATGATGCTTCCACTGGGGGCTGTCGATGATGGGGAACACTCTCAGAATGAGAAGATCAACAGGTCAGCAGGTCCCTGTGTGGACTGGGTCCTGCTGCACAAGCCCAGGGGTGCATGTGGTCAGGCCCCTTCTCCTTATGTGACAATGGGAACCCCATATGGGGTGGCTTAAGCATCAGACATTCGTTTTCTCAGTCCTGGACGCAAGGAAGTACTGGGTGAAGGTGCTGGTTGATTGGGTTCCTGGTTAGGGCTCTCTTCCTGGCTCTCAGACCACTGCTTTCTTCCTGTGTCCTCACGTGTTGCAATAGAGGGGCAGAGGAGAGAGAGTGCCAAGGAGCCAGTGAGCTCAGGTCTCTTCCTCCCTCCAAGGGCACCAGCCCTGGGGATTAAGTTTCACCCTGCTGACTGCAATGACCTTTATCATTTGCTCTAAGGTCCCACTTCCAAATACAGTCACATTAGGGGTTAGGGCTTCAACAAGAGAATTTTTGGGGTCATGACATTCAGTCCATAACAAAGAATATTTAGGCATGTTTGACACAAACCTCCTAAGTCTCCTGTACTAGTAAGAAACAAGAGCATGTGTGGTTCTGATATCCATGTCGTGTCAATAATAAAAAACCAAGGAAAATGAACTTTTTTTTTTTGGATTTGGGCCCAGGACAGATTCCCATCTTCTTAATAATAATGCCATTTCGACACAGGAATCATCAAGTGCCTTTCATTCTGCGATCTCAGTATAGTATCCAACACTTTAGATTGAATTTAAAATATCAATCTTCCTGTCTAAATGGTACAATACTTTTCTTCCTTTGTTTGGTCATTATAACAAAGTTTCTCTTTGTTTTTTCTTTTGTTAGGTGGAACTACATAGAGGGGTCCAAGTTACTTGCTGCCTTTTTCCTGGAGATTGCTAAGCTACATTCAGGACAGTAGAAACTTCCAGTACTACCTGACCCACTGACAGATCCCCTCTCACGCCCCTTAGCAGAGATGACATCTGAACATCCAAAGAAATGTTGATCCAATCAATTATGTTTCCCCTTTCATTTGAAATGCCTTGGGACCTTTGAACCAAGAATACAATATTTAGGAGACAATGGAAATGGTTTAACATGTGATTTAAATCACTCACCTTTCCAAAGTCCCAGCTGTCTTCACCTTCATTTCTCTGAGTCCTGTGCAGTAGTTCCAGGACAGTTCTTCAGTGAGTTAGACTCTCAGCTTGCAATACAATGGGCATAATCCCTCCACTTTGCTTTCTAGGTTCTGAAACACCCATGACACATAATTGTCCCACCCAGTAATTGTTAGCACTTACATCACTGTTGCTCTGCCCACAGTTTCCTTTTCTTATTAATAAAAATGTTGATCTCCACCACTGACTACCATGATTTCCCTGTGGGTTCATTTTTAGAGGAGTTACTAAGGCCTGGTGCTGTATTAACCCCTTTCCTCCCCTTCATTTATTTTCTCTTGCTTTGTGAAAAGTTCTGAAGCTGAAATGATTAAGATTCATACCCTATGCCATTTGGGATTCCATGTGCAAAGAAGAGTTTTTCTCTTATTCTAAGCTTCTTTATCTTCACCATGATTGATGCCATCTAATCAGCTCCCCTGCCTCATATTCTTCCCACCCTGTCAGTAAAGGTTCTCTCTCTAACTTTTGCACACAAGTACATTCACCATAGCAAACTCAATCCTGATGGAATTTCTCTCACTCCATTGGAATTTTACTCAATGACTACATTTAAATTGCTCAAAGCTTTTAATAGCATCAGTTTTAGATAGAGAACTAATCAACCCTGACATCAGTAATACATTCTAAATTTAAAGCCATCACCTAATGCAGCACTCATTAATCATTTTAGTTAACCATCTTGTTTGGCTTGATTGGGTTTGATGATGTAAACACAAAAAAGGAATGTAATTTTTATAGTCAAATATATGTAAATAAATCAATTCAATATTTATAAATTATTTAGATCACATTAATGGTGAAGAATTTAAGGGTTTATTTAAAAAGTTTTTCTTTTGTGATTCCAAATAAAAACAAAATATAACACATTTTCCTTCAATTTTTTTTTCCATTTCTCTGTTGGTTCTTTAAATGTAAGTTTTAAAGCTTGCTGCATCACATTAAAGATGACTGGGCCATGTGGTCAGTGACTCAGTTTATCCTGACCTAGTGACAGAAATGGGATTGAACTAGGAATATCAGTCTTTTCAGGGAAATTTATCAAGGATTCCAGTTACGGTTTGCTTTGGAAGCAGAGAACTTCCAACTGCCATACCTTTTCTGATCAACCCTGCCTGCTATTTTGTGACATCATGCACAGTTTGTGCTCTCCAGATTATGCTGTGCTTTGTGGTATTTTAGGTTCTGTTGGACCTACCTGAGGTATTTTACATTGTGTCTGAGGACTAACAAAGCAAAAGATTTATGATATCAATTTATGTTTTGTAAAAAAAGTGTTTATATTGATCAACTGACAAAAGTTTATTATAAAATATGTTATAACCATTTCTGGGCAATGTAATATCCATTTGATGAAGTCATTAAACAATAATTTGTATTTACTTATTCCTGTTAAACCTCTGAGACCAGCAGTGTCTCTGTTAATCATTCAATCACCAGGAAAGAAGGGAAGGAGGATAGTTAGTTATTGAGTGTGTTGAACCTGGAAGATTCAAACCCTGGAGTGTCAGAGTCTAAAGTTCATGTTTTGCTGCCACCCAGGATCAGGATGGGTCTCCCTAGTTCTCCTTTCCTGTTTTTCACCCAATTCCAAGCTTCATAGCTCCCCTGGTCTGGTTGTGATATGTGGGAGCCATAAAAAAAAGGTTAACTGAGTGTTACATCCAGAGAGATGGAAAACCTCCTCAGTTATTGATCAAGTCAATTTTCTAGTTATAAGGAGGCAAAAAGTTGGGGAAGAGACATTGGTTTAAAAATTTATCCAAGAAATAAATGCACATGGGTTAAAATGACCATCCAGTCTATTTAGGGGTATGTTGTGAAGTATCAATGCAGGAGGGGAACTTGATTGTACTGGAGGAGGACAAGGCATCTAGTTTAGTTGGTAGAAATAGTGTGCTGACCTGTCACTGTTGTGATGAAGTTTAAGGATTACGAGCCCCAATTGTAGATGCTGTTGCAGAAAATAATGGTGACTGGGAATATCTTTGGTTTTGTTCTGTATTGAAAAATAAAATGCAATGGCTTGGAAACCTTGCTCAGGTGTCTGTCAGACAGTTTGAGAACACTGGTCAGTGACACCCTTACCCTGCACTTGAGTTGGGAGAGGGAAGTGAGCCATAGACACACTGAGGATGGTTCTAGGCTTCTGCTCACTGGGCACTCATTCTGGGTGTGCTCATCACTCCCATGGCCTTTGTGTCATATGAATGCTCATGCAGTCCCCTGTTCTGAAAGCCAGACCCACTGATCCTTCTTGCCTACTTCATATCTGAAACACTACTCTTCCTAAAGGGAAACCTCCGCCCATCCCCATATCTGTTTCCTCTTTGGGGGTCCCCATCTTGGCAACTGGACTGTGGGCAGAATTCTAAATCTTCAACACCCGTCTTTCCCAATCCAATATACTATCAAAACCAACTATCAACGCCATAAGCCAAAACTTCCATAGCTTTTGCTGGGTCATTGCCAGCATAGCCCCTCTGCTTACTCACAGTGCCTCTCCACTGCAGGGCGCACTGCCGCCACGGTGTCATTGTCACCCATCCCTGGTGACCATGAGGTCTCAGGATGGAGTCTGAGACTTCAAGAGGGTCTCTAGGACTGTGCAATCTTTCCTTGGCTTACTCTTCTGGCTTTGCTCTTCCCTCCTAGATACCCCATCCTTCCAATCCTTCTGGTTTCTCAAGAGCTGCCTCGGAGCCTGCTCTGATTCTTCTCCCCCTCCTGGAACACTCTTACTGCCTTATGGGTCTGGCTAATATTCCCAACACTCATTATTCTTCAGATCTCAGCTTAGATGTAACTTTTCAGGGAAATACTTTGTTTCACCCCAAGTTAGGTGTCTCTATTATGCTGTCATATTCTCCTTTGTTCCTTTACAGCATTTATTATAATTGTAATTAAGCACACATTTGTACCATTTTAAAACTGCCAGCTCGCTTGCTAGAGTACAAAATCCTTGAGGATAGAGAGCATGTTTGTTCTGTTTATTGTGGTATCTTCAAAATTCTAGATATATTTATGTCCTCAGGAAATGTGTGATGAATGAAGATTTCAACACCTGTACAATCCATCTGCATGCTTCCCGGAACTTTCATAATTTTTGTTCATTTACCTTTCCCTTAGTCAACTTTCAGCCCTACAACACCAGAATCTTCCCTTTCCAAATGAGAATGCCAGGCACTCAGCAGAGTATGCTGCACACAGTAGGTTCTTGATGCTGAACACAAATATCTTGATCCTCCTGCTACAGCTTTTGGGTCCATCTCCTCCAGGGCTGCTCCCCCACCCTGGACTCTGTCTTTGTACTCTTCTTAGTTTGAAATCTTCTTGAGAGCAGTTAGTTATGGAAGAGGGGACATACAACAGACCATGCTGAGGTGTCCATGCTGTTCACTGTGCAACTTTCCCAGGCAGGAGCAACAGTTTGGTTCACACAGGCTGCAGACCAGCACTCTGTGACCCCTACATGGACCCCTGTTTGATGTGGCCTTTACAATGTCCAAAATAATTTTGAATTGAATGCCAACATTGAAAGACTGGCAGATTTTACACACATATTTCTCTTGGGTAACCAGAAGATTGGGTAACACTGTTCTGCCATTCCTGCTGGGTGACAAGTTGGGCTGAGGAGAGTGTGCAACCTCTAAGTATCAAGAACCATGCATAATCCATAATATGTGCTCGACAAATTTCTTAGAAGAGGAATAAGAAGTTCATGAAAGAATATAAATGCTATTCTATCTGAATTCTCCTATTGATAGCTACTCTTACTTAAAAACAAATTCTCTCAAGCTCTGTTTTACAATAGGTACAAATGATTTTGCAGTACTATTTTAGTAGATAGTATTCTATACTACTCTAGATGTCAAGTTTTAAATGTATACATTGTTATTTTTATTGTATTTTCAATTCAAATTTGAATATTAATTGACCACGTAATGGCTGATGAACAAACTCATGATTTTAGGTTTCGATTTACCACTAACTCTCATAATAAGTTAACTTAAACCAAGTCCTAATACTTGTATCTTTTCCTGTTCTTCCACCAACCAGCTCTGTAATGGCACAGTCTATATTGTAGCTCACTTATAAGTAATAAACATGATCCTCTTCTTTACTATGTTGACAAGAAAGGAAACTCTTGGGGAGGCGGGGGCAGAGGCTGAATTGGGATGTTCTGCACTTTTCTCAGCTGTCCAAAGGTTCCATTAACGATGAAGTATAAAGACAGGAAAGCAGGAGATCTTCTGAAGAAAAAAAAAATGATGTATTTTTTTTCTAGAATGATATAGAAGTGATGGTAGGTGTAATGACTATAATTTCTTAGTGGTTATGATAAGTAAATAAATGCTTCTGAGCTATTTTAGTTTGGGTAGAACTGAGAAAAACTGTCATTATGTGGACAAATTTTATTTTAAAACATTGTTCTAGGGTACTTCCTTATTCCAAATGGAAAACGATGTCAGAGAAATTATGCCTTTGACTATAATAGAAAATATCAAGCTTTAAATCATCTCACCTCCCACAGTGAAATTTGCCAAAACAACATTCAGAAAAAGCTAAGATTTAACGTTCCAGTGTGGGTGTTTAACTTTTCAGATCATATTCTGTTGTTGTAAGTAGGCATTCGACTGTAATCACAAAAACGTTAATTTAAAGGATAGTAGAATTTTAAGTGACACTGTTAAAGTGAATTAGTCATAAAAAATGACTAGTCACCCAAAATGACCAAAGCTTCCTTTCAAATTTTAAATAATATAAAAAAATGAAGGAGGCTATTTAAAGTCTATGTACAGCCTCACTTGCAGGAGCAGAAGGCAGAGTTTTGGCTGCAGCAGATGAAAGTAAGGGGTGTAGTTTTGGAAAGAAGAGGGCCACAGAAGGGAAATAAATGCCACATTTTTACATGCTCTGTGTAAACTACTTACTGGACAATGCCTGGAATATGATGTGTGAAACAGGTTCAACCCTCCCAGCTAAGGGTAAATGAAAAATGAAAGTTGCTTACTGTGACAAAGAATGGAGTATAAATATTGCCACAATTGCTTGTTAAAGCAAGGCAAATGATCAATAAGAACAACAAAAAACACTCCAGTGCTCAAAAGAAGAACATATTGAAATTGAGTATCTTTACTTTGTATTTTTCAAATGTCTAATGTGCTATCTAAAATTACTAGATATTTAAGAAATAAAAAATCGAGAATCATAATCAAAAGAGAAAAATTAATGATTAGCCCAAGACGATCCAGACATTGGAAGAGCAGACAAAATTTCAAAGCAGCCATTATAACTGTTTCAAGGATACAAAGGAAAATATGCCTATAGTAAATGAACAAATTAAAAACTCTTCTCATGTGATAAACACAAATTATAAGAAAAAACTAAATAGAATTTTGAGGACTTGTGCATGTCGTATCTGAAATAAATAAATCTCAGGATGGTTTTAACAGGGGTGAAAAAAGAATCAGGGAACATGGAAGATAGATTGATAGAATTTACCCAATCTGAATGTCAGAGAGAAAAGAGAATGAAAACACAAACAAGAACAAAACATGAAAGGACAGAGTTTCAGTGAACTTGGTGTATTACCAGAAGATATATCAGTGGGGATCAAGAGACACTGAGAGAAAACGAGAAGAGATATCTTTGGAAAAATAATGGTCTTTAATTTTCCAAATTTGGCAAAAGACATATATTTTCAGATTTTTAACAGCTCAGAATACTATGTCTAGTTACATTATTAACTTCTGGAAAAATGACAAGTGACATATAGGGAAACACAAAGGGGAACACAGATGTGAACTACCTTGAGTGTTCATCCGAAACAAATGGAGGCCAGAAGATACATCAATACATCTTTATTTAACAAACATCTCTTGTAGACAGCAGATGCCCAATATTTGCTTTAATTTATGTAAAAAGTACAGAACAGGGTAACAATGAGTATAAAATCTGAATACGATCTTACTATGGTTTGGATATGAGGTGTTTCCCCAAAGCTTTTAATGCCTGGATGTTTGGAGGTCAAGTGATGAGACTATGAGAACTGTAACATCATCAGTTCATTCTTATTCGAATGGACTGACTGGGTGGTAAGTGTGGGTAGGTGGGCCTAGCTGAAGGAGGTGAGTACTGGGGGTGTGCCCTGGAAGGGTTCATCTTCTCTGATGCCCCTTTGCCCTCCTTCTCCACTTCTTGGCTGCCATGAGGGAAGCAGTGCTCCTCTACCTTGCCCTTCTGCCATGAAGTTCTGCCTCACTTTGGGCCCAGGCAATGGAGTCAGCCACCTATGGACTCAAGACTTCCGAAACCATGAGCCACCCAAAACACTCTCTCCTCTAAGTTGTTCTCCTTCGTATTTTGGTCACAATGACACAAAATGTAACAGGTTTTTAAATAAAAATAGTTTATTGTTATTTTCCATGTGACTTTTCAGCCTTTTGGCTAAGATCAAGTGTAAAAATAGTATATAATTATTTTCATGATTTTGATAATTGTTTTGTGGCTAAGAGACTATCCATGTTCTTTGGACATGTGCACTGACACATTTAGGAGTAAAATGGAATAACATTTGCAATGTACTTTTGATTGATTCACTAAAAATATGCATCAACCCATAAAGCAAAGAGAGCAAAATGTGAATAATTATAGAATCTGGATGCCGGAAACTGGGGGAATTCTTTGTAGCTTTCTTTCAACTTTATTCTAGCCTGAAAATATTTTTAAATGAAAAATTATAACACTAAAAGAAATGAGGTCAGGAACTGATTGTTCCCTAAATTCCAACTAAGTATGAATGACTGTTTTTTTTTTTAAGAAGGCAATTAAATCTAACATTCTTCTTGCATCATTTTTTCTAATTAGGGAAAATACATCATTGATCACAAACTTAAAAGTTCTTCTGAAATGGTTCAGTTGCTCATTTTTCCTGCAGAGATGGGTCTCCTGTGAGATTTTTAGCTGGAGACAGGTAAGAACAGTGAAAAGTAATCTCAAAATGAGTTACCTGGAGATAGAACTTTTGAAGAAGAGGATCTCTTTGGAATGAGATCCTCATTCCCTACTCCTGTTATCAGTATAATTCCCTACAGTTAGCCTGGGAAGAGAGGATTCTGGTATACATTCCTGCCTGAAGAGATAGCACAACAAAGGGCTTCTCAAACTCTCCTCTACATCTGAATCAGGGAGGATCTTCTTTCGTTCAGTACTAAGTAGGCTAAGTCCTTAACTTACACGAGGCTCTGGGATCACTTCCAAAAATATCGTTGACAGCTGAAGATGCTGTATGCGACTGCTCCGCCACCCAACAGGACGCAAAGCTAACACAACTTATTAATTTACTGGCTTCAGATATGACTTGGTCATTCAGATTACTCCTAAGGTGATTCTAAAGTGCAGCAAACTTGAAAACCACTGGTGAAAAGCTACATACCTATTAAATGGCTTCCAATTAAAATCCAGATTCCAGATCTTACCAGTTAAATATTCTGGGGCAAAGGTCTGAGCCTTAGTTTTCTTGGGCATACAGGAAGAATGAGAACATCCTTGTGGTAGGGCTATTGGTAGCAAATGGTGATATATGTAAAACACTTAGCATGGTGCCTAACTCATAGTAGTCGCTCAGTATATGGCATTTATTTATTAATTTATTACCATCATTTTTGAGGTATGATCTTGCAACAGTGTTGCCCAGGCTGGCCTCAAACTCGTGATCTTGCTGGAGTTGAGCTCCATTTTTACTAGATATGCGATGTTGGCATAGTTATTTGACTTGTGAATCGCAGCTCTTTCCTGTGGATATGAGAATTCAACTAGATGACGCCCATGAAAACGTCTCTGCAAACTGCATGGAGGTAGGTTAGGGTCTGTTCCTGAATGTATTCTGATAACATCCCATTACAGTCTCTTCCCCTACGCCTACAAAAATGAAGTCACAACCCCCGTCTTCAGTCGGACCCCAAGCTGGCCGCCGCCACTTGCGCGTCCTTGTCACGGCGCTGCGCGCTGTGACGCTCTCCGCGGCCACGCAGACCCGGGTTTCGGGAGAGGAGGTTCTACACCTGAGGTCCACGGGCTTGAACACGGCGGGGATATGGCTACTGGACCCCGGACCAGGCCGCCTCCTCCTAGCAGGTCCTTGGACTGTACGTCCACTCAACGAAAAAGTGCACAGGGGGACATCGGCTCTCACCCCCACGCAGCCGCCCAGCCATCACTGGCGCTCGGCTCGAGGCCCACGGCTGCGTCCCCAGATCCGCTGCCCCCGGGTGCGGAAGAACGCGTCTCGTAGAGCCGTCAAGTCGCGAGCCTTTAACTCAGCCCGAGGCTGCGAGGCGGGCACAGGGACTCCCAGTCCTCCTGGAGTTTCCGGGGCCGCCCTCGAGGCGGAGGGATGGGGCAGGAAGGAGGCGGGATCCGCCCGGGAAGAGCCTGCTCCGCTGGGAATCCCGGCGGTCCTCCACCCAAGACACTCGTCGTGAGCCCAAACCGCATCTCCTTTATATTGACTCTTTGGGCTTCCCGTTTTCCTTCTTTCGGGGAGGGGTGGGACTTCCCGTCTTGTCTTTGAGTGACTTCCGGATAGAGCTGCTGGGCTAAAAGCAAGTCGACACACGGGGGCCTTCGGCCACTCGGGGGGAAAAAGACGGAACTCAATTTAGGTTTTACTAGAGCAGTCGAAAGATCTTGCCTTTTGGTGGTGGTGTCCGGTGTTCCAGCCACCACA
The DNA here is from genome assembly GCF_047511675.1 of Marmota flaviventris. Taxonomy (NCBI): domain Eukaryota; kingdom Metazoa; phylum Chordata; class Mammalia; order Rodentia; family Sciuridae; genus Marmota; species Marmota flaviventris. Next base: position 4,070,184 of record NC_092513.1, on the reverse strand, counting down.
GAGTCGCCCTGGGAACGGCCGGAAGTCGCTAAAAGGAGAAACAGGAAGTCCCGCCTTTTCCTCCCAGAGGGAAGACGGTGAGCCGGAGGAGTCAGTCAGAGGGGCGAGTAGGAGCGATTCCGTCGGCAAACAGGTAAGTTATTCTCTGGCGGGGCGGGGGGCCTGGAGGCGGGGACCGTCCAGCGTCAGCGCGGGGCCTGGGGGCGGTGGCTTGAGGGCCCGGGGCCGGGCGGCTGGACGCCCGGAGCCCCGTCAGGGCCCTTTGCTCTTTCTCCTCCCCCTCCCCCCGCCTCCGCCCCTCCCTGCCGCCGTTCCCTCCCGACGCCCGCCCAGACCCACGCCCGGACACACACCCTCGCCCGTCCGCTCGCGCTCGCCACCCTGCCCGGCGCCCCGACACGTCCCTGCGCGCCCGCCTGCTGCCCTCGCAGCCTGGCCCAGAGGCGGCCTCGCGTCCTGCAGTCCGCGGGTTGGCGCGCTCGCAGGCCTGTGGGGCCGCGGGCCTCGGTTTCCCCCGCCGCGCCGGCCGTCAGCACAGGACCAGCCCGGGCACCCTTCGTGCGCCCCCTGCGCCGGCACCGGGGCGGTCCCCCCGAACGGGAAGCCGGCGCTCCAACTGCAGCGCCGCTGGGCTCCGTGTGCAGTTCCGGCGGCGGCGTCCCTGGCCGGCCGCCCGCTCGCTCCCGTGGCACCCCCGGCCCCTCGTGCCTCCGTGGTTGGCGACCCAGGTGTGGGCGGGCGGCTGCGCCTGCCGCGCTGGGACACCCGCCCGCGGGACTAGAGCCGCCCGGTCTCTCCGCAGTCGCGTCGGAACCCCGGGCGGCCGCCCTCGCGTGCAGCGCTGGGCTGGGGTCTCCCGCTCCCGGACGCCCCTGTGCCCGGGCGTGCTTGCCCTCTCTCTGCAGTTAGTCTGGAGATGGGTGGCAGTAGCTGCTGACCCCTGTCGGTTGCGTTGGGTTTTGAGTGGCCCATTTATTTCATTGAGCGATTCTGGAATAGGACTTCTTGGCAGGGCTGGCAGCCATGGACACTTGTAGGATTTCTTAATTTCGTAGGTAATCATAGTGTAATGGTATACTGAATTATTACTGTATGGTCTGTGCCTATGGGACTAGATACAGTATGCATCTGTTTGGAGGTGTTATATCCAGTTGGAACACTGTATAGGAAAGTGAACTAACATTGATTAAAATTATTAGAAGAGTTCAAATACCATTTGACATACTTTGTATATTTTATGTAGCACAACAGCCTTATAAAAATTATTCCCTTTATGCAAACATTTAGATTAAATAATTTGACCAAAATTTGTGTTGGGGTTCAAATCTGCAGATACTACTGTTTCAACTTTGTTACAAGCAAAATTATTAATTTACCGGCACAAGGCAGTGCTCTCTGGTAGTTAGTTAATGTCTTTTGGCATGACATGTATGGCAAGTGTGATGATGTCTGATAATAGTTGATACTGGTGCATTTAAAAAATGCTTATTTTGGAATATTTTGTAATTACAGGAAACTTGAAAGATAAGACAGTTGCATTGGTACCTTTGAAAGCAAAGGAAAAAGGATCCATTTCCAAAAGATTAGTTCCTGCATTATTCCAAACAGTATTCTAGGTGCTAGAGATTGTAACTGTAACTTCCCTCAATGATTTTGAGATGTAGTTAAAATATAGGTATTTCAATAAATATGACTTTGTTAAGTGCTGCAATATAGGTATGAAAGCACCACTGCTTAGTGAGGACTGGCAAAAACATCATGCAGGAATTAGTGTTTTGAGTTAGGTTTCAAGGACTAGTGTGTATTCACTTGGTTAAAGGGACATATACCCAACATTGATTCTAAATATGCTTGTTTTATTAGAAGAGAACTCTTTAACTTTAATAAAATAGGTTCCTAATTTGTTTCTTCTCTCTTGTCATCTTTAAGAAAGTGGTTTGTACCAGGTGCCATGGCACACACCTGTAATCCCAGGGATGTGGGAAACTGAGACAGGAGGATTGCAAGTTCAAGGCCAGTCTCAGCAACTTAGGCGCTAAGCAACTTTGTGAGACCCTGTCTCAAAAGATAAAAAGGACTGGAGATATAGCTCAGGGGTAAAGCACTTTCGGGTTCAATACACTTTATCCAGCCCCTCCCCACAAAGTGGTTTGTTTCTGAAAATGATAAAAATTCTAGTTTATAAATCCTTGGATAAAAGAAGAGGCTGTGTAGTTCTAATTGGTACCTTGACACCCTCAGTATTAGTTGACATTGGGTGTTTAAGCATGAAAGGTGACCCTCCACTGAGAATTTTCCTTTCTTTCTAAATGATTAGTAGTGGGATTAAGTAATCCATTCAGGAAACATTTGCCTTAGGGTAAAATGAGGAAAGAGGTAGTGGGGAATATACAGCCAATGGGCACTGGCGCTACAATCCGATGTTAGTACAGTAGAAATGGACTCTGGCTGGCTTAATCAGGAAATGAATTTATTGGGAACTCTAATCTATTTTATCAAGGATAGTATTCTCTAATAAAACAAGCATATTTAGAATAAATGCCGGGGAGATGTCCCCTCAATGGAGTGAATACAAACTAGTCCTTGAAACCTAACTCAAAACACTAATTTCTGCAGTAGCTTTCAGAATTGATGGTAGGGCTGGAGAAGTGGGTTTGACAGGATCAAAAAGAGGCTGGGTGGTTGAGACCATAGTCTAGGTCATTTTCCATAAATAGTCTGGTCAGAATTTTGCTGCTAGCAACGTTGCTTCTAGAAAACTGTCTTCATTGCTGTAATGCTGACTCTCTTGTTACTGGGAAGTCTACTAACTTCTCTTGCCTCCTTGTGTCAGTTTTTTTTTCTTTCTGGCATTTAAAGTTCTGGGTGGGAACATGAGGTTGACCAAGCCATCATAGTTCCTAGAGATGAGAGAGATGGAATAGCTGTTCTCTGACTTATATTTCACAGAAACACATATGACAAATGAGACCAATGAAATAAAAAGGTAACTTGGGATCTAGGTAGCCCTAAAAGCAAAAAATGTTCAGCATAACCACTTAACCTAGATTTTGATTAGGGAGGAATTCCAGAAGGGGATGATATCCAAAGAATGAATAGAACTAGTTGGGCAAAGATATAAAGAGAGAATGCTGAGTAGAATTTCAGGTAGAGTATTTCCAAGAATCAGGAGTAACATGGAACATTTTAGGAGTTTAAGTTTAGGGTGTTGGATTGCAGAATATGAGAGGCTGGAGAGGCCTCTTTGAAGAATGTAGGCAGCAGAGTGGCATATGCAAATTTATCAGCTGTGATTTTTAACCACTCTGTTTACAACTTGAGTTCATTTGAGTGGTGTAAGTCTGGAGGAGAAGGGTCTTTTAGAGGCTGTTGTGATTTATGAGACATCACAGTAAACTGGCCAAGAATAATGGCCTGTGAGGTAGAAGGAGGGACTTAATGGTGTGTATTTACAGTGTATTTGGAGAAAGTTTGTGAGAGAGGAGAGTGAGATGGAGGAATCAGTGTGGACACTAAAGTATCTACTTTGGGTGATAGGGTAGATCCTGTTGTCCAGTTCTGGGATTGGCAGTGGTGGAAGGGGAGCAGATACTTGGGAAAATGGTTTCAGTTGAGATAATGAGTAGGCATTTATGTGGGTGAGTATGAATTCCAGAGGACCCATAACATCTCACAGTTTTCTCATAGGTGTGTGTGCATATCACCTTCTTCACTAGATTAGAGCAAGAGCCAGCTTTCGTGTTTAGAGGTTCCTTGCATAGTGTCTTGTATATAGAGGGTAGTCAGTAAATATTTGTAGAATTTAATTCACAGGAAACTGGTTTTGGGAGTGAGAGTGAGTATGGCAGTGTGGAGAGAAAGGAAAGTACATTGATGTGTATATAACATTATGTCTATATATTATAAATGCACATATGTACACGTGTGTGCGCGGGCACCAGGTGCAGTAGGGTACACCTAGAATCCTACAACTTGTGAAGCTGATGCAAGGAGGATTGCAAGTTTGAGGCCACCTCAGCAATTTAGCAAGGCCCTATGCAACTTAGACATTATCTAAAAATAAAAAAAATAAAAGGGCTGGGGATGCAGTTCAGTGGTAGAGCACCCTGGGTTCAATCCTTAATAATAAAAAAAGAAGTAAAAATAAAAATAATATGTACATGTATGTGCACATGCAGATGTATGTCTTGATTTTCTTGCAGCACTGGTGAGGAGTCCAGATCTGTTGTGGTGTAAACAATCTTTTTTGGGGGGCACTACTGGGAATTGAACTCAGGGACCCTCCACCACTGAGCCACATCCCCAGTCCTGTTTTGTACTTTATTTAGGGATAGGGTCTCACTGAGTTGCTTAGTGCCTTGCTTTTGCTGAAGTTGGCTTTGAACTCGTGTTCCTCCTGCCTCAACCTCCTGAGCCACTGAGATTACAGTCATGTGCCACCATCCCCAGCAAGAGTCTTTTGTTATTGTTATTCTCTTGTGACTGTAATATCTTTTTATGGTTATTGTATAGGTAAATCATGATTATAACAGTTCTGATTATCTACCAATTCCAACTACCTGGAATATAACCTAGAAGTAGCCCTTATAAGAGGCAGACTTCCAGTGCAAAACTTTCTATAATGAAGTTAATGGCAGTGTCAAAGTATAAAGTAATTAATTACAGTTTCCCTCAATAAATCCAGAATTTCCAAAATTTATGTCTGGAAGGAGAACCTTTTGGAGGAGAAGATGAAGGTAGACGAAATAGTCCTCAGTGCTATTTTCTTAAGTTTTATTTTTTCCTTTTGAGCATTATTGCTTTTATATTCATATGGTTAGTTTCCATATGTGATATCCCTCTTTTAATAATTTGGTTCTCTTGAGTTAGCCTAGAAAATTGGAAATGTGTAAATACTAAGGGATAGTAGAAAGCATTAAAGATAGAATTCAATGGAAATACCAGTGGTAATGTTTTCAAGCTCTTAGTTTCTATGAACACTGTTCATAATTTCTTTTATTCAAAAATTAAAAGCTTCCCTTTTTTTAAGTTTTCCCATGTCTGATGTAGTCTATTTAATAGGGTAGTATAAATATGTTGTAGGGAAATATAAATATGTTGCCATCATAAAGCTTATAGTCTTATTCGGAAACACAGATTGTTGGGATGTTTAAAATCTCATCAGGCCTTGGCACCATTATGTACCCATAGTACATGTTAAATAACTATAAGTCGAGATGAAGTAAAAAGAATACAGGGGGGAAATACAATAGGTTGTTTATCTAGAGAGATTTTTGTGGTGTAGAGAAAGTTACTGTGTTCTTCAGTCTATTCTTTTTTAGGCTATTAATGAACAATTATAATTTATTACAGTTTAATCCTTATTTTCAATTACTAAGTTTTTCTTAAGCATGATTATTTGAGGAATAGCACAGTTTTATGTTAGACTTAACCCTATGCCTGTTGTCTTTCATCTGAAATATTTTTAAAACATATTTTTTTTTGGTGTCAATGGAGCTTTATTTTATTTACGTATATGCAGTGCTGAGGATTGAACCCAGTGCCTCACACATGCTGGGAAAACACACTACCAATGAGCCACAAACCCAGTCCTTGAAATACCTTTTTAAAGCACTTTATTTTTAAAGAATTTTAGAATTAAAAACAAAACAAAAACAGTAGTAGTCCAGATGAGTTTTCCTGTGTTTCTTTCATCCAGTTTCCCCCTTTGCTAAGATTTCATGTATCTAGAAAGCAATTGTGGAAACCACACAATTGGTATAGCTCAACTCGGGATTTTTTTTTTCCCCATTTCATCAGTTTGTCCTACTGATATTCTTTTTCTGGTTCAAAATGTAGTTCAGGATCTTACTTTGTGTTTAATTATCATGTTATCTTAGTCTTCCAATCTGTGATAGTTAATTTTTATTTTTATTTTTTCATGACCTTGATTCTTTTGAAGAGTTCTGGCCAATTATTTTGTAGACTGTCCTTCAATTTGGATTTGTCTGGTGTTCTTTCATGATTAAATTGAGGGTTAAGCTCTTTTGACAAGAACACCACAGAGGTGAAGTCATGCCCTTAGTGCATCATATCAGGAGCTACGTGACATAGATGTATTGTCTTATTGGTTAATATGACTTTTATATTTTGGTTGAGAAGGTGTCTGTCAGGTTTTCATTTCTGAGATTAAAAATTTCCCTTTGTAATTCATGACCAACCTTTTGTGGTTTGGGTGGAAAAGTTTAAAAGAAATGAATATATGTCATAACGTTTTAATCTGACCCTCTAAGATACTCCTTATCTTGAGAAGCTTTGTTAGAACCAAACATTGTCAGGGAAAGGTAAAGATACAGGCTGTTGGAAGGAACTTGTGCTTGATATAAATTAGTCTTGAATTGGCAGCTGTGAAAACTGTCCCAATTCTGTTGCTGTGGTTCTGTGATCTGTCTCATGACTCTTCCAGTGCAAAACTTTCTATAAAATGTGTTATACCTGTAAGACTGGAAGACACCACACCACAGGACACAGATTATAAAAGAGGTTTTCCGCTTTATTACAAAAGGCTGTGTGTTTATATAGGTCTAAGGAGAGGTAGCAGGGGCTGAGGTAGATAACAGGTCGCCCGTTTATTGGCAAGCTCTTCCATATGTCAGTTCCGGAGCCCAAGAAGTTAATTCTAATTGGGGCTAAGGCTTCCCATCAGCAGGGTTTGAACATTGGCACCGGCGGGAAGTTTCGCGCCAGTGAAAGAAACAAAGAGGGGAAAGAGGGTCGTTAGACGCCATGTTGGTTTTTTTTTCCTGGGGTGCTGCGCCATTATATGTTTTCCCAACACTACCTTCCTTCCTTCTGTGGGGAGTTGAGCCCAGGCTCTTTCACATGATAGGCAAGCTCTCTACCACTGAGGTACACTCCCAGATTGTTGTGCTGAATTTAATAAAAGTTGTCCCTAGAGCATTGAATGAGATTTTGGGGCACATTTTATGAATTCTTCCTGGAGTAGGGTGGAGATCATTGTGTAATTTGCAAATAACCTTTCAAATTTTCATTTTGAAAATTTCCAATTTTTTTTCTGCCTCAGTGAGAGCAGAATAAACCCAATAAAGTAATGGTTAACACTGAATCAGTATTTCACTGGTGTTCTTTTTGTGTCCTCCCTAAATTATAATTGGATGTGGTGTGTGTGTGTGTGTGTGTGTGTGTGTGTATGTGTGTGTGTGTGTGTATACACATACACACTTCTTTATCAAATAGGACCTTCCCAAGCGTGGGATACATTTTAAATTCACATGACTCAACTGTCAATGGCAGGTCAATTAAAGTCTTTATTTAGAAGCCAAAACTATGAAATGTTTAGAAGTCAATCCAGAAAGATAGTTATATGACTCTGGCAGATAAGAGGTTCTTAAACTGATCATAGAAAGTGCATATCACAGGGGAAGAAATTCATATGTTTGACAATATTAACAGTGACAACTTATGTTCATTAGGAAAACCATCAAGAGAATGATTAGGTCATAAGGGAGAATAAATATTTCTGTACATATTACTGATAAAAGGTTAGTATCCAGAAGGGTAAGTAATTCCAGATTAATAAGAACAGAAAAAGGTACAAATCACCCAAATAGGCATCTCACAGAAGAGGAAACCTTAATGTAAAGATGCTTAACTTCATTAGTAATTAGGGAAATGCGTTAGTAATTAGGGAAATTAAGCCAAAAGTGTGTAGTTTATACATATTAAGTCAGCAACAATGTAAAAAATCAGTGTTGTTGGGAGGATAGGAAATAACAAATGCTTGTGTTTTAACTGGTGGGAGTATAAATTGATGCAGTAACTTTGGAATTATCTAATATTGAGGTGCATGTACTCCAGCTCATTCTCACACTTAGTCTTTATCTTAGTGCTGTGGTTCTGAATTGTTTCCCAGCTTCACTTGGAAACTTGTTCAAAATACAGATGTTTTGGGTCCTGCTCTTGACTTGTTGAATTAGCACCTTTGAAACTGTTCCAGGTTTCTTGTCTTACCAAGTCCTTGAAGAGACTTGATGCTAAAATTTGAAAACCACTGTTTTCATGTGCTTGAGTGCTTAGAGACATGTGCAAGGACGCTCATAGTCACAGTTTGCAAAAGAAAAGATTGGAAGCAATCTTCATTGTAGAAGGATGGATAAATACATTGTATTAAATTCACGTAGAAAAGTATTATACAGGGGGAATGCACGTTAGCTATTTGCATCACTGAGTATAATAAACAATTGGAACATAATCTTGAAGAAAAAAATTACAATGGGTTGAGGTTGTCACTCAGTGTTAGAGTGTTTGCCTAGCATGTGTGAGGCACTAGGTTTGATTCTCAGCACCACATATAAATTAATAAAAATAAATAAGGGTCCATTAGCAACTAAAAATATTGAAAAAAATTACATGTATAATAAGATTACATATAGTTTTTTTTTTTTAAAGTTAGAAACACATAAAACAATTGCATATTGTTAGGAATACAGATAGGGTAAAATAATGAAGAAAAGCATGTAGGTTACAAACTGGATTCAGGTTAGTAAGTAACAGAAGAGGTAAGGTGGTAAGGAGGGGAAGTCGTAGGGAGTGACTCAGGTAATACTAATTAAACTGCAATCTCAAGATCTTGTTAATGTATGCATTAAAATTATTTTTGTATTTGTAAATATTTAAAAATGTTTTTATTTTGCAAAGTCTCTTTACCTAGGGACTGTTCAGTTTGTATGAGAAAAGTGTGATGAGGTGAGGACAAGATCTTGGAGAAGTGTGATAAAACTTACTCTTATGAGTACTGCCAGGACATCTGGTTTTGATGATAATGATGGTTAATACCTGCCAAGCACCGCCTGTGTGCTAGGCACAGGTGTGAGTGCATTACATGCTGAGTTTGTGTACCATGAAATAAGTGAGAATTATATCCTGCAGTGGATCCTGCAGAAGCAGGCACTGTTAACTATCCTGCCTTAGAGAAGAGGCAGCTTAGCCATGAGCATAGATCCAGGCGGATAGGCTTCTGACTTTTCATCTCTGTCATACATGATCAGAGAAGGAAGACAAGCATAGACAGTAAGAAAGAAAAAGAAGTCAAGAAAGGAATGGGAGTGTAGAGAAAGCCTGGTTATTTATCCTTTTTTCAAAGTTAAGTTTATCATATTTTGTTTTTTAACTAAAATGGATGACTTTATCATTTTAGCAGATGATGGGCCTCTAAAGTCTGCCAGTTCATTAGGAAATTGTATCATGTGACAGTGCTTGAGAAATCATACTACTTTGCTTACTCATTTTGTTGCTAAAAACAGCCACTTTTGGGAAACCAGCATTTACACATTTTTTTCTTAGCCTTTGATAACATTGTTTTCCTTTGTCATATTTTCTAGTATTATTGGGGGGTCTCTCTCTCTCTCTCTCTCTCTCAGGATTTGTCCTGTGGGACCTCCTGTACTAGGCAAGAGCTCTAACACTGAATTATACCCTTAGCCCTTTTTATTTTATTTTGAGGTAGGGTCTCACTAAGTTGCCTTGTTTGTACTTGAACTTGGGATTCCCTTGTCTCAGCCTTTGTAGTAGCTGGGAATATAGTGGTGCCTCACCATGCCACAGAAGAGTTTGCTTACACTGGAGACTTTCTCTTAAGCTATCATGTGTCACAATCACCTCTTGAAATTAACAAATGCTGAAAAAATAAAAATATATTTCTAGAAGTCCTATGTCAAATTAATGTCCTATGGAAGCAAATAACACTGTTATTTTTGTATGATATTCAGAGTGCTAAAATTGCCTAAACACCATGAGAACTGTCAAGGTTTGTAATTATGAAATATCATACTATCTGGCACAAGAAGTTGACAGCTCATGAGAGTCCTTCCATGGTAGGGATGTCTGCATTTACGACACATGTGTTGATGGTAGGAAATCCCTTATAGGCAAATATGGAACATTGGCTTCTTACAACAGATTTCAGGTACTTCAGCTCTTCTAGTTTTAACTACATTTTGTTGAAGCTAGATAATCTCAGGCTTAATTCTAAACACTTTGTAATGTGTTTGTTCATACCTTTATTTTCTTAAATAATTCTTCTATGCTGTGCTTTTTCTTATATGAAAAAATTTTTAAATAAAGACAAGGTAGTGAAAAACCTGATAGGGAGAAGACATCGTTTTACACAGTTGGAGTAATACTAGTGTGATTCATCAAATGTAACCAAAGCACACATATGCTTTTCAGTTATTAAATATAATGGGAACTCTGTGTTTTAAATGCAAAGGAAGCAGCAATCTACTTCTTTGGAAGTATACAATTGTGATTTCTTCTGATTATTAATTATGGATCAGAATTTGATATATAATTATTGGGTCAGTTATTATAGAAGGAGAAATATCAGTTATTGGAATACATGATAATTTCAAATATAATTATAAAACTGTTAGAATTTAAACTAAGGTGGCAATGTACTTTAAAAAATAGCTTAGACAATTTAGGTCATTGAAGGGAAGGGAGTAGAATTTATAGTCGTCCAAAAACACTAAATGGTTTTCATTAAGAATCTTAAGGGTACAAAATCTAATTTTCTTTATGGGTAATATTTTTTAATATTTCACCATTAATGCCACATAATTTCAAAATGGTAGGTTAGAACAGTCACAGTAATTTTGTGTGTCAAATTTGAATGCAGGCAAATGTCCATGGAATCTCTGTGTGATAGTATTTCTTATCATTCCGGATTCAGCCCTCAAATTCCCCCTACCCCAAACACTCCTCTCTTTTTGCCTTTCCTTCCATAGCTGTAGGTCTAGTAAATAATATATTAAGTGTACATTTTTTGAATGGTTTGGAGGAACTTTAATCTAGTGGTTCCCAAATTTGGCTTATGATAATTGCTCATGGAACTCTAAAAGTACAGATTTTTGTCCCTGTGCCAGACTTTTTCTTCATCAGAATCTCTCCATGGCTAAGAGCTATAGAGTCACATTTTTTTAATTAGCTAAATTTGTTAAGGATTGGTTTTATCTATGTCAAAAAACAAAATCACAATACATTCAGTGATGTATCTAATTGGATTTTATTTGTGCCTCGTGAATTAGGGCATTCATTCTATAACATAGAGTGAGAGCTGCCACCAGCAGTAGTAGAGCAGTGGTCTTTGGAGGTGGGATCAAGGAAACAGAAGAATAGGAAAAAAACTAGTAAGCATAAGTTTACTTCACGTATTATATCCTGCAGTGGATCCTGCAGGAGCAGGCATTGTTAAAGCAGAGGAGATTTCTTTATGCTGATTCAGGTAGACTGTAACCTTCTGTTTTTAGGAAAAATGGGTCTGTTTTGAGATCTCTCTGCTTCCTTAAAATTTCAGTTCCTTGATGTGCTATTTAGCATGAGTGACTCCATTTTGGTTTGATGTGTGAGGGTGTTAGTCTTATTACATTGGTTCCAGCTACATTATCCAAATCTAAAAGGAAGGATTATGAATACGTAGAAAGTTAGTAGTATACAGTTTTCTCTCACAACATATAAAATTTATCAAATTCTTCAGAATATAGAAGAATAATATTACAGTTAGGACATTTTAGTAAATTGTATTGTATCCTCAGAAATATAATATGAAGGTGCCATATTAAATGACAACTTGCGATGTTGCCTGTGAAGTGTTACCAGCAATGGCGAAGTGATTGATTCTCAGAACACTTTTGTTTAATAATGGACTTAGAGCTGAGAATTTTTTATTTTTTTGGATTATTTGGAGTTTGTATAATTTAGAAATTAGTAAATGAACCAGTTATAGTGTAATGCAGTTTCCAAACTTCATTTTTTTTTTGTCTATTCCTTCATTGGTTTTACTGTACTTTATAAACTTGCCCTTGTTATAAGAAAGTAATAATACATGTGTAGTCATACGTTGATGTATTATTTTTAGTAATACATATTTGAATAATACATAATTATTTAAAATGCCTTACTCATGGTACAAACTTTGAGGTGCTGCTGGAGGTGTTTCTGTTACATTCTGGGAAACACTGTTCACATGATGAATGCTATTTTTTAAGTATCTTTACTGCTTAATCCATAAAATTCTAATATAACTACCTGGGAACTAGCAGACATACTGTCTAATGGGGCGTTGGGCATAGCCTTTTCCTGTAGCAATGGTTAGGATTCTGTTTGGTTAATGTGTACATCAGTTGTTGAGGGAAAGCAAAATCAGCATATCTATAAAATTTATAAGCAATGTTAATCATGATCTTCTAAAGCTAGTATTGGGCTTCAAGAAATGGTAATGAGGGGCTGGGGTTGTAGCTCAGTGGCAGAGCATTTGCCTAGCATGTGTGAGGCACTGGGTTGGATCCTTAGTACTGCATAAAAATAAAATAAATGAATAAATAAAAAATAAAATAATTAAAAATATATAGCTTTTTTAAAAAGAAATGCTAATGAATGTGAATTTCACTGAAACCAAAATGAAATTCTTGGAAGAAATTGATGCTGTTGGTAGAAAAAGAGCTTGATGATAATCCCTGGAGGAAGAAGATAGCATGAGTTTGGAGGGCCCATAAAGCACTGCTATATTACTGATTTAAATTCCGTCTCTATCTTCAAATTTTCCTTATGAATTCTGCCGAATTCCATTTTTCTGCTTTACACTAAATTTCTGTTAATGATTTTTACATCCCACTCTCTCAACTGTTACAAATAAGAAAAGGGTAATCTCCAAACCTCACTTAACCTTATTTTGTCACTAGTTTAACATGCTTTTATTTTACCTCATCTAAAAATTACAAAACTAAAGTTATCTAAAATTTTACCACCTTTTCTTTTACCATCTCTCCTCTCCTGCTGTTATTTATCCTGCCTGCTGGGTGTTAATGAATTAAAAAACTATAAGATAAAATATGGATAAAGGCATTCAGGAGAGGATATACGACTAAATATGAGTTAACTCCAAACTTATAAGTTTCAGTGTACTCAGTGTCTGCGGTATATAATATTCTTCAACAAAATTCTGGAATATCTAAATAAGTAGCATTCTCTTTAGCTGAAAACAGATGTTTTGAAAAATATTCAAAGTATTAATTTATAGCGATAACTGTTGTGTGGAGTAAGTCCAGAAATTTTTTTGTAATTTTTATTTTTTAGTTGTAGTTGGACACAATACCTTTATTTTATTTATTTATTTTTTATGTGGTGCTGTGGTTCAAACCCAGTGCCTCGCACATGCTTGGCGAGCACACTACTGCTGAGCCACAATCCCTGCCCTAACCTTTTGTCATTTTTATGAAGCTTTATATTCCTGTGACCTTTCTGACAATTCCTCAAGATGTTATGGAGGTCTTTTTAAGCTATATGAACGAAAAACATCCCCAACTTTCCTCCCCTTTTAAAATTTGGAAATAGTTTTAAATTTATTGTAAAATGTAAAGTAAAGCTAGAAAACTTTTCTAGAATACCTGCATAAATTATTATGAGTCATCTATTGTTGTCATTTGGTTCTCTTTTTTTTTCATTTCATTTTTTGTGTTGGTGGTGATCAAACTCATGGCTTTGGTGTATAAGCAAGTGCCCTACCACTGACCTGCACCCCAGCCCTAACCTATTCGTTTTATCTTTTTCTTTCTTTCTCATGTACACTCTATATACACATCTGCGTGTACACCCACAGTATACACAATTTACTTTTCTTCCTGCACCAGTTGAGAGCAAGTTAAATACCTTGTGACCCTTAACCCATGAATACTTGGTTGTTATCTTCTAAGAACAGAGACACCATCTTATATAATCAAACTACTGTTATCAATTTTGTAAATTTACCTTAGTTCTTCTTGCCAGTTATCCTGTCCTTAGTGCATTTTCCCTGCCAGCAGGACTTGTCAGAGAATAGGTGTTACATTTAGTGGGCATGCCTCTTCAGCTTCCTTTAAGCTGGAACATTCCCATAGCCTTTCTTTGTCTTTTATGGCATTGACATTTTTGAAAAATGCAGTCTTCCTTGCCATTTTTTCCCTTAACTAAAACAATCCTCCTGGTGTATCTGCTATGTCTTCTTGATTAGGTGGAAGTTTTGTATTCTTGTCTGCAAAGATTCATGGTGATGTGATGTGAGTGATGTGCTTTATGAGTGTCACATCTGGGGGCACACCATGTACATGGGACCTTCTTTGAGGATGTTGATTTTGATCACCTAGGCAAGATATTGCCAATCTACCCAGTGCCCAGTTCTTCATCATTTGTTTGTCTTCTCTTGAACTACTAAGTGGTTTGTGGGAAGATAATTTAACATCATACCTTCTTCTGCTCCATATCAAAAATATCCCTTCAGATTTAGCATCCATTGAATGTTATCGCCAACATGATTTTCTGTCTCCAATACTCCCTCAATACTTTCCAGTTGGCCTTGCATTCTACCATAAACAGAGCAATTCCTTTGCCCTCTTCTCCCTTTTTTTCTCTCTCCTGCCTACCTATTCATCCACCTAGCAGTCTAAATGCACTTATTCACTCCTACATTTTAATGGCACCACATTTTTTTGATGCTCAAGGTGACTCCTGTGTCTTCATGATATCATTTTCTTCTTCTTCTTTTTTTTTTTTTTTAAAATTTTTGCTACCTTTTTACATTAGATGCTCCAGCCTCATGTATCTGCCTTGCCTGTCCTAGAACTGGCCATTTCTTCAGAAGCCCAGTTTTTTGTTTTTTAGTGGGCAGTAATATTAAAGGCCAAGGTTTGGGTGCTGGATATGCTCAGTGTCACTGACCCTCTTTCTTACAGCCCCTAGCCCCCATCTCCAATTCTTGTATATTTAACATGAGGTCCAGTGAGTCACAGGTAGCTCTCTTGGCATATGGTGTTTGACCAAAATTAGACCTTAGACATCTCTGGTTTAATTACAAGTCACCCCTGTTTTTCCTTTTATTTTGTGGTACTAAGTTTTATTTTGTGGTTTATTTTGTGGTTCTAAGTTTTGTCCATGTACCACAATTGTTAAGTGCGTTTCCATCTTCCCCTTTTCTCATTAGGAGTAGTCCTTTCCCATTACTTCAGCAACGTGAAGAGACCTTTTTTAAAGCTTTCCACTCAGTCACATTCTCCCCCAAAGTAATGTATTTTGGAAAGTTATAGGAAAGTTCCAGTAAGAGGAGGAAAAAATTACCTATAATTTAACAACCCAGAGGGGAGAAAAAAGTACTAGCTTTATTTTACATAGGTGAACTTGAGTACAACTATATTCATTTAAACAATTTAATACTGAAGTTTTCTCTTTTCTAAATATACTTTCTTAACACCCAGATCTTCTGTACCTAATAATTTATATTCCAAATGTCTAGAGGCCTGATCGTTTTATATGGTGTGTTAGCTTATTGACATTTGGAATTATAGTGTTTTCCAGATTTCTTCCAAAATTAGTAGTTTTAGTCTTTTTTTCCCTGCAGTTCTTTGATTAGCGATTGTATTCCATCTTTTCATGTGGACCTGATAAATCTGTCTCAACAAGAACAGTGTGGAATATGTCTTTGCCTTTTCTTAGTTATCTTGCTCCCAGATATAAATTTTGAAAATACCTTTTCCTGCTGTAATGAAAAGCAAATCCACTACTAGGAGTACTGCTTTTTACTCTTTCAGTGTTCAGCAACTCCTTAACATCAGAGATTTTCTCAATGGATTTAGGAGTCTTAGTCTTTTTCTTCTTGCTTTTACAAAGAAGCTATGGCTCTGGAAAGTATTATGAGTCATCTATTGTCTCTGCAGGGCCTGCAGCTTGTTACCGGTATAGTTGGGGTGAAAGCAAAGACCTCACTATTTGTAGCTTAATGTTCTTTTTTCACTAGGGTATAGAATTTTCAGTGTGAATACACTTTGTGTTTCTTCAATTTTTAAAAAAATATTTATTTTTAAAATTTTTAAGAGGACACAATATCTTTATTTTACATTTATGTGGTGCTGAGGATTGAACTTAGTGCCTCAAGCATGCTAGGTGAGCACTCTACCGCTGAGCCACAACCCCAGCCCCCTGTTTCTTTAATTTTATACTCCTAATTCTTTTTGCTTTTATTACTATTGTAAGTGCTATATTTTCATGCCTTTTGAAGAAGAGGAGGAGGAGGAGGAGGAGGAGGAGGAGGAGGAGGAGGAGGAAGAGAAGAAGAAGAAGAAGAGGAGGAGGAGGAGGAGGAGGAGGAGGAAGAGGAGAAAATTTAAGGAATATAGACTAACTTATGGAATGCTTTTTTTATAGCTGCATTATAAATTCTTGAAAATAAGAGGTCTAATGGAAACAATGAGAAAGGAGGGGTTCTATCACATGTAACCTCCCCACTTTTTTTTTTTTTAAGTGAATAGACCATTTAAATTAAATTAAATAAAGGATATAAATTCTGTTGTTTCAGTTTTAATATTTCATGACTGATTTTATAGATGAAATTATATTTTACAACAAATAGAAAGAAGAATTTATACAGCCTGTTCTATTTGATGTGAAACAGCAAATCCCATTTCTCTGTAGCTATAAAGAAAATTCATTATAATGTCTTTAGTTGTGGGAGATGGTTTCATTGTGATTAGTTATATTGATAATAAAACAACCTTTTTCAAATGGCATAAGATAAAAGGTGTCCTGTTTGCTTCTAATGACATTGAATTTTTTCATTTTTACTTATAGAATCTTTATTTCTTTCTCTTATCCTCTTTATTCCTATTATAATAAGAATTTTTTTTCTTAAAAAATTAGATGGAAACACTACCAAAGCCTTGATTTTTGAAATAGTTTTTGAAAGGCAATATTAAATTTAACTTTTTGTGTAAAATCTTTCTTACTATGAAAGCTGTTTGTCAGAGATAGTTGATATAAGGTGGTCGGTCATAAAATTAACATTTTAAAATGTATTTGGAAAATAGTACTTGAAGTATATCAAGGCTTTTATAAGAGAAATTGCCAGTTATGATGGCTGAGCTAATTTTTACAGTTTATTTATTTTTGCCATGTGAGTTGTTTCATATTACTGTTAATGCGTTTTCACAAATAGTGCTGGAAAGGTGGGAAAATTTGATAATAAAAGCGATGATGATCTACTTACTTTGTTTTGTCACTGGTCTGGTCCCTGTCAGTATGGTGTTTTAATGTCTGTTTTAGCGCTCATTTAAGCACTAAGTAAATATTTATAATTTAAACTTTTAGGCAAAATTGAATTGCATATTTGAAGTATAACATAGGTATCCTCTTGAATAGAAACAGCGCTCCCTTCTGACTCAGTGAGATTTTACTTTTACCACATGGGCTTGGGAGTAACAGCTAGTCTGCTTGTCTGCAAATGCCTTGTACTTTGGCTGGAGAAGGCTCTGTAATGGGATCAAGCTAGACTTGGCATGAAAGTGCTTTTGAGGTTGGACTTACTCAGTTCCACATCCTGAGCCTGAGGCCTCTGAATCTTCTGAGTTTGAGTGCCTCTCACTAGATGAAGGTAAGTTGTGTAGTGTAAGTAACTTAAGGACTATGACCCGTTTGGCCCTGATGACTGACTCTGCCTGTGTCTACTGCATGGGCCGCCTCTTAGGTTTGGGCATACTAGAATAGCGTGCTGCAAAATTTCTGCTCATCACTGGGAAGGAACCCATGTCTGCTGATAACTCGGAAGCAAGCCCATTGCTCAGGAATGCTTCCATCCAAAAGGAGCAGGTTTCTCAGCAAATGTTAAGATATTTTAAATCTAAATTTAAAACTTGCTCTACCTCATCTCCTTTATAGGTAGCTCTTTAATAACTTGATTTTCTTCTTTCCATTTTCATCATAAGCTGTATCAGATATGAATTTGATAGTGGGAGAAATGTAAATGTCATTTTATTACAACTTATTTCAAAGTTCATGAAAATTATGCCCCATAACATGTTTCACAGGACCTGTATTATTCAGTTAACATTTCTTGACCTCCTCCTGTGTGCCTCAAGTGCTGTTGTGTGTTATAGAAGCTTCTTGATAAGGGTGGGAGCAGATAGGAAGGAAAATGTATGTAAGTATATGTATAGGAGGCATGAACTTCAACACTGTTTTTAACAAGATGGAAAGTAGAGAAGAGCATTTTCTATTCCTGCATTAACACATTATGTCAAACTGCAGTGATTAAAAGTGATAAACACATGCACAAATCCTGCAGTTTTTGTGCATTAGGAATTTGGGAATGGGCTTACCTTGGTGGTTCTGGTGCCAGTCAGAAATGTGGAGGGACTACTGTCATCTGAAGGAGCATTGGGGCTAGAGGGTCTGCCACTCATATGGCTCACTCCCTGACTGTTGTGGGAAGCCTCTAATTCCTCAGCAGCTCTGGGGCGGAGGCCTTAGACCTTGCATTGTGGTTCCTACAGGTGTCCTCTCTTCACTGTACTGGTTTTTCCTGGAAGGAGTGATTCTAGAGGGAGGGCAACCAAGAAATGTGTGTCTCTTAGAACTTAGTATTCAGGTGGAATTCTCACTTCCGCTGTTTTTTGTCCCTTTTAAGCAGATCACTAAGTCTAACCTATGCTTAAGAGGAAGGGGACTACGCTCCTCACCCTTTGAAGGGAGTATCAAAGAATCTGCAGACTCATTTACAACCACAATAGCCACTTTTCTGGGTAGTTCTTTTTAACAACTTTACAAACTTATAATTGAGGAAATGTGTTGTAGCCTGTTCTCAGGATAGTGAGGAGGTGGTTTTACTGGACTCACGTGTTCATGGACGTGTCCCATTGTGCGTAAGCCAACACTCTAGTGCCCATCTATTTGTTGAAAATGGTCCCTGCTCTTTTCTAGTAAATGTACTTTTAGGGTGTTAAATATGCTTTTCAGGATTATTTGTTCAACTTGCAATTGTATGCATCTTTATGGGAGAGTAATCTTTTCCTTATGGGATCCGAGACTGTTTTGTGAACCCTGTTACAAATTGATACATTTTTTTAAATTTATTTTTTATTTGTAGATGGAAACACTAACTTTATTTATGTATGTATGTATGTATGTGGGTGGTACTGAGGATTGAACCCAGTGTCTCACATGCAATAGGCAAGCACTCTACCACTGAGCCACATCCCCAGCCCACAAATTGATATTTTTGATGGGAGAAACCAGGTGGAGGAGGGTGGAATGCTGCACCTTTAGTTGCCCTTATGTACATGGTATTATGCACATGGTATTCTGTAACTACACCAGTAGTAGCTTCCCTTTGGTAGATTTGATGTGGGGACTTTAAAATTAGGTAATAGTATAATGACACAGCTTCAGTAGAAGGTCCAGGTGAAATGGTAGATTAAGAAAGAGATGTGAGTGCCCCACTAATTTCCAGTTGTCCTTGTCTTGCTCAGTTGTTGCCACTGCAGTTCACTATAGACTTGTAGGCAATCCTACTTTGATCTTCCAGGAGGGGAGAATTCTTGTTGTAGTATCAAGATTCTGGGATTCATCCTTTTTTAAACTCCTAAGAGGGAAATAACAAGAAGCCATTAAGTATTTTTGTACATGTGCGTGTGCATACCCGCCCTGGTATGCACACCCTTCCTGTGAGGTTAGTGTGTTCCTGGCAATGTGGCTAACTCACACTGCCTGCACCACTAAATTTGGGTAAGTCCTACAAAGGTGAAGGGTGAAGTGGGGTGGGCTGGGTGGGAAGAAGATGGGTCTTTATGTGGTCTCTTCATACCAGTGAGAGTATGATTATGAGTGTGTGTGTGCTTGTCACTGAAAGAGCAGGCCTGCAACTGTCTTCGCATATACGACTTAGGAAAAAAGGTGTAGAGACAGAAATGAAGATGAGTGGTTGAAATGAATGAAAAGTGGAACAAAAAGGATGAGAAATAAGGAAACATTACATGAGTGCTTGCCTGTAGTTAGCTAGGCTTTGAAGTGGCTGAACAATTGTTCCCCAGTACTTCCTTGCAATGCTTCCCTTAAAACACTGAAAGAAACTTCCTGTGAGAAGTGGCCACCAGGTGTCATCAGAAGGCTGCTATTGATTTGTTTTATCATTCTCAAAAAATGTGTGGTTTCTTTGCTGAGACATTTTTTTCCCCTCTTAAAGCAGAGGACTATTAAGTTAGAACAGGGATTTTCTTTTGTGACAGTTCATGGTTGAGTTAATAATTGGTGAAAATGAAGACAATCAAGTTATACCTAACTTGTTTTTTCAGTGAAGAGTAAGTACTCAACGATTTGGACAAGGAAGACTTAAAATGGTGTATTTGAAGATCTTTGTGACACAGTAAGGGTACGCGTCGAATGGTGACTGTGTGGGAAGCCCGGTGTTTGACGAAGGTTGGGTTTAACAGTGCTTGCCACTCTTTTAAAAAAATTTATTTCATTTATTTTTATGTGGTGCTGAGGATCAAACCCAGTGCCTCACATGTGCCAGGCAAGTGCTGTACACTGAACCCCCACCCCTGCCCGTGCCTGCCACTCTTTTAGTCCAGACACCTACCAGGACTTCTTTGTCTGGAAACCCTGCTTTGGGAAGAAGTCTGAAACTCATTTTATTTCTCCCTTTGATTACCAGAAAGCAGATTATACCTCATCCTGAGAGCTGGCAGCGAGTCCCTGCCTGCTTGGTTTTGCTTTGTCAGACTGACTTCCTTGTATATGATAAGCTTTCAGTAAATGTTCATAGAGTGAATGAATGAAATCTGCCTCAGAAAAATGAGCGCTTAAACTGTCCCAGTGAGGGGACTTTTGATTTTTTTTTTTAAATTTGTCCCTCACCCATCTCCATTGGTTATTTGATACTTGCTCTAATAACTTTATCTAGTGATTTTTTTTTTTTTTTTTTTTACCCAGGGCACTTAACCACTGAACCACATCCCCAGCTCACTTTTGTATTTCATTTAGAGACAGGGTCTTGCTGAGTTGCTTAGGGCCTTCTAAGTTGCTGAGGCTGGCTTTGAACTTGGGATCCTCCTTCTTCAGCCTCTGAGCCACTGGGATTGCAGGTATTCACCACTGCACTGGGCCTCCAATGATTTTTTAAAGTTTACTTTAGCATAAACTTTCTCACTTGCATTTAATCCTTCTTATTTTATTTAAGGTACTTATTAAACTCTTCTGCACTCCTGCTCACTGACTTCATTCTAGTTCTGGACCTTGTAATCTAAACTATTACAGTGAGCTTTTTCTGCCTCTTTACTTGCTTTTCCTCCAATGTATCTTAATATCTTGAAAAATTAATCTTTTTAAAACAGTGCAGTGTCATGGTGTCATCTTCTAGAACTACTGAATAAACCCAGCTCTTGTGTGGGTTCTTCTGTGACCTGGGCTGGGCTGATGGACCTGCCTGCTTTGTAGGGGACAGTGCAATAGACAACCGTGGCCTCTCTGGCCTGCCCACAGTCCCCTATGCTCACTGTGTGTACAGCTCACGGCCTTGCTCAACCTTGCCTTCTCTTCAAGTTATTTAACTGTTCCTACCTGCTCCCTCAGCAAAAGAAAACATACATTTAGTTTGTTCACTTTTAGTCAAAATTCTTGATTTATTAGAATATTCTGTTTGAAAGTATCATTCCTTACATGTTTATATTGCTGTAGATCTTATTTTATATCAAACACAGTCACATATGGCCTTGTGTTTGAGTTCATTGGCGTATGTGTCATGTACCTCCCCATAGGATATCACAATAAGTAATGTGTTTGTATCTTTCATATGGTGGGTATTCAATACATATTTGTTGAATGTTATTTCTGTAGTTGGATTGCTTCATTGATTTAAAAATCAGGTGGGAAATAACAAATGTTGAGTATTTTTTCCTTTTGTTTTAGAATTTTGGGAGCTATTATAGACGATAATAAAGGTTTTCATTATTTTGTTTTTGTCCATTAATATAGTCATTCTTTTTCTCTAAAAGTATATGAACCAGATGCCTTTGACACAACAGTCAGTCTAAACACTGTGTTTATGCATGTGTGTTCACTAAGTAAGGCTGTGTGTGTGTGTGCGTGCATGCGTGTGTTTGCTACACTTGCACACACGTGCGTGCTGTTGGAGCTCCTGCCGTGCCTGCAGCAGTGGTGACCTAGCTGTATGCTACAGCAGTGTTTGCAGAGTAAGAGATGGTTGGGCTCAGTTTTGAAAGGAAGGGAGGGAATGCTAGTTTAGACTAAGCATCAAAATGTTTTAAAACTGAACTTTTTTAGTAGATTTTTTTCAAATATATACAAACATATGAAAAAGTTGGTAGAATTGTATAATGAATCCTCATATCACTGTCACTCAACTTTAATCATTATCAGCACCTAGCTTTACTGTGCCACCTCCTGGACTGTTTCAAAGTTTATCTCAGACATTTCCCATTTCATCTTTAAATACTTGGATATTAGACATTTCTTTTGTTCTAATGAGACGTTTGTTCCATTTTAGTACCTTACAGGTGTTTGGAATTGTTCTAGGCTCTTTGGATATAATAAACCTTGGGTTACATTTTAGACTGGAGAGACAGAAAACATGTTACTAGACACATAAATAACCACAACAGGCAAAGCATTGATGTCATCAAAATTTAAAACTTCTCTTTATCAAAGATACTATTTATAAAATGAAAAGGCAGAAAATATTTGTAAAACACATTCTGGCAGAGGATTTATGTCTAGAACATATAAGCAACTCCTAGAGCTCAATAAGAAAAATAAACGACTGAATTAAATGGGCAAAAGGCTAACAAAGCACATAAAGTATTCAGTACCATCACTAGTCATCAGGGAAATGCAGAATAAAACCATGCACATTCATAGAAAGACTGCAATTTAAAAGACCGTCATTAAATGTTGGGGAAGACATGGGTCAACCAGAATTCTTATACATTGTGGATAGCTATGCAAAGTAGTACACCACTCTGAAGATCAGTCAAGCAGTTTCTCGTAAAGTTAAACATGTGTCTACCTAACAGACCAATAATACTATAGCTGGATATTTACATAAAGAAATTAAAATATATGTTTTTAAAAAGACAAGTATAAGAATACTTATAACATTTTTGTTAAATAGCAACAAAAAGAAACTGGCTCAGATTTCCATCAACAGAGTTGTTCTGTTTGATGCATTGCTACTGAGTAGTGAGATAAAACATAGTATTGACACATGCAAGAAAAGTATCACACTGAGCAAAGTAAACCAGAATCCCCCACCCTAAAGCTTATTATATGATTCTTTGCATTTGGTTGGAAATATTAGGGTACTGGAAGAAACCAAACACATACTTAAAAGTTACTTGGCAAGGCAGATTCTGCTTCTGCAGAAGGATGTGCTACCAAAATATGGCAGGCAAGCCCACTGCCCAGGTTTTTATTACTAAGGCAGCACTGCCTCTTGCTTTGATAGGAGAAGTTTGGGGTTACAATCTATGTGACTGAGTAATTTAAAATTGGGGAGGGCAAGGGGAAGGGCTACAGTTATGCCTGGCTATACCATAGCCATTACGATTGTAAGACTGAAGACAAGGGAGATATGTTGGGGGCTCAGATGGCTACATTTCAACCAAATGGTTTAGATTACAGCAAACATATTTTTGTTACATATTATGAAACTCAAACTTCAGGTTTAACTTTGACAGAAAGAGAACGTTTATCTTACAACATCAACTTCTAGAACAGGCAAAGCCCATCCATTTCAAGAGGATTCTGGAACATGGGGAATGAAGGGTGTGTTTCCAGGGACTGACTGTGAAGGGGCAAGAGACCTCTTTTAGGGCAGGTGCAGAGCTGTGTCTCTGGACAAGGATACTTGGGAGGCATCCTCTGGGCTTCTCTTTCTCTGCATCTCCCCTTTCCTTTACTCTGTCCCTCAGCTCAGATCCCTGCCCCTGTGCTGTGGCCTGGGTACCTACTGTATGCAGTAAGCTGGGACGCAATGGGGTTGTTCTCATCTCTCAGGGATCACTGTCCTTTGGTGCCTCATGTCTATTGTCTTTTACTGTTGTTTCACAGATTTTGTGTGTTTTTTTGTTGTTGTTTAAGTTGTTTCAAATATAAATCTATCTCATGACTCCATCTTGGCCAGAAGTAGCTGTCCTGGATTGGACAATGTATCTATTTTTAAAAAATATTCTTATCACTTATATTGTAAGCATCAGGAGGCCAGAGTAGTGTTTATTGTATGTCCAGCATCTGTAACCAAGAATATTTGCCATATCGTAGGCACTAGCGAATGTTTTGGAATGAATACGTGGTGCTGCTTTTCCCACTTTATTTTCTCCCTTCATTCTCTTCCATTGCAGCTATTGAAACCAAAACCGATGCTTTAGAGAATTTTCTAAAGGGTTATTTGCAACACTGTAATCTCTTAGATTTTTATAAACTAAGAGGTCTGTCATGAAATAAGTTGTGAAATGCTTATGTACCAAGAAATCCTGTGATAAAGAGAAGTTTAAATTTAAATTAAAAATTCTAAACTTATTTGATCAAGTATTAATGAAATCCAATTTACCTATATTTTTCTTTTGTTCTTTTGGTGCCATATCTAATAATACTGGTTTTTATTTCCTTAGTAGAGTCAAAGCAGCAGACTTCATTTTATTTGTCATTGTTATGGATAAAATAGTTAAAATAATTAGAAATAGTTTTGAGGCTATAATATAATAATGACTTTTTATTAATGTCAAATCAAATGGCATTTGACTGAAAATTATAATCATAGGATAAAGTAAATGGAAAATGATGTTTTAATTGAATTAAATATCATAATAAAAATGAAGTCAATAATATTGATTTTAAAACATTTTATTCAATACAGTTCTTTTTTTTTTTCCACTTAAAACTTATTCCATTAATTCTGTGTCATTGGCATTTCCGTTTTCCATGCATCTTAGACAACCCAAAAAATGAGTGTGAGATAAGGAAATTAAAGACTGACTTGGGAATAGTAGTGACTTCTTATTGGCAAAAGAACTTGAGCATGAGTGGTGATATGTGACGAGTGTGTACACCCATTAGTGGGGATCTGTTTAGAAATATCGTAGTAAGGCTTTCTGCTTCAGGGAAAAGGCATGAAGCAGTTACTTTTATACTAGGACTTGGGCTTCTTAGGAATGCGGGGAAGGCCTAACTTGTAGTCTTCAATCATATCAGTTTTGTTTTCAGAGTGGGAAGTCACTGAAATGTAATTTGGAAAGAGGGTTTCTCTGATTTAAAAATAAAAGGTAGTAGTCAATTGAAATTTGGTCTAGAGAATTGAAATATTAGAGTGTTTTGGCAGGCTGGTTGAAAATGTTGCTTTCTCTCAAGGATACCATACTATAGTATCCTGAGTCAATGATGTGGTTTTGGTGGTGTTCCACAAATCTGACGACATATTTTTCTAAAAACTTCATACATGTGACCAGATTCATCTAACTTTAAAGGAAATTTCAATGAGGCTAATATTATATTTTTTCATCCACTTTGATTAATATGTGCATTTTTTCTGTGTTCAAAAACTTAACACCACTTTTATTTACTTTACAGGTTATGAGTGCTGGTTAAGCCACCTTTGACCTGGGAAACATCATCAGCACTTTATTAATGATGGATTCTGAGAAACCTGAGAATGATGAGGATGACAATACAAACAAGAAGACAAAAGACTTTAGAAGTATTTTATCCCATGATGACGACTGTGGGCCTGTATCTGATGTGATAACAAATTCCTCTGAGAATTTCATAAGCAAAAGAGGTTTTTCAGAATCATCCAGCTCTGACAGTGTCTTTGTGGAGGAAGATGGAAATAAACATGCTTCCAAACGAATGAGAGTAGAGGAGGCAGAGCCCCTTGAGTCTGGAAAGCGGGGCACTTGTGGATTGGATATTCCCCAGAGCTTGGCCACAGAAGCAGGAGTCCTGTTAGATGAGGGAGGAAAGGAGGCCTTTCTGAAGGGCTTCTCAGATGGAGGAGGCACGACTCTTCCAAATGTCTTCTCTTCTTCTTGCTGTCTTAGCACTATTGATTCTATTTCTTTGAAAACAGACCCTGAAAGGAAGTCTGCTCAGGAAATGGTTTCTCTTGATCCAGAAAGAGAATCTCCTTCCCTCTTGAAAGAAAAGAGTGTTAGTTGCACCATTCAAAATGTAGATTCAGTTCTCAGGTGCAGTGCATGTGGTCATTTGTTTTCTTCTTGCTCTGATTTAGAAAAACATGTTGAATGCCATGAGCAACAGGCTAAGGAACATATCTGCTGCCACTGTAGCCACAAAGCAGAGAGCAGCTCAGCTCTCCATGTGCATGTCAAACACACACATGGGCCACAGAAAGTCTTTTCTTGTGATCTTTGTGGTTTTCAGTGTGTGGAAGAAAACCTATTGACAGCACACTATCTTGGCAAAACACATCTCCGGCGTCAGAATCTAGCTGCTCGTGGAGGATTTGTACAGATCTTAACAAAACAATCTTTTCCTAAAAAAACGTGTTCCATGGGAACAAAGAATGTTCGAGCAAAACCAAGAGCTTCTAAACCAACAGCAAAGAATAGGGATTCAAAAGGATTACAAAATAATGGGAGCAAACTTAAAGACTGTAGAGGAAGCATTTCTCAACACAGTGGGAGTAGCAGTGAGCTTCTTGTTGAAATGATGCCATCTAGAAATACTTTGTCAGAAAAAGCAGAGATTGTTGAAGAAAATGTTACTTCCCTTGATATAGCTCAAAGTCGTGAAAACCAGAGCAAAAAGCCAGGAGATGCAGTAACTTCAGAAGGTCTCTTAGATAATTCAGAGTCTACCAGAAATATCCTGCAGATGGCACATAGTATCAGTACCACTTCGAGGCCAAGACCTGAGCGAAATATTCTAATGTCGGGTAATAGTTTTCGACGACGAAGTGGCAATTTTACCTTGAAAGGCCAGGCAAAGAAAAGGTTTAATGTTTTAGGGATCAATAAAAGAGGCACAAATGAAACTCAGAGGATGTATATGAAACACTTTAGAACACAGATGAAAACAAGTGAAGCAGAGCCAGTGTCTAAACAACTAGGAAAGAACAGTGATGCCCAGAGTGTGTGTGTGATGGCCTCAGACACCATGGAAATGATGCAGGACAAGACTAGCCCCAGTCATCCTGGTTCCACGCAGCTGGACTCCCCAATGGTGAACCCAGCTCTTGACCATCAAATGTTGTATACATGTACAAACTGTGGTCAAGTAGCTACAAATAGGGCAGATTTGGAAATCCACGTGAAAAGTTGCCATGCAAGAGAGATGAAATTTTACTGCCAGACTTGTGACTTTTCCAGTACATTGAGGAGGGACTTGGAGGAACATTTGCACAATAACCAGCATCAGCAAATCACTTCGGTTCTCAATTGTCAGTGTTGTTCTTTCATTTCCTTGAATGAAATAAACCTTAGAGACCACATGAAGGAAAAGCATGGGATGAGTTTTCTTTGCACTTCTTGTAATCTGTTTTTGTCTGAGAAAGACATGGAAGAACACAGAGCAACGGAGAAGCATATTAGATTATTGGTTCAACCAAAGACTTGTCCATCATTGAACAATGATTTGGTTTTACAGAACTTACCTTTAAGTACTTTAGAATCAGAAAACACAAAAGAGTCTGTGAAAGAATCAGGGAAAGCAACTCAGGAAGAACCTGTTAAGTCCAGGGTAAGCCATGGAAATGAGGTAAGGCATTCAAGTAAACCTCAGTTTCAATGTAAGAAGTGTTTTTATAAAACAAGATCTTCCACTGTTCTCACAAGACACATAAAGCTTCGGCATGGTCAGGACTATCATTTTCTCTGTAAAGCATGCAATCTTTATTCATTGAGCAAAGAAGGAATGGAGAAACACATTAAAAGAAGCAAGCATCTTGAAAATGCTAAGAAAAATAATATTGGCTTAAGCTTTGAAGAATGCATTGAAAGGGTATGTATTGGTGCAAATGATAGGAAAGAAGAGCATAACATTTCTGGAAATGGGAAGACTGAAGGCCATGGAGGTGTGCAATTTCAGGAACATTCCTGTCTTGAGAAGAAAATGTTAACTTCTACAGAGCTCTCACGGTCTGGTGTTGTCACCAAAGATGACGAATTAACCTTAAGTGCTCCAAAGAGAGGGAGACCCAAAGGCAGCATCTCACGGACATGTTCACATTGTGGTCTTTTGGCCTCTAGTATTACAAATTTGACTGTTCACATTAGACGCAAACACAGTCACCAGTACAGTTATCTGTGCAAAGTGTGTAAGTATTATACTGTAACCAAGGGAGACATGGAACGTCATTGTGCCACCAAGAAACATAAGGGACGGGTAGAGATAGAAGCAAATGGGAAACAAAATTCAGATATTATTGTTGGCCCTGAAGGTAATCTTGAAGCCTGTAAAAAGAACACTCACTTAGCATTAACTGTTTCAGATGAACACACCAACAAGTCTACTGAGTCAGGTACTTCCATTTTAGAAAAGCCAATAGTAGAACAAGGAAATCCAATTGAAGTTGAAGTTGAAAATGTATTTCATTCTATAGATGGAGAAGTTAACCGTCCTCTTACTGATAAAAAGGAGCAAATATCTCTAGATCCAGAGGACCTTGTCAAACAGGGGGATGCGTATTCCCAGAGAGAGATTACAGGTACAAATGATAATAAATGTCTACACTGTGAGTTTATCGCTCACTCTCCTGCTTCTCTAGAGCTGCATGTGAAACGGAAACATACAAAAGAGTTTGAATTTTATTGCATGGCCTGCGATTACTATGCAGTGACTCGTCGAGAAATGACTAGGCATGCAGCAACTGAGAAGCACAAAATGAAAAGGCAGTCTTACCTCAGCTCTTCTAAGGTAGAAGGAGATTCTGCAGAAATGTCCAAAAACATCATCATACCTGAAGAGGAGCATCCTCAAAACTCTGAGGACTTTCAGATAATTTCAGGCCAACCATCTGATCCTCTTAAATCTGGAAATGCTGTTGATTGTTCTATTTTAGATGAAACGGCTAGTTTAGATATGTCTAAAGTTCTCTGTGCTCCCAGCTCTGTAGAAATTGAGACTGAGGAAGAAGAATCTAATTTCAGTGAAGACCGTTCCTTTGGTGAGACTTTCCAGCAGCCGCCTGTCAAGGATAAAGGTATGAAACCTGAGGACATGGAGTCCCTCAACATTTCCTCCAGTTATAGCTCTCCAAGTAGATTTCAAAATGAAAATTCAGGAAGCTCAGCTTTGAATTGTGAGACAGCAAAGAAAAACCATGATATGTTGAATGACATCAGTGACTCCCATACACATTGTGAGAGTGATGGAGGAAGCACAGGAGATAGTGGTAATAAAGTCTGTGATAAACACCTGTGTCCCCGTGTCCTAGAAGGGGGCCATTCAGCTGAAAGCCATCCCCCTGTGATGATGAGAGTGACAAGAGAGCAGCTAAACCTGGATCATGGTGTTAAGAACAAAGTTGGGTGTGTGCCAGCAAATACTGTTCTGGAGAATAAGGAAATTCTGATGAATCCACAACATGAAACTGAAATTATTTTGGAAGAGGATGGCCCCACTTCTGATAGCACACTTGAGAGTAATGATGTTTATGAAACTATAATCAGTATTAATGATAAGGGGGAGGCCATGTACAGTTTTGGCCGTTTTGATTCTTCCATAATTAGAATAAAGAACCCTGAAGATGGTGAATTGATAGACCAGTCGGAAGAGGGTATGATGACAGCGGGGGTGAGAATTACTGAGTTGCCCTTGAAAGACTGTGTTCAAAGCTTGAAAAAGAGGAAAGCTGAAGGTGGTTCCTTTAGTGAATCTACACGAATCCGCTGTGATGATTGTGGCTTCTTAGCAGATGGACTGAGTGGACTGAATGTTCACATAGCTATGAAGCATCCCACAAAAGAGAAACACTTCCATTGTTTACTCTGTGGAAAGTCAT
This sequence comes from Marmota flaviventris, assembly GCF_047511675.1. Lineage (NCBI taxonomy): Eukaryota > Metazoa > Chordata > Mammalia > Rodentia > Sciuridae > Marmota > Marmota flaviventris. The sequence continues at coordinate 4,040,357 of NC_092513.1, read as the reverse complement.
TCTATACAGAAAGCAACCTTCATCAGCATTTGGCTAGTGCTGGTCATATGAGAAATGAACAGGCCAGTGTAGAAGAGCTTCCAGAAGGAGGGGCCACCTTTAAATGTGTCAAGTGTACTGAGCCCTTTGATTCTGAACAGAACTTATTTCTGCATATTAAAGGACAGCATGAGGAATTGCTTCGGGAGGTGAATAAGTACATAGTGGAAGACACTGAGCAAATCAACCGTGAGAGAGAGGAAAACCAGGGAAACATTTGCAAGTACTGTGGGAAGATGTGTCGAAGCAGCAATTCCATGGCCTTTCTGGCACACATTCGCACTCATACAGGTATGTCCACTGCAGGAAGCCCCTTGCTTATACAGTGTAAATGGATGGTGGAGGTCAGCTGTTCCTTCCCATCCAAGTAGGAACCCTGCCTGCATTTGCTTGTTGGCCTTCCATCTATTCTCTGCTGTGTGTGGTGTTCTAGGCTTCTGTTAAGAGTCACTGTGGACACTTAGCATTTCTAAAGGTAATTAAGCTTTAGTGATTTCAAAGGCTGATTAGTTGACAAATTTCTTTCAGTTTTGTCAAAAAATCTAGTCCCTTGGATGCCTTTGTCAAACTCCTCTTTTATAATGCTTTTTTGGTTGCTTAAAGTCCTAATTATTTGTTTTTCCAAAGTATATATTGAGTCACATTTTGTGTTTTCAGAAGACATATTAAGTGGCTTTTATCACAATTTTAGGGATTAAATAATATTTATTGCCAGATATTTTGTATCCAAAAGTGTAACTCTAGGCAACAAAATTACCTTCAAGGACCGAAATCAGTAATACTTTTCAGTTAATATGTACTGGCGATTTGTTTTTTGTGGAAGTAGTACCTGATTTAGTTTCTGTACTCTATGTCATATTTAGTGTTCCATGTTAATATTTAATTTTAGGCAGAAATTTAAAAAAAACATTTTTTGGTGGAAAATGCATAAGCTACTATTCTAAATTTATGTAAAAATTCACTGCACTGTTTCTATAAACCTGCCATACATTCTTTATTTTAAATAGACAGCTTTTCTAAATCATTGTGCTCTGCTTAGACAAGATCTGTCTCCATGGTTGAATTTATGAGTGGATTTGAATAATAAATTCACATTTCAATGAACATATTTTCATTAAAATTGTAAGGTTTATTTTACTGTACTTTTAAATAATGGCTTATTATTAAAGCTATACTTTAAATTCATGCAGTTGTTGAAACTTAGTGCATGGTTACAAGGAGAAAGATAAGAAAGTATGGAGCATTATTACTAATATAATGTGATTAAAGAGATAAAAGTTTCCTAGTGAAGAAAGTAGAAGGACAACCTGCATAAGATTAGGTAAACATAAACATTTTACTCTTGATCTCCAGTATTCATGTGCAGTAGAGCCATTTTTTGGAATAAGTTTAAAAGCTTATTTGTTTACATTATTAGTACCTCTGTCAGTATCTTGTTGCAGCCCACTTTCTGAAATGATATGATTTTAGAAATCAGGCTTGTTCATATGTACAGAAAATATGTATTTTCTTAATATGCTCTCTTAAGGCAGATGAAGCTGAATAAAACGAAGAGGAAGATGTTAATGGAGCTCTTTTTAGAATTCTTTATGCAACTGTCTGTTCAGGACATGTTGCTTATAATTGATGTGTCCATTACTTGAATTCTCTTGTAATTATAGTCAATAAGTCTTGTAAATGTGTTAAAGCTCACTAAAAGCATACAAATTCAAGAACAGAGTAAGGCTAATAATTTAAAATAATCAATGTAGGCATTTCAGCACTTAATTTCCCTTGTGTGTTGATAGCTGATCATTCTTAATCCATTAAGATTTATTTAGTCGTTTACAATGCAAAATAGGTTTGCACTGGTCACTTGTGCCATTTGAAAATGTCCACCAGGTTAAGTGCAGAATGTAGTCCATTAGTCTTCCTTGACTATATGTATTAATTGCATTTAAAATCAAGTTAATGTGGATGTGAAAGTGAGGTAACTATCAATATGTGACAAAGTAACCCTACTTATATAAGTTACATCATTGATTGTAACATTTAGTAAAAGTTAGCATACTTGTTTAAAAAACATCTTGTGGTGTTCTTATTAGCAAGTACATTTTTACTGTTCTTTGAAGCACAACAGACAGCATCCTTCCTAAGTATACATTGCCAGTTCACCATTTAAATTTTGCAGGTCAGTTTTTGGCAAAATCAATCTTCAGGTCTTAATTCAGGTCCTCCCCTCCCCCTCAAAAATGAATTGCTTTTTGGATACTTTGCTTATGTCCATGAAATTGTAATGCAGGAACTGCTATTAATGATTAACTGAAAAAGGGCTTACTCTTCCATTCTCTGTTTTCATATTTTGTGATTTACTATATATTCTATATAACCTTTCTTCCTGTCCTTAAGCATGATAAAAGCACCACTATAAGAAGTAACTGAGTTTTGGTTATCGAGAATTGTAGGAAGAAAGCATCCTAGGGTTTTCTCATACATCTACTGGTGTAGAGTAGTCAGCATGGCCAGTGAGAGCAGTCTTTGTCTTACATCGGTAGGACTGATGAAGCCGTTCATTTTGTCTGCTGCATTATTCTATTAAGAGCTTTTATTTCATGTGACATGAAAGATACCCTTTTATTGCAACAAGATTGTCCGAAATCATTCTATTTCTGTTCAGACTGCTCTGGTCACTTGGGCTGTTTGATAATGTTCATGAGTAGAACATAGTGGGTGTGTGACTTCATTGAAAACTCTGAAGTTGGGGCTGGTAGTATTGCAACTCAGTGTGTAACGCTTCAGAGCAGGAATGGGTCACTCAGTTAATTTGCAGGCATTGAGCACAGACAGCAGGGATTCTTCTTCAGTGCTTCCTCTGTGTGCCCACACGTAGTTGCTTCCTCAGGTGAGTTAGTGAATGAAGAGATGAATAAATGAATGAAGTATTCAGATGTTTAGGGAAGATTGCATTAATTAGGCTATAGTTGGGAAACATTATGTGGTATATATTTTAATCCATAACTTCTTATTCTTTTAAGCCATGAAGGTTTTTGTTTGTCTTTTCCTGTGATTGCTTACTATCATGTCCTTATATGCACAGTAATTAGTAATGCAGGTAAGGAATGCCTTGTGGGTCTGAGTGCAGACTGAATTTTTCAAGCCTTTGGAATTCTTCTGGTAAAATCCTAAGGCCCTGGAGTTTTAGAGAACTTCTTTAGTTTATCCCTTTCAAAAACCTACACAGGCCAAATTAAAAACAAAAGCAACAAACAAACAAAAAACCCCATTCAAACCTGAGGATCATGTTAGTCCTGGAAATGGAATTATATATAATGAAAGCTTATATAAAAACATATATAAGATGTATATGCACATTATATATAAGGTGTGTATCAACACGCACACACATAAAATATAATGTATTTATCTAAAATGGAAGCTCATAATAATCAAATATCCCCGAGAGAAAGACAAATTGGTTTTACAAATTTTGCTTTACAAATACTATGCCTGGATAATTTTGTAATGTGTATAGCAAACTTAAAAAATGGAAGTGTTATCAGATAGGAACAAAAGAGAAAAGGGACAGGTTTTCTTTTTTTTATATGCAAAGAACTGCTGCATTGACTGGTATTTGAATTTTAATGCGCAGAAAGGAGATGTTAACACAGCCTACTCTAAATGTAAGAATGGGAAGAGTCAAGGCCTCAGTGATTCTGGGTGAAGCAGTCAACATAGTAACTCATTAAGGTGTGGCCAGCACTCTGCATCAGTGATCACTGAATCTGCCAGCCAAGTTCCTCCCAGAGGAGCCACGCATAAAGAACCGAAAAAACTGAAGACCCTTGTCTAAACCTTAGTGGCCCCTCTGCTATAGGAGAGGAACTAGTCACAGTTCAGGTGCTGTGTGAAGGAAGAAGCTGAAATTGAGACCCATCCATTCCCCAAAGTCCTCATACAGAGATTGGGGAACATTACCTTCTTCCTTTGTAGTCCCAATACTCTTGTTCATTAATAATTTCCTAATTATCCTATTATCTTTAAAGCATTGTCTTTTAAAGTTCAGGTTTATTGGTTCTTCTCACTCTTTTCAAGTCTCTTTCTAGAATTCTGTGCTTTCCTGTAGTGTTTCAAAGTAGTGAAAGGCTTACTTTTATCAGAATCATTTAAATAAACTGTAGTTTCTGATGTGATTGATAGAATGTGATTGCTGTAAGCTGCAATCTCAACCTGCTTTTGACATTTAAACATACAAACCTGACTAGATATAACCATTCAGGTGCTAAATATATTTTACATCTACTTCTATCTGTAGAAATGGAAGTATTAAGAGATCTGGCTTCATTGTCATTGAACTGTGAAATATTCAACCTTGTCTGCCCGTGCTTAGTTCTGTTGACTTTTTTATTTCTGTTGGAAGATTAAAATTAAACGCTTCACTTTTTTTGTCAGCTTTTGGGAATTAATTGAAATTTAAGACACTAAAATTTTTTACTGAGTGAGTGTTTCAGTTTCAACAAAGTATTCTTGGTGGATTCCCCCCATCCCCTAGGGTACTGCACAAAGGTTCATTGATCATATTTGAAATTTCAAAAATTGGAACTTTTTGTGTGTTAAAGCACACACATATATCCTTTTTCTATCTAACTATAATTAGAAGAGGCATTTGAACAAATAGGAACTAAATGTAATATGAAAAATCTAGAAACATACTGTTCTAATTTTAAACTATGGTTTTTATGATTTTGATTTATTTGAAGATGTCATAATTAGGAAACTGGAAAATATATATTTTCTACCTTAAAAGAGTGTTGTTTCTGTTTAATGTGAGTACTGATTAAACGTTAGCATGTTTTAGTTACAGTCTTATCTATTAATGACAGTAATTTTGCTGACTTAAAAATCATTTTGTCCCCCTGCCCTCTTTATTTTTTAAGGTGGTACTTGGAATGGAAACCAGGACTTAGGTTGTGCTAGGGCAAGCATTCCTACTAGTGGACCACACCTAGCCCTCATTTTCTCACTTTTTAAGTGTAGTTTAATCTTATTTCCTTATGAAATGATTAAAACATTTCATTGTTGTTATTATGCCTTCTGTGTTGCATCATTTGTTCTTGATGTCAGTAATAATGAAAATGTCAATAATTCTGGTTTGCTGAATCATCACAGGTTTTTGACTAAAAATGATCATAAAAGCATAATAATTTATCCACTGTGCATTCATACATATATGTTCATTCTACTAACATGGTAATATAGTAAATCATTTAAGATAAATGGCAGAAAAAAATCTAAAATGCCATTGTTGATATGAATAAATTCAAAGATGGAGAAATATGAGGAAACCAGATGGCTACTGACAAATGTCCTCATTGGTATAGTTTTAAAGGTATCAGTTATCCTGAATGTATTTGTATTTTTTAAATGTTTCATTTAAAATACTGAGTGCCTTTAAGAAATACTTTGTGAATGTAAGAAAACTGCTTAACTTTATTGAGCTGGCTTCATCAACTTAGAGTGGCTAACAGTATCACTTTTGACTTTAGATCTTAAAATTGTAATTGAAAGTTAGGAAGACTCATTGAACATTAAAGCCTCTGGGTAGAATAATTATGGAATCAGGTTTATTCAGTTTGTAAATGAATGCAGGTATTCCATTTTGAGGACAGAAATTCTTAATTAGATTAAAAGTCTGATTTAAGATTTAGCTTTCTTAAAACTGTCAGTAAGGTATTATGCAAATCTGAATCATATTTTATGTTAAATTACTCAGGATCAAAACCATTCAAGTGCAAGATATGCCATTTTGCAACAGCTCAGCTTGGAGATGCCAGAAACCATGTGAAAAGGCACCTTGGGATGAGGGAATACAAGTGTCATGTCTGTGGGTGAGTAAATTGAAACCATCTCTGCTGTGTGAACCAGGAAGCCTTTGCAGGATATCCATTGTTTCAGAATTTAAAACTGATATGAGTAAGAGTGGCTAAAATTATGCATGCGTATCCTCCTTTCCATTGTTATGGTAAATTCCTTAAATACAGTTATGACATTCTTCTCCCACTTCTAATCCTGTACTTGAAGATGAGCAATTTTATGGGCTACAAGGTCAATTTGAACCTGTAATCTGTAAATTGACTAAATTATAGGATGTTCATTCACATCGCCAGAGAGAAGTATAAATTCCATTTAAAGACAAAAATACATAATATAGCTTTAGGAGTGTATATGTATGTTTTTTTTTCTTTTGCTATACTGCTTTAATTTTAATCACATTAATGACTCTGGATACAGTGGGTATATTTTATAAGTAAAACAATAAAAGATTTAATTTCAGATGGCTATGTACTGATTATTTGAAAGATGATGAGTGGAAAAAAGCATATAATGTATTTTTTTGTAACTTTATTTCAAAACTGGTTTCCTTTTGCAGTCATTGCTATTTTTCACTGCAGACTCATTCACAATGTTTAATTGTCAGTCACATGAGTTACATTTAATAGAAAGCACTGAAGTACCTTAATATCAAACTAATTAGTTTAGCAGAAATGTTTAAAAGGTTTTAAAATACTGTGACATATGATGTATCAGGACATTCAGAGGTGGATTTTAATATCCTACTTCTGATTAAAGATATATTTTAATGTTATGCTAGAAAAATTAGTTAATAAGTATTTCATATAGAAACACTTAAGTGAAACCTAAGAAACTTACAATTCTTATTGTAGGGTAACTTACAAAATATTGCAAGTTCAGTTAAATGTACACATGTTATGTTACATTTTTGTTTTTTAGTAAAAGAGTCTTTGGGTTGATACTACATGTAAATATCTTCCAAGGCAGAAATAGGTTTTGCTTTGGTTGGACAGTACATTTTATCCCAGATTGCAGATTGTATCCCAGATTGTATTTTTGACCCTTAAGAGAGTTTTACAAATAACTTTGCAAGCGGTTTTATTAGCTATGGTCTGTGATTTATTCATTGGCAGAATTGATGGTTCAGTGACTTGCTGCTAAAGTAAATGAAGATGAACCATTGCCCTAAAGCCCCCTGAAGATCAGTGAGAGAATGAGTTTTGTTACCACTGATTTTAGCTGCAGGAATCAAGTGCCAAATGGTTCATTTTAATTGCAATAGGTCTAGGAATTTTAAAAAATATCTCATTCATTGTTTTTACCATATGAGTTATAGGAGAGAAGGTCCTGACTCCAGTGAAAATTTGCTATTAGGTTACAATAAGCTGTTCCTTTCCCATGTGTGAGAAATCAGAAACAATTTTTGCATACTCTGTTAATTTTTTTTTTTCTAATTAGGGTTACTAAGACCCTGGAAAGAGAACAATTTCTGACATACATGGCATCAAAAATAATTCATAATTAAGTCACTTTAATCAGTTGGTATAATCTAAACAATATACCCCTTTGCTTAGCTTATTGCTTTGTAACATAACTGAAATGTTACACCTGTAGTTTATATAATATTTTTTTCCAAGATGCAGAATTATAAGTGAATACACATATATTGAGTTTGACACTGCTGCCATAGGAGAACTTTGTGAGAGTGTGTGTGTGTGTGGAACAAGTATTCCAGATTCTGGTATTGTGTTTTTTAGAATTACAGTAACCATTGAATTTTATCTTATTATGAAATGATAATTCTTTATATTTAAAAAATGGAATTTAGGTTGTGCAGTTACATGACAGTCTTAACAAGGTAAATATTTTCATGGTGTGGCTAAAAGTTCTGAATTATAAGCTGAAGAATACCTACTGACCTATGTGGATGAAGCAGAACAATAATGATTTAGGTAATTTAATGTTAAAGAATAGGATAGGTTGTTCTGTATTTCAAGTGTTTCAAAGGGATAGGGCAGTGCATAACTTAAAACTGGAAAACAAAATGCAGGGATTGGCTATCAGTCTAGTGACACGAGAGAGCATTTGTACATTAACATCACTGACAATGTCAATTCATTATCATTGATGGCTAAATAATCTTAGAAATGCTCAGTGGACCTATTAGTTCCTGAACATAAGCAGCTCGTGCTGCATTTCTTCATTAGCTTTAATTGCTATAAATTTTACCTTTTATAAAATCATGCTTTAAAAGGTGAAGTGATCTTTCAGGAACATTAACCCTATAATTTTGTCACAAACAGAAGGTCTTGCACTATGTTGTCTTTTCTCCAGTAGATAATATCTTAGTCTCAGTCTGTTAGAATTTTATTAATGACCTCTAATTATTTGAGTTTTAAGAAGTTATTTCTTTAATAGTTCGGATTGAATAACAAAAATATCAGGGTAGGCACATTTTTAAGTGAAATTATTCCTCACAATAGCATATTCTTCTTAGCAATCTCTTGATTTTCTTGAAGAAAACTAGTATTTTGTGGTAAAATGGATAGAAACAGCAAACAGTACATTGTATTGAATTAAGATCAATGTTAATGTTTCAGTTATTTGTGTTGTTTGGTCTCTTACATAACGTTGTAGATGTTTATTAACAGTGTGACTTGCGTTTTTTTAAGACTTAGTTTTAGGGTTGTGCAGTAACAACTCTCAACAAAAACTGCCTTTTAAACTTTAATATAAGTTGACTGGACCTATGTTTATTTTCTCTGAATCTTCAAGATAATTTTAAGGTTGTCTCCCTCCTTACCCCCTATTGGCAGATCTTGGCACCAGTATGTCATGGATTTGAGTTAGTTTAATAAAAGAAGCTAGATGTGTTTTAAGTTTTTCCTGTTGTGTAGGTAGAATTCAGAGTTTAGGATCTAAGTTCTGTCTGAGCCAGATACCTGCTTAGGCCATGGTAAAACGGCATTAAAGAGCCATTTATTTTACTTTCACTTTTAGGAGGAGCAGTTTCTTTGCATAGTAGAATTTCTTAACAACATATTTCTTACATCCAGGTCTAATTGAGAGGAATTTTAGAGAATATAGGAATATTTTATTTAGGCATTTGATAGATAATTAACATGAAAGTTACCCTGGGTTTGATGTAGGGCTTAGTGGGGGTAAAAATAAATAATGGAAAGCATCCTTATATAGTAGTTAATAATTTATTTCAATAATTTTATGTTTAAAAATAGGCTTAATACATGTTTTTACTAAATTTATTATTTTTCCCTTTATTTTTTTAGTAGTCAAGAGCTTGAAAAGATGAATAACCTAAAAAAGTCATTTTTAGGCACCAAGTTTTGTTAATTCTTATAAGTTTATTTTCTGGGTATATATAAAATAGTATAAATTATACCTCCGATAGTAGTATTTATGCAGTGCCTTGTGGCTTAGTAAATTCCTTCCTTAACATTCATTTCATTTATTGATCTCCTTAGCTTATAGAATTGTTTAACTTATGTTTGTTATCTCCTTTTACAGATGATAGATTTGAGAATAAAAGTATTTTTAGTGATAAATTATGCTACTAGGAATGGTGGATCACTACTTTTCTTTTAACTATACCTTTAAAAAAATTTTTTTTTTAATTATTCTCTTAGTTTCATTGCACTCTCCCCCAGTTTGTGTTCTTTAGCATGTAACAAAAGTATGTATTTCCCCCACTAGCCTCTCTTCTGTTTCTCTTCTGTTTTTACATTCTTTTAAAAAGTTGCTTGTCTAGTATCTTAGCTTCTGGTATTCAACGCCACATCTCTTTCTCTTTTTTTCATTCTTCCTTCTTATAAGTGTCATTTAAAATGATTTTACTCTTCCCCCTCCACTTTCCTGCATGTGTTGATAAGTTATTGCACTTACTTGAGTGGTTGTAAATTGATTATGTTTGTATAATAGAAAGTGCGTAGAAGTGTAAAGATTATATAGTCTTTTTCAGAAAGATAAGAGGGGTAAAATTGATCAAACCAAGCTATTATTTTTGTTTTTCAGTGTTATCTTTAAAGAATTACTGAAAACTAGTAATAGGCCCGATTTCCTTAAACATAGGAAATGATACCTAAGTTTTGTGAGCCATTTTTCAGAAGCCTAAGTCCATTATACATGATTTAGGGATCATGTTATTTACTGATGAATTTCCCTGTGTCTAGTCTTGATTTGTGTGTATGGCATTAAATAATTGAATAGGATTTACCGAATCAGGAGAATTTAAGGGCATTTTCTAAATGTGTCACTTCTGGGTTCATGAGAAGACATTTTAAGATTGTGTATTAATGTGCTTAAGAATTGTTTATTCCTAGTTGGTTTAAGAAACCTTAAGTAGGAAGTTAGTAATTCAGGAAAACTCTTCTTTTGTGTGTGTGTGTGTGTGTGTGTGTGTGTGCGCGCGCGCATGTGTGTGTGGCATTACCTAGTTTTTGTGCATTAGAAGGGATCTCTATGTAGATGATTATAATGTCACTTTCTGACCTTTGCAGCTTGAATAATTGTAAATCATTGCTTCATAACGTGTCAGAGAATGTCTGTACTAGGCAATTAAATGGCAGAATATAATAGACCAAATTATTGCCTGTCATGTTTTCAACAACACAGTTAGTATTTGAGTTACACTTAATCATTACGTGCATTAGCAACTTCATTGGAATCCAGCTTCAGGCTGAGCATGAAATACATTACATTATTTAAACCTCTAATGGTACAAGTCATTTATTTGTGTTGAAGTGTACAACATGCAGAGTTTCATAAAGCAAGGAACACTTGAGAGCTTAATTTATCCAAATCAAAGTCTAAATGCAGATAAACACAAGTGGCAAAAATTAGTAATTTTTATAGGCTGGAAATATTTAAAAATACATGGTTGTGGGTAATTGTAGGCAGCAGGAATAAATTAAAATCACTATTTTTAGTCTGCTTCGAGAACTAAAGCTGTGCATACCTAAATCATTAAAAGCACCATGGAATTGCATTTTTAGCTGAACAATTAATTACACCCATCATATCTACAGATGTATCCAAATAAAATAAGTGTTTGGTTCAGTTGGTGGTTGTGGTTAAAGATATATAGATAGAAAAAGTTTGTTTTATGCTGTGGCATGAATTATGCTTTGTAATAATATAAAGTGCAGCATCTCTGTTTTGTAAAAAAACATTAAATTAACGTTAAAATACTCTCTTTATAAAAGATGCATAGATATTTTTCCGTATAATATTTTAGTGCTTTTAACTTAAAGATACATTTCCTCCATCTTGAAATTTTTAAATGCCATGAAGTCATTACTGTCTCTCTTACTGTTACTTATGAATACAAAATTAACATTGATCATTTATTTTTCTGATGTTAAAATCCTTGAAATACCTTTTAAAAATACTTTTAAAAGTATTTTTATATAAAAATAACTTCATAATTTGAAAATCGAAGAGACAGCTATGATATTCAAATAGTAAACTTCCTTTGAAATGATTCTAGTATATTTTCTAATGAACTGTTTTGTTGATCCAGGAGAGAGTAGGGTAAGGTCAGGCAGAAGAGTGGAAATGGAAGAAAGCCATTCCCTGCTTGGCTTCATGCTGATGTTTTTAGAGCTCTTTTTTCAGCATTGTGTCCCAGTTTCCTTTTTTATTCCAGTATTTTCTTGAATTTTTGCCACAGAGGGGAGTTTGGGGCATAGGTTTATTCTAGATCCCATAAGAATGATCAACCTATAAGAAAATAGAAATGAGGGGATGGGGTTATGGCTCAGCGGTAGAGTGCTCACCTAGCATGTGTGAGGCACTGGGTTCCATTCTCAGAAACACATAAAAATAAATAAATAAAATACAGTAAAAAAAAAAAAAAATAGAAATGAAACAGACCTTGTCATTTCTTGGTGTTGTAATTGAAAACATTGGCCTCTATCTTTTCCAGTGAAACAATCCTGACTTAAGACATTATTTGTTTATTTTCATTTAAAAACAGTTCTGTGATGATTTAAAAATCCTATTTTGGTGTCTTGGATTTCTTTAACTGTCTTGATCCCCACAGCAAGAAACAGGAGGTAGGCACTCTCTGCTTTTTTTTTCCAGCTGTCCTCTGTCTCCACACCTCTCCAATTCCAACCTGTCCTCTGCTTCCTTCTTCCAGGTTATATGTTTATTAAAGTCCTTTACTTTGTGGAAGCTTTTGGTTTTTGATTTGTTCAAGAACTAAGTCAGGGGAGGTAAGAGGAGGTGAAGACAGAATGGAAGCTTAACTGTTAATTCATAATTTTTTGATGAATTTCTCAGCAGATTCTAGAGAGTCTGTTTCTTGTGCAGTTCTAGTGACAGAATGGTGCATGGCCCTGGGTTGTAAGCTCCCTGGAGGAGAGTCCTAAGGAGGGAAACAAACAGCAGGTGGCTTGGGAACCCTGTTCTGCTGAGGACTCTCAGAAAGTCCTCCTAGAGACTCAGGCTCTACTGGAGTTGGTTCTTAAAGGTTAAGAAGTGTTCATAGAGTAAATTTGGACAATTTTAACAGAAGAAGCAAAAGAACATAAGATCCTAAATAGAGAATGGTAGAATAGCATGGCTGTTATTAAGAATGCTACGAAACTTCTGAACTGTATATGCCTAGATAGAGGGAGGTGTGTATTAACAGAAGTGTCTATTGATCATCAGTGTGCATAGATGCTGTGTTAGTGTTTGGGGTTAAAAGATCAAATAGAGAAAGCTCAGATCAAGAAATGCCTAGGTCTCTGTGGCTGATTAAGAAAGTGTTTCTGGTCAGGCATGGTGGCACACGCCTATAATCCCAGTGGTTTGGGATGCTGAGACAGGAGGATTGTGAGTTCAAAGCCAGCCTCAGCAACTTAGTGAGGCCCTAAGCAATTCAGCGAGACCCCATCTCTCAATAAAACATAAAAAAAGGGCTGGTATATGGCTCATTGGTTGAGTACCCCTGGGCTTAAATCCCCGATACAAAAAAAAAATGTTTC